>NC_074710.1:4556827-4888666 GCF_024334085.1 Lutzomyia longipalpis
AAGCAAAAGTGTGAGGTATTGTTATTTGGCGCGTGGCAAAGATAAATAAATTTCTTGTGACTTCACCAGAAAGACAATGCTGAGTTATCTTCGCTGTGCAGAATTTTGCGCACATGAGAAGTACGCGGGATGTGTTTACCAATGCTCCTGGAAATACAACTGATAAGGGAGTTGTGCCACACAGCAACTGCCGTGAGGCTCTAACATATTCATTCCATGTGCGGCTCCTGTCTCAAGTGCCATCCGCAGTGAACGTGAGTGTGATAGGAGAAATTCTGGATGGAAAAAAAGGAGTTAGAGGTGCTTCTCCATCCACAACTTTAAGGGATGATACGAAAAAATACATAGCGTAAGAATCGCCCCCATTCATCTCACGCGAAACGTCAGGGTGTGTCTCTCACTACACTGGATGAATAAATTTATGAAGCCACTTGCCAACTCTGGGGCAAAACACTTCGTCAAGAAACAAAACGTCTTGGAGGATGAAAAGGAAGAAAGTTCTCTAGAGAAATCTCAAGAGGCATTTTTATTCCTTTAACCTTTTAATATTTCTGACTAAATTATATGTATAGGTATAGGTACTTAAAGCATTCCTGGAAGGAGCACAATGTTGGCATATTGTTTAGAAAAGAAATAGGGATGAAATGACGAATGATTCTTTAATATTTTATTAAAATATAATTCATAGAATTTTAATTAGGAGAAATGGATTTTTCTTTAAATTTTTCCTGCAGTATTTTCGTATGAAAACTCATTATTATATTACTAGGAAAATCAATTAATTTTTTCCAAAGAGCAAAGCTTTTGATAAAAAATCATTTTTATTAATTCATTTAATGAATGTGTTTCATTTATTGAAAATGTTCATTCCAATTTCAAGTAGAAAAAAAAGGAAACTACAGAGAAGAAAATTACCCTCGAATTTTCCACACTGTTACTCTCTATTTTATCCCTGATTTGCGCAAAAGAAAGAGGTGGTGATGCATTTTGTGTATTTTCCAAATAATTGATGAACTCCAATTGATTCCTCAATTGCAGACAATTTTCCCGTGCTCCACTTTTCACCCACAATCAATCTAAAGGGGAGGATTATGTGAAAATCGAAATTGTGGGAAATTTATCAGGATCACACTCTATTTCGTGACTCTGTGTGTGGTGTGGCTCAACTTGAAGCAATCAGAATAAAACCACCCGCTTCCACTGCCAACCACTAGAGTTTGAATAAAAGATAAGACTGCAGATGGGAATGAAGATGCCATTATAGGGGTCATATCCACATCTCACCCTTAATTGCTGCAAAGTTTGACATTGAGAAAATCTAATGTTCTTCAGCAGAAAATCTCGCAAAAGCTCACAGCGAAAAAGAAACTCTGTGCCAAAATCTTCTTAAAAGTATGAAAATAAAATTGCATGGATAGTTAATCGCAAAGCCATTTCAACTTATGTTGCGAAATCACTAATGCGGAAAGCTCATAATTTAGTATAAAAGCCCAAAAGATCGTGGAAATTGTCGCAGTGTGTCTTAACAGTCCTAGGCAACAACACCTGGGAGGTTGAGAGAATTTGAAGATCAAGAGAAAGAGCCCCAAAAAGGAAATTAACAACCATGAAGTGCACGGTTAGTAATTCAGTAGCAAACAACTTTGATATTTTTAATAATTCAACAAAAACTTCTTTATTTTTTCGAAATTTCTTTAAAAGATCGCTATTCTGTTGCTGGGAGTGGCTGTGGCTCAGGCTCACTACGTCCCAACCAAGCATCATGGCCACCATCACGCCACAAATGAGCTGGATCAGGGTGAAGACTACTTGTGGGATGATTCTCACGCCGAGGCGCCACGCAAGTGGACTGGACCTATCCACGTGCCTGTGATCAAGAATGGAGTCCCAACTGAGACACCCGAAGTGCGCCACGCTAAGGCTCATCTTGAGCACAAGCTGGCCGAAGCCAAGAGCCATGCTGACTACCATTCCGAGGAGGATTGCGACGAAGAAGAGAAGAAGTCTCATCACGCTGTCGCTCATCATGCTCATCACGTTGCTGAACATCATGCTCATCACCAGCAAAAGTGGACCGGACCCGTTCATGTGCCCGTAATTGAGCACGGAGTCCCAACTGAGACACCTGAAGTTCGCCACGCCAAGGCTGCCATCGCCCACAAGCTGGCTGAAGCTAAGAAGCACTCTGGACATCACGAGAACAAGTGGCAGCATCACGAAGAACACGAACATCATCACTACGAACCTCATCACCAGCAAAAGTGGACCGGACCCGTTCATGTGCCCGTGATTGAGCACGGTGTCCCAACTGAGACCCCTGAAGTTCGCCACGCCAAGGCTGCCATCGCCCACAAGCTGGCCGAAGCTAAGAAGCACTCTGGACATCACGATGAGTATGAACATCATCACTACGAACCTCATCACCAGCAAAAGTGGACCGGACCCGTTCATGTGCCCGTGATTGAGCACGGAGTCCCAACTGAGACCCCTGAAGTTCGCCACGCCAAGGCTGCCATCGTCCACAAGCTGGCCGAAGCTAAGAAGCACTCTGGACATCACGAGAACAAGTGGCAGCATCACGAAGAACACGAACATCATCACTACGAACCTCATCACCAGCAAAAGTGGACCGGACCCGTTCATGTGCCCGTGATTGAGCACGGAGTCCCAACTGAGACCCCTGAAGTTCGCCACGCCAAGGCTGCCATCGCCCACAAGCTGGCCGAAGCCAAGCAACATCCTGAATACGAATCTCACGAAGAAGAGGACAAGTGGGCCCATCACGGCAATCACCATCAGCAGCAACATCATGTGGCTCAGTGGGCTGCCCCAGCTCATCACGAGCACGCTTCCCATCACGGTGAGCACCGCTGGACTGGTCCAGTTCATGTGCCAGTGATCAAGCACGGTGTACCCACTGAGACGCCTGAGGTGCAGCACGCCAAGGCTCTTCTGCACGCCAAGCACGCCGAAGCCAAGGCCCATCCCGAATACAAGGAGAAGGATTGTGACGACGAGGAGGCTCATCACGCTGCCGGATTTGCTGAGGCCGTTCATGGAGATCATCAGACGCGTCACTGGTCTCACGGAGCTCACAAATTCCACTTCTAAGCACGCAAAGGGATCCCTTCTGCAAAATGTATGAACACTAAATAAATGAAATTTTCATGAATATCGACTTTTTAATATAGATTCTTGTGCCTTTAAAAGCTCTTTGAAAGCTTTTTGTTAACCGTTTAAGGAATGAGTTTTCTTACAAAATCGGTTCTCCTTTTTATTTCTTTTAGTATTCCTTTCTTGTTGTCCTGTATTTAATTGACTGGAATAGTCCTGTCACGTGAGGAAGGATCAAACTTATAAACTTCACTTTCCTTTTAAGCTTGAGGTAAAATTACATTTATTTGTTGATTTTATTTTCTTGATGAGAATCTAATTGAAAATCTAGACCGGAAGCCTAATTATAATATAAAAAAATGATTATAATTTCTTTTAAAATTATTTGTTGAGAATAACTTGAAAAAAAAATCAGCGAGCTTTTTTGGGAGCTTTTTTGCCATTTTGTAACGGAAAATGCATAAGATCCTCAACATCTCTATTCTAAAATTAAATTAGATGATTTCTCAAAACCACAAGAAGTCAAGAGATAGAGAAACTGTCTCGTAATCTAATCGTGGAAGCACAATCTAAGAATAAATTGCGTTAAAATCCACAAAATGTAAACGTAATCAGGAGAATCAGGAAAATCTTCTTATGTGTGGATGAAAAGTATACGCAGCGTCTTGGGAGTTATAAGCAAACATTTTATGTCTCATAGAGCGGAAAGAAACATCCTGCGAGACTTCTTTAGCGTCAAATTAATGGCAGATTAGGGTGGGAGAAAGTTGTGCAAGTTCAATTTTGCGCGAAATAAATTTCCGGGAATTAATAGATGCGAGAGTGAAAAGTTGGAAATTGTTGATGAATGTTTCCCTTTTGGGAAGCTGCCTTCCCTTTGATTAAATCACCCATCTTCGGGTTTTCCTTGCACTTTTCTCCACACTGAACTTCAGGATGGTGTCATTGGGGGTGGGGTGTTTTCTTGGAAGTCAGTGTGGATGAGTTGGGTGTGAATAAACACTCCACACCACCCACTTTCGTGGAAACATGCTGTGAAGATTGCGTGGCAAAGTCTCGGGGCATTAGACATTCAGGAGATGACCTCTTGCACAGAGTGTCGCTCCAATTGATTTTTCAATTAACGAGACTACAACTTGCTCCACTGTCGTGAAACTTTCTATCACGGACTATGGGTGAGTTTGAGAATCCGTCGAGGAGGCACCATTAGGGTGAGGCGATGGACATTTCTCCGGGAAAACATACACTCTGTGACAAATAATTGACGTAAATTTATTTAGGTCTTGTCTCGCATAAATTTTCCTTTTGACCTTTTTTTATCCATCTTCGGAGCTCGCTTGTCAGCTCCTCCAGAAGGACAATTAGCGTCCTATTTAAACGTCCTAGGGGATGTTTTGTATTAGCAGCAATTGGTTTGTCTGCTGGAATAATTTTATTTGTAGCTGTACGCTGTGTTTCAAGCATATTCCTCTCTTGAGAATACCAACAAGAAGGATTTTCCGAGATTTTCTAATTAAACAGATTTTCCAATAAGGGGAGTTTCTTCTCTCCTTCATACTCAAATATCTTATCGTATGTTATCTCAATTTAATTAAAAAAAAACTGGGAAAATTTGAATTTTAACTATTTTACTTAATTTATTATGTAAGCTTTAAGAAAAGAAAGCTTCGATTAGTAAATTAGAGAATTTAATACTTTTGAATATACTAAATTTCATGCAAGTTGATTTTATTAAAGCTAATCAGACGATAAAATCAAATATTTGCGTGATCCACTTCAAAGTGAAATTCTATTTAATGATGAATTATAAAGTAAAGCTAAAAGCATCCAAGTTTATTCAAAACCAATCATCAGTTTCTCTAAACATCAATTTAATGGAGATAAAAGTATCTTTGGTACCCCCTGAAGTGCTTTCGAAACAGAGAGGAAGACCTAATCTCACATGTCAATGTCAAATTTCAAATACTGACCACCACCCCCCGAGGGTGAAAAGTGAGCAACAAAGCTTTCTCTCCATTCAAAAAGCTCCTACCACTCTAGTGTGATAAATGGGAGTCAATAGGAAGATTTCCATCCACACTGACAATTGCTCAGAGGCAGTGTTATATAGAAAATCCATTTAAACGAAGCTTTCCCATCACTAAAAAGCAATTTAATTTTCTGATTGTAATTTAGATACACTCCCGCTTTTTGGCCTGTAGCGTGCACAAGAAAATCAAATAGATACTCTGCCCAAGGGTTTGGATTTGAAAAAAAAAATTAAACTGACACCACTATCGGATAAACGATAAATTTCGTAAGTAATGCAAGAAAATACGTTGCAATGTGCTTAATTTACGATACTTGGAAAAGTGGATTTGTTTCCAACGTTTCCAAACACACTATTGGGGGCACCTAAAATTGATTTTTAGCTTTCTATATAAGTACTTAAAGCCTCGTATATAATTTCTTTTGCAACTTACGGTGAGATTTCATTAAATTGGTTACTAAAGCTCAGAGCTTTTGCTATATACTCATTCTTTTAATTTGTTTCAGACGTTTCAGAAGTATTTTTATTAATTTCCTGAATATTTTTACAAGATTCATTTGAATTTTTTTTATTTAATAAAAACTTTGTACATGGGGAAAACGGGACCAAGGGGTCTCTTAAGAAAAAAAAATTTCCTAAAATCGAATAGATTCGTTTAAAGAATGCATTTAAGAATTTCTAGTGAGATAATTCAAGAATATTGCTTAAAAATATTGACTTTTTTAGCAAATTTTGAAAGGAGTTTTCAAAATTAGGGCATATTAAAGTTAAATGTTAGTAGCTCCACTTTAAAATCTTTTACAAAGTTTTTTTTTTCAGTTTATAATTAGGCCTTAATATTCCTTAAAAATTCTTACATTAAAATTTCTTAGATAACCAAAGTCGAATGATTAAAAAAAATCCGACCTTTTTAATCGATTTAGATTATTCTGAAGGTTTCGAAAATGAGGAAAAATGCCCTGTCAAGAACAAAAATTATTAAAATATTTTTTTTTAGAAAAATTATATTAATCATTTAAAAAATATTTTTCTGATAGCTTATGAGAATTCAATGAATAATTGGCTGCTATTTGGCATGTTGTATCTCTGTGTAACATTTCTAGCAATTAAACGAGAGCTTATTAGTCGATGTGTGGTAAGGTTTAGGTACACATCCCTCAAGCATTGATGCTGGTGGTATTTGCTGTCGATTATTTGCATTAATTAATACAATTTCCTCCAGTTGACTACATAACTCATCAAATAAACTTCATGTTTATCCTATTTGTTGAACTTGTAGGATCGAAGAGATAAAATAAGCTTTCAATTTGTCAGAAAATTCAGTATAACATTGCAAATTTTCCGAAATATTTATTTTTGTTTAAATAAAATTCTTTAGGGGTTGATTTTTATTAGCTTTCGAGGATTAAATCTATTTTTTTAGGTAACTCAATGCTTCCAATGCGGAAGTTGGGGTCATAAAAAGCCTTTTTCTGCATACAACATGATGGTTTATAGAATCAGAGAAATTCACTTTTGCTGTTGATGGTGGTGGTGTAATTTTATTGTTTACACTTGTGTTCACAATCCCACGGGAAACTTCTGCATGGGACAGCATGGGTGCAAAGCACAATAAATGACAAAGAACTGAGAAACTGCAGCGACGACAAGTTGCATTGTGTCAGCGATGATAAATTGCATGGAGACTGCAGGATGGCACATTTTCTTGTTCCTATCCCCATGCACAAAATGGGGTGTTGGGGAGGCTGGTGCAAGATGAATGGCGGACGGGGCTAAACTCAAAACAATCCGCTGCTCTCCAGCCCGCTTTTCCGAAGCACTATACACATCCACCCTGAGATTTCCCAAATGATTTATGTGGTTAATTTCTGATTTATATTTCACTTAATCTGACCGGCAGTTGGAAGACACACTCCGTACACACTAAATAATATCTACATCTTCTCTGACATTTCCTCCCGACACATCCATTTGGGAAATTAATATATAATCATATAGAATAAATCTTAGCCCCATTTTTCTTCAATGGAATGGAAAATTTAAAGATAAATCAACAAGTTTATGTAGTTCACGATTTCCTCCGCCAATAAAATGGAAAAGATTGGAAAAAGGGTTTTCCATTGAGATTGAGCTTTTATTTTTTCTTTATATATTTATCAAAAGAAAAACATTATTTTTAATTCAATTCAACGTAAAATGAATTCACAGACATGCACGGAAAAGGAATAAAAATTGCATATAAGCTTTGATGTGAAATGTTCTTTCGCACAATTCAGCATATCTTGCATTTGGAATGAAAGTTGGCAGGATGGCACGGATAAAGAAAGTTCTGTGACAAGGAATATTCAAACCGTAGAACAAATTGTGATTTTTTTTATTTCTTTTTGCAGCAAAAAACATGAAAAGAAACAGAATTTGATTTTGATGACGCTTCTTGTTTTCTGTCAAGCAAAGAATTTTTAGATATAAAAATATATTTTCTCCAATTTCTTTTTTTGGCTTATCTTTTTTGCTTAAAGAAATCAGAAGGTTTTTTAAGTTCTCAAATTGTATATAATTTTGCAACATTATTTAGGATTTCTTAAAGCAAAACCGGATGGGAAGAAATGAAAGAAAATGCAGAGAATTGTTGGTGAATTTAATACGTCTGCATGAAATCCTTTTTATAACAAGAAGCCGTGTGAATGGATCTCATCCTCGAGTGCTTTGTCGCCATACCAAAAAGCTTCTCCGGATCTTTCTCCAAAATTTAAACATACATACAGAGAAATTTATGTTTGCTGAGGCAAAGAAATTGCCCATGAGGTGGCAATATTGTGCATTTTATGATACTAAAAATAGTCTCACAGTCTGAATGCTTTTTTCCTCCTAAAAGCATGAGTTTCGGGGAGGGGAGAGAGGGGAGCAACCAAGAATGTGAGAAAACGGGCAGAAAAATCCTCAACAAGAAGGAAAATATTTCGGAATGGAGGTTTGTGATGAAAGAGAATATTTCTTTTGCATGAGAACAATATAGGCCAAGAGAATTAATATGTTTTCTAACCTCAACCTCGAAATAATTAATTGGATACATGTAGTCTCAATTTTTTCAGGATCGGCTCAGAATTTGATCCTGATTAATTTCCCGTTGAAATTGGGGTCATACAGGTTGAGCTCTCTGAGCACTTTCCCCGATTTATTTTCCCATATGTTTTTCCGAGAATTTGAATTTAGGTTGACAAATTTAATAAGGGGCCTTCAATGTAGGATTGTGCAATTATGCGGTTGTGCAAAAGTCCACAAGGAACCTCAAATTCACGCGATAATAAATACGCGATTGAGCATATTTTAAAAAAAAAATAGTAGATTATATTTTTTACCAAAAACAAAAAAAAATTCAAGTACGTAACGCCTTCACAAAAAACAAAATATATATATTTTTAAATTATTTTTAAAAAAAAATATATTTTTTTAAATAAATACGCGCTTGAGGTTACTTTTCTCATTAAAAATCTTTGCTAAAGTATAGTTTTTATTATTTTTAATAAAAAAAAAATACATTTTCTAGTGCGTAGCTCCTTTACAAAAGGAAACTGAATTATTTTTTTACAATAGTTTTTTTTTAATAAATCTTTTCAAGCGTGTAGCGTCTTTGTAAAAATTAAACTACTTCTTTTATTAGTATTTTTTACAAAAATGGCGGCTTTTATTTCATAAAAAAGATCTTGGCATTTTATGTTTACAAGAAATGGTTTAAATTATTTTAAATATTGCATAAAGTTGTAGAGTTTTGTAAAACCTACCAATTAAGGCAAAATCGAACAAGCATAACAGAAGATATGGCTCTTAGAACTTTTCAAATTCAGGAATTTTTCAAATGGTTATAAATGACTTGACTATGTATTGTCGATTTATGCCTTATTTTGAAGTAATTTTTTGGTCTTAATTCGTACAGAATGCAAAAATTGTGCAAATAGAACAAAAGATATTTTTGCAACTTTTAAGGCAAAAAATGTAAGATTTTGTTCTTACAAAAGATTTTTCAAGGTTAGGATATCATTCTCAACCCATCTGGACGCATAGACCCGCGAAGTGTTGAATTTGAGGTTCCTTTTGAACTTTTGCACAACCGCATAACTGCACAATCCTACATTGAAGGTCCCTTATATAAATTTATCAACCTGAATTTATTTTTATGACCACCCGTGGCGCTACTTGTTCAACTTTATTCAAATTCTCGGAAAAACATATGGGAAAATAAATCGGGGAAAGTGCTCATTTCCCTCAACCTGTATGACCCCAATTTCAACAGGAAATTGATCAGGATCAAATTCTGAGCCGATCCTGAAAAAATTGGAACTTCATAATATCCTAGTTTAATTATTTCGAGGTTAAAAACCAGATCTGCCACACTAATATTGGAGTTTATTTTGAAATTCTTTTATCGTGCATGTATTTTTTTGTAGAAAATAAGTGGAAAAGATCATTGAATATCAATTTTTCCTCGGCTTCTTCTAGGGGGTATATTCTAAATAATTTTAAATACTTTAGGGGAGAGCGGGGTTAAAAAAGTCACTTAAGGGTTTAGAAAAAGCTCAAAATATCATATTTCCCAAACAGATAAAGCGAAATGTATAGTCCAATTCTTTAGGATATTTCTTGCCCTACAACTCTTTCTCAGATCATTTTGTTCTATCTAGCAAGGAAATATGATATTTTAAGCCTTTTTCAAACCCTTAAGTGACTTTATTAGCCCCGCTCTCCCCTACCCAAAAAACATTTCCTATGATAATTTTATATTTTATAGTAAAATTCATAGAAAATCACGCAAAAAATGTAACAAACTAAATAATGAAAATAATGATTTTTCACGTTATTATATTAGTTATAATTTGTAACATAACTACTTATTTTCTCGCTTCCTGTATTTTCTGTTATTTGTTACACCGTTTTCTGATCCTTATCCTTGAGTAAACATAAAAGCTTTTCGGATTTTCTCATTCAGTAGAAGCTCTGTCAAAAGCTCGCTGTGAGCAAAAAACGTCCTAGCTGCCTTGTTGGGTTTGTCGGTTTAATTGAATTTCAATTGAGCTTTTCTCCGCGGTACCACCTCTTTGTTGAATCTCCGAAGCTATTATCATATCACGCCGCATATTCCAAGCACAATATTCCATTAGTGTGTCAATGCATGCAAGGAACACATCAAAGGTATAACTCATGGGGATTTTCGTACGTGCATACTAATCCACATTCAGCGTATACTCGAAAATATACAAACTCAACTCCGGTGCTCTGATTATGGCAGCAACGTTGTTGAATTAATAGAGTTATGTATGTTTCAATGAATATTCCATCCAGTCTTGCAGACACTGACGGTGTATGTGTTTAGTTTTTAATTAGATTTAAAAAATACTAAAACCCCACCCCAAAGTGCCAAGTTTGATCATTTGAATTTCAAATCCCTCAAGCTGGGGAAAGATAAATGAATTGGCCACACTGCAATTCAGTGTTCGGTGTGCATGTTGTACAAACATTGGGTCCTTGTTTGTGTCCTCTGTGGTGGTGACAATTATAGTTTTCCCGGAAAAGCTCCACAGGAGTACCACGTCAATTAAGAAAATTTGAATTGGGAATTGGAAAATGCAGAGGTGACAAAGTTATATTGCATAAACAAATACATATGTGGAGGAATAATTTGAAAACAAAGAAAATCCAAATGAATTTGTGAAGATTTGCAAATTAATTTTTCGTGGAATTTCTTATAAACTAATTGGCAAAATAAATACATCAGGAGAAAAATAATATTAAAGATAATTTAATAATATAATTCTTTGAAAATATTTTTTTTCTTTTGAAAATTATTTTCAACAGAGAATTCTCCAAACTAATTGGAGAAATTTTATTCAATTCTATTAAAATTCTACAAAAGAGCTTCCTTTTCAAATAAACAAGAACTTTCTCTTTATTTTTTTCATTCAAAATACACATAATTTTCTTAAAAAAAAAAAGAACTTTTTCTTTCATGAGAAAAAAATCAAAGAATTTATACAAACATTTCAACAATTTCAGAACTTGTTCGTTAGAGAAAACTTTTATGACTTTTTTTCCTTTGAGATTTATACTTGTTCTTCCAAGTTAAACTTTTCTCGCTATTTCAGTGAATTTAGCACGATGTGATTTTTTTCATGTTGCACCGAGACATCTCATTAAAATTTAAATTCTTTCGTGGAATGTCTATGTGGGCAAAATTGTCCTCTAAAAGGTACATTTGTGGTGAATTGAGTGCATCGTGCAATTCACTGGAAAATTCTCCTCCAAAATTCATTGCGAAAAGCACTCGAAATGAGCTTTTTCTCCCCGCTTCGTGGATGGAAAGTGCTGAAATTATGGAATTAAAAGCATCTCATTGAGAAAGTTTTATCTACAATGTGTACCCAAGTGCATCTTTTCCTTTGATGTTGAAACTCTACCCGTGTTGCGAGAGCAACATTTAACCCTTAAAATTTTTAACGCAATGCAAACTTTTTCCATTTTTCTGGTTAATATTTTGCATTATCTAAATAGTTGTGAGAGTTAAAGTTTCCTTTTTTGCTGTTCTGTGCTCTAGATACGATGTAAATCTACTATATTACTTTCATTCTGAACTTTGAGGTCAATTTTAACCAATAATGATTTTCATAAAAAAAATAAACAGGAAAATCAACAATAAATCGTCAAATAAAATGCATTTTTGTTAAATAAAATAAAAATAGCTTGGAGAAACCTAGCATGGTTTTCTGGCACAGTGTTAGACTAAAAATATATTGACCTTTCGCGTCATTTTTTCTTTAACAGAATCTAAAAATTACGAAAAAAAATTCAAAACGTTGCTATATTTCATAAATAATAGAATAATTTAATAAAACAAATATTGTTAACATTTAGAGAATTTTTCTGGACATTGTGGTTAATTTTTGAAATCATCACAAAAAAAATTATATATAAACTATCTTGATAATTTCTACATCCGACAACCATATATCTATAAGAACCTTCAATTGCTTTCAATTCTTTGAAAGAAAATTTATAAAAAAAATCTATTTGAGAGGAAATAAAAATAATTTTTTGTGGTTAGAAAAATCGGATCATGCAAGTCTTAATCTTAATTTAAAATACAAAAAAAATGTCAAATAATTACCAAACTTTGTGTTAAACGTCTTTATTTGAAAGTTTCACATTTTTTTTTTTAGGTTTTACGTTTTTTTCTCTTTTAACGTTTGTCGTTTCTTGCTAAAAAGGTTAGCAGTTATTTGTTAGGTTTGATTTTTTCAAACATTTGATAGTTTCTGACATTTCTTCTTAAGGTATGACATTGTTTTAGCTGTGTTTCTTTCAGACACAGCTTTTGTGTACCGAGCAAAATCGAAAGTCGTCAGATCGGGCTCAAACTTGGGATGAGCACGAATTAGGGTCCCCACATTCCAAAAAACGTATGCGCCAAAAATTTTTTTTTCCGGCCGTCCGGCCGTCCGCCGTAGTTCAACCATAAATTGCGAGAGAACGGTAATAGATAGAGACTTGCGGTAAACGGCAAAGTTTAAAAGTCGACTGGAAGACGTCCGATTATGACGTCAAATTTTACCCCCCACCCTCCCGTCCGCCATTTTGAATAACCTCAAAATTTTGTTTTTGTTATATCTCAGCCCCTGTAATAGCTAAAAATCTGAAATTTTGGTATGTTGTAGGGGCCATCAAGAGCTTTCCAACGATACCTCATTTTCGAAAATCGGTCAAGCCGTTTAGTCAATATGGCCGCCACAATTTTTCATCGAAAATCGACCATAACTCGAAAACGGCTTGACCGATTTTGATCAACTCGGGGTCAAATGAAAGATCTCAACAAACCCTACAACTCTCTAGAACATCCAAAGTTTGAAAAGTGGCCGCTAGGAGGCCAAAACTCAAAAACAAAATTTTCGATGAGTTTTCGATGAATATCTCGAAAACGCCATTATCGATTTGCTTCATTTTTTGATATGTTATAGCTGACTATATTATCTAGCTCCATGCCAAAAATGAAGAAAATCTATGTCGCCGTTCTCGAGATATAGCCTTCCAAAGTTGGCATGTCATATCTCGGGTTCTACAAGTCCGATTTTAATCAACTCAAGCGCAAATGAAAGGTTTCGTGAAGCTCTACAAATGTCTAGAACATTGCAACTTCGAAAAATGACCGCGAGAAGCGCTAAAGTCAAAATAAAAATTTTCGAAAATTTCGAACTCGAATATTTCGAAAATGCTATTATCGATTGACTTCATATTTTAATATATTATAGTTGATGTTAAGACCTTTCCAACGATAGCTCAAACTCGAAAATCTATGGAGCCGTTCCCGAGATATGGCGTTTTAAAGATTTCTTGGGGGATGACTTTTCAACTTTTCCCGACTTTGAGCGTATTTAAACTAATTCGCGTTCTAGTTTGCTCTCACAAAATTGGTACACTGAAAGAAACACAGCTCTCGTAAGCTTGGTCAGCTTACCAGTACATTTCTTTGTGCGTGTGACGTTTATTTTCTAACGTTTACAATTTTTCTGTAAACGTTTCTTAATGTTTTGAATTTTTTTTCTAATATTTCCTTTTTTAACGTTAATTATTTTATTTCAATGTTTTTTTTTCTTCATTTTTTTCAGGTGTTTAATACCTTTCTTATTAGTTTTCTTTTGTCATTAATTTCTTGGCTTAGGATTTCTCTTTGTTCTTAAAGAAAAACCTGAACTGTGATTAAGAGTGTTTAGGCACATGAACAGAACATCCTTCCTTTCACTACATATGCTTCTTGCTGTATATTTCTTGAACAGCCCAATATTGTACAATGTTAATCCAAATGAAAAATGCTTCAGGGGGTTGTGGGGAAAAAGAGGGCTCCAATTTTGAGTTGAAAGTGTGCCAGAAGATTGAAATGATGGCTGTATGTGGGTGCGAAGGGGTGTGAGAGAAATTCCCAAAGTTCGTTTTCCGCAAAGTTGGCTGAAGCAGTATCATCACAGTGGATTGTTATTTCTGCCGCAGCTTTAACTTCACATAAAAGGAAACATAAATTGCAAAGTTTCAAAGCTTAAATAGTTGTGGTCAGTTTGAGAGACAAAAAAAAGAGGCTCCAGGGACTAGCAAAAAGTCCCCAGCCACACGGAAGTAGTTTGAGGTGGAGCTGAAAGGCATTCCGAGGAATGTGGTCAGTTTGTGTGGGGTTTTGTACACACACAGCGAACCGCCCCTGTACCCATCATGAGTTTGCTATTTCTCTCCACAAATATTTAAGGGTGGAATAGTTTGGGGGTGAGTGGTGGGCGCGGCAATACTCCGGGAATACAGCGAGCGATGTAAAACTCTTTGGGGCACTCGTGAGCAAACAAGAAGTGGTTTGGGATAAAAGTGTTGCGAAATATTCTGCAGGCGTTATTTTATATTTCACCTCAAAAAAGCTCCCCTTTTGGTGCTTTCCATATATAGCATATTCTATGAGGTTTCACTCCGACAAAAAAGTGCATCCCCGCAAAATGCTACTTATATATACTCTTCCATTGAATATGAATCCTTTGAAAAATTGTCATCGAACCTAAATAGAGGGAAATGTAAATGTTGTGCATATTCGCTCTTCATCGATTTGTGCACTCACTAAAAGGTTTTCGCATTGGGCATGGGGAGAAAGTATATATGGAAGAGCAATGCGAGATAAAAAAAGAAAATCTGAAAAATTCTATTGTAATTGAGAGACACACAAAGTGAAAAGCTCAAGTAGTGCTGAAAAGCAAGAGAAAGCATTGTCGGTGTTGCTCCTTTTTTTTTTTGAAAATTGCCATCATTTCATCCCGTTGCGAAAACAACCTCCTCTCACAGGAAACACACTGTGGGACAATTCACTTCTCAATACCCAATATGCTCCCACGTTAACCCTTGACTGCACTCAATGCTACCCCGTCGAGTGGGTGGATTGTGCCACCTCATCGCCCCCGAAAGAACACTCAAGACGACATCTGTCTCAGGGGTTCGGGGTGGGGTTATGGCTTTCGGGGACGAGGAGCACACTTGAGTGGGTGCTTTTGCAGCCACGGAAGCGCATGGAGAAAGAAAGCGGAAGAATGTGAGAAAAGGCGCTCAGAGAAATTTGCCGAATTGTTTTACTTTATATACGGAATTGATTGTTCAACAAAGTTGTGTGCATAAATTTCAATTCTTCACCATCTCTCCTTGTGCTCCTTTTGACTTTTCTGCAGTCTCCAAAATACAGTGCCTATGTGAAGGGAACAACCATTTTATATAAAGAACGCACTATGTAAAAATTTTCTAATTTTTCTAAAAAAAAATTGAATAAATGTTGTTTTATCTTTTAACCTTTCGTATGCCAGGCAGAGTTATTTTATTCTTAAGAATTTTATCATATTTTCTTCTTTTAAATAAAGAATAAAGGAATTATAGAAATTATACCAAGAATTTGAGTTTGTTTAGTTAATGAAAAAAAAGTTAATAATTTTTGCTTCATAATCCGTATTTAACCCTTTAAGGTTCGCGATTAATCTAGCGAGCTGATTGAACTAAAAATAATTTTTTGGGGTTCCCTTGAGCTGAAATAAGACATTTTTGACAATAAAAAATCGAACTCAAAAATTTACGGTTTTTTGTCCTTCAGGATATCCTTTTGTAATTATAAACTGATCAGGGATTGCAAAGACATAGTCTTGTACTCATTTGGACTCAATATTTAAGAAATAACTATAAAGGGTTAAATTGCAAATCTTGTGCATTTACATATGATTTAAAAATTCTTATTACCTAAAGACTGCACGTTTTTATTTATTTTTTTTTTATTAAATTTAATATTATTTTACTAGATTTGAATGTTCTTTGTTACCATGTTGACGATGTTGATACAAACGTGAAACATTGTACTTACTTAACCTATTTTCCCAAAAATTAATTCAATTTTCTCTGTTGTTTCAATGTTTCAATGTTGTTATGTTTTATACGGATGCTAAAGGGATAAATGAGGCTTTGACCATATTATCTCAATTTTGCGACTCTATTTTTTTTCTGTGTAATTTATTTCAAATAAAATTTTAAGCCACAGAGGAACGTAAATCTCCCGAAAACAATGAAAGAATTATAGAAACATTGAAACATTTCGCAGTAAAAATGTTTTCTTTTGCTTCTTCTCTGCGCTTTAACGTTTTCTAAATGACCCAAATGAATGTAAAATGGTTAAACGAGCTTTTTCTGACAGAATAATAAAACCTTTCCAATCTCTAATACATTTTGAGTTCCCCAAATACCTCTTGAAATTCTCTAAGCCATGGTGTATGAAGGGTTGAAAATCAAAACGAAAAAAATCGATATTGAAAGTGGAAAAGCAATTTTTAAAATTAAACAAAAAATCAAGTCCATTGGATCAGAATTTGTAGAATTAGTAGATTAAATTAAATTTATAATTTTGTTGTACAAAAACTTTTTTGTGGCAGTGTACAAAAAGCATTTTTGTCCTTTTATCGTCTTGGGGGAGCGCATAAATTCCTTTTGGATTTCATCGCATGGGGTGGAAGAATTTTTGGGACGGGGTGGGAAAGTGTGAGAAGGAAAAGTCCTCAGACTGCCGAGAATGCCATTTCCTCTCTGAATTCTCTCACAATTGGGTGTGCTTAAGATTTAATGGGCGAGAATACTTGGAAGATCGAAAGGAGGGCAATCACACAAAGAGAAGCCCCAACCATATTAATATCTTATCTGGGCGTACGGTGGTTTGGGGGTGGAAAGCTGTCCAATCTTGCGGTGAACTTTTAATGTTTTCCCAGCACCAAGCGGAGAGTCATGAATATGAAATATCCATGGGAGCAATATTGCCGTAGTACGAAATTGCAGGGTGAGTGGCTCCTTGAATTACAATATTCGATTGATGAGCTTTTTGCCTCCCCCTCCGTTTTCCTTTTCTCAAAAAAAAAAAAACTTTCCATTTGGTATGAAAAAGGAGCTTCTTACGTGGTGCATTAGTACAAGACCACACCATTGCATTGCTACTTTATTTGATTTGCAAATGCGCTTTTGCATTTGGAATAACGTTTACTATGTATGTAATATGTATATAATACTATATGGATACTCAATCCCACAGAGATAAATATCCAGATATATATAAATTAAATGTTTATCTTTTCTTTCTCTTGTGAGTATCAAAAAGGAGCTTTATTGCGGATGATGCTAGGAGGAGATTAAAGTTCTCTACGGAGCAGAGATTTATGTTTTTTTGTTGGGGATTAGAGATCGAGAGGAAATAAGGAGTTGAGAATTGGTTGTATTTTGATTGTGAGAGATTCTTTGTAATTTATGTATTTTCCCACCCACAATAAAGCACAAAATAGAAATATAAAGAGCTATAGTAGTTTTCTCATTCACAGAGAGCTTTTATGTCTTGAATTTCCCATAGAGAATTGGATTATTAATTCACAATTTCTGCCAAGGAAAGTTCGAAATGTCCTCACAAAGTTTAAGAAATATTTTTATCAACAATTTATTTCTAAATATTCAAAACAGTATACATACAACTTTCACTGGGTTGTGTTGATTTTCCACGAATTTTCCCAGCTGTGTGACATGAATGATTTACAGCCCTCTCTCCTGTGGCACCACGGTTTAAGTAGAAAGTGGCTCAATTTCGCATTAAAAATGCGTTTATAAAGCTCTCTGCCTGCCATAAGCTTTCCGTTGGGTGAAAAACAAAAAAAAAAGAAAAACATCCTCTTTTCTGAATGTTCTCGCAGAAAAATAAGATCATTTACAACTTTCTTGTATATGTGGCGGGGGAAATGCAAAACGAAAAAAAAAGAAGAAGAAAGTATTTCATTTCGAGTTTTGGTTTGAGGAGGGGTCTTGAAGAGGGGTGGTTATGTGAAAAGAAATGGCGAAGAGAAAAATCCACATCAATCTACGCGCTGAAAGTGGAAAATTGTGAAAAGTAATCCCTTCATCCATCAATCAAGTCCGCAAAAGGATCGTTTCCATTTTGCCACTTTAGCCAAAAGCTTCGCCCATTTGCGGGGAAATGACTGCGACAGCTCAAAGACACCCCCTGGGGTGCTTTTCTTCCGCGACGGCACTAAAAAAAAAATACACACACACAGAGGAAAAGGACCAAGATTTGGATGACTTCTTGTGTGCACCCCGCGTGGAGAAATTATATGATATTTCTCATTTAACCCCAATGGTGAAGGGTGGTACAAAAAAAAACATTGGATATGAGGCTGATGAAATTGTGACTCGGAGATCATGGTGGAGCTTTTGTGGCGGCACCAAACACAAAAAAGAGATTAAGAAGACACCATTAAATGTGGAGTCTATTGAGGAAGGCTCTCGTCGATGGAATTTCCCTCTGAGAGAATTCTTGAAATTTATTTAATGGAAAATTTCAACAATAAAAATTCATGGGAAAATGGAATTAATTAATGAATATTGGGCCTTATTCAGCGACCAAGAAACCCTTGAAATTCGCTTGAAATCTTGAAATTTCAGTACAAAATTCAAAGATTTCAAGGGTTTCTTGGTCGCTTTATTATTTAGACAATTTTCGCTCCTTAACATATTACCTAAAAAACTATTATTTTTATGAAATGAGATTTTCATGAAAAACGGGGAAATCTCATTTCTCTTGTTCAATTTTTCACATTCTTTCATCTTTATTCTATTATTCAATTAATGAATTGCGCAGTGCATTATGCTTTACATATTCACAACATACCCAACATACCATGCAACTTTTATAATGAGTGTTCGTTATGCAGGTATTTCGTTTAAATTACCTTTTTTTATTCAATAAATTAAAAATTAAACGTAATTTAATTAAAAAGTTTTAATAACAAAAAAATCATTCACAATTAAATTTTTTTATCAAAAAAAATCATTTGTTTTTTTTAATAATTAATTTATCCATTGAAAAATTAATTAAAATAAGTTGACAACCCCCCAACACTTTTCATACAATTTTCCCTTTCTCCACACCTAAAATAGATTGTGCGGAAAATTTGAACGAGTGAATCAGGGATGGATTTTCACACCGAATAATTTTCTCACAGTGAGATGTTTATTGTCTTAGGATTCATTGGGGGGTGGTTAATTGAGGTGTTTTCATGGAGAGCCCTCTTTGCTATAGGGTGGAACGTTCTTTTTTTTCGGGGGTAGAAACATCTTGCCCGGGAAAGCACTTTAGACACGCAACGCTATATATTCCACAATGCGGTGGTTTGGGTATAAGGAGAATTCACTCGATCACGCCTAATAGTGTTATCAATTTGCTGGCTTTCTCTCCGAGGAGAATTTCTCAGAATTCACCCTTCAATGGGTAACACTCAAATAATTTGCTACAGTCCAGTGGACAAAGGGATGGTGGATTTCGAAGTTCTCTTTTAAGTAACATTGATTAGCTTCTAAAAAGTTTTCTTGCCCATTAGGATGCTTCAAAGTTGCCGTCAAGATAGCTCAAAGACGCATTATTTTGAAGAAAGATTATCTGAAATGTTTCTTTGAGACTGTTTTTTCATGTAAAATCCTATAAGAGAAAAACTACTAGAATATTATCTACACCCAATTTGTTAACTTGTTGTAACAGACATCTAATGGCCGTTATTTATTTAAAAAATCTAAATAAAACTGCTAGAATTTTTGGGCTGCAACTTACATAGTTAACCGGAAATCTCCCGACCATCTGTATCATCTGTCCGTATGTCTGCAATGTATTTTTGAATTTACTTTTCCCTAGAAACTGCAATAATTTTCGTCGCACACATTTAAGGGCGTCTGAAACTTACATTTAAAAAAAGTACTCGAAGTGACTAAAGGACATATTTAAGAAGCCCAACAGACCGCTTCAATAAAAAGTTGTAAAATAAAAAAAAATCACTAGAACTTTCTAGTAGTTGTTCCTACTACTTCTGCTAGAAATTACTCAAATTTTACGTTTTTTCATTACTTTTCACAGGTTTTGTTCTTCACAATAATCTTTTACTGCTTTTATTGCAGTTTTTACATTTACTACTAAATTCTAGCAGTTTTTATTTAAAATTTGAATTCAATTAAAAAGGAATTCTTCATGGAAAATTTTTATTGAGGCCTTCAAACTTTGTGAACCACCAATTCTAGCAGTTTTATTTTATTCCTAGAGGATTTTACATATAAGAGAACTGTCAGTTAGACGCTTCAAGTAATCTCCGAAGGATATTAAAGCGTCTAGTGGCCCCTAAATATTTTAATGTGCTATGTTGGAAAACTTTCTAGCACTAGTACGAAATTTAGACAAAAAAATGAAAATTTTTCAAAACACGAATTTCTTTCATTTTCTGTGAAGAAAAATCGATGCCAATTACATTCCTTGTTATTTGAAAGTTTTTTTCTTGCTGTAGCAGAATCGTGTGAAATGTAATTCAAGAATTATCATGATTCAAACACATCTCTTCAGCGGATATATATTTCTTTCTTCTCACAAAGCTTTCCCCTCAAACTCATTCGTGGGAAAATCTCTTTCTGCGGAGGCAGCACTTTTCAACCCATGAGCGTATGTGTAGGATGTTAATTCCACCATCGTGCCCTTTTCATTTTGCCACACAGCAACAAAGAAGGAGCTTCCTGGGGGCCCTCAGATACAATGTGTACAAGGATGGTAATCTAATTTGGCTTATCTGCTGGAGATGGTGCACGGGGCCGCGGTATTGTTAAATTGAAAGGAAGACTAAAAAGGATTTTGGAGGTGGGAAGGAGGGTGCGCGAGAAGAGGGAAAAAAATGAGTGTATTCTTCCTTTTCACGTAATAAATTTATGCAAAAAGGGCTGAATTCATATTATTTTTTAATAAAGCACGAAGCACAAACACGCCATAGATTAAATGAAGAGGCGAGAGCCAAGCAGTTGGGGGGCATACACTCCTTACAGTATCGTGGTGGTTGATGGAATATTTATTTGAACCATCATCGCCCGGGAAATGTGGTGATGCCAAACACAAGGGAGGGGTGGGATGGGGTGGAAGGATTTTTCTCTCATTTTCTAATTTTTCCATCCATACCAGAGTGCGCGGCATTTGCCCCACAGGAGTGTGCGTCGCATCAAGGAGCATGAGTTCATTGTTGGGGGCTTGTTTGAGGAATGCGGATACAATGTAGCTACGCAACAAAGGGACTCACAGCAGCTCACCCCCATTGAAAAGTGTGGCTGAAGAAGATAACGCCTCTGGCGGTGAAAGTTTAATTATATTCTTTTGTGGATTCTTCACTCCAAAGCTTACAACTCCACTCACCACAGTGCTGTGAGAATTGAAGGGCTAGCGATGCGATGGATGGACGCTCATTCTCGCTATGTAGCAACATTGCTACATACATACAAATATATAATATTGAGCTTTCATCAAAAGAGTTCATTTTATGTTGAATTATTGTGAAAGAGAAAAGATTGATCAAACAGAAAATATTTATTTTATAAAAACTCATTAATATGATTGAACAATGTAAAATAATTGTAAAGAAATCAAGAAAAAAGAGAAAATATTTTCATTTAAAAATCGAGGAAATCAAGGATCAAATTTTTTTTACAAGATCCTCATCAGAATTCTCACCATATGGTGACGATAGAAAGCAAATATGGGGATTTGAGGCTGAGTAGGATGGCATTTTGGCAAAATATTAAGAAAGATATTGCTTTGTATATCACCTCAAGCATAATTCCTTCCCTTGTGAGTTGTTTATAATATTGCCTGTGTTTGTGTTTATAGCGATAAATTTATTATAAATCCAACATTTTGTTGTCTTTCCTTCCATAGCAGATTCGCATGCCTCTCCTGCCTTATACCAACATGGTACTGTCACATCCACACAAAATAAGTAAAACATGAAAAGCAAGATGTTGTTTACATCCCAAGAGACGAAAAATTTATTTACAACTCCATGGATTATGCAGAAAATTCCTCTCAATCTTATCTTTAAAGGTGGGGTATATTTAGGCAGGTTTATCTATCAAATAGTTCCTAGAAATTTTTCTAAAAATCCACTTGAGGCTTAACGATTACAGAGGATTTGAGGCAAAAGAAAATTCCTCTATTCGAACCATCTTAAAAAAATATATTTCAGGGGGGTATTCATTCGAATGAAAATTGACATAGGTACTTGAAAAAATGTATGAGAGGTATGAGAGTTTAACCAAATGTTCATTCAAGGATGATTTGCTGAAATATTTACTTTCATACTCTGCCAGCGAAAACTTTTCGGGTGAGCAAAAATTTAAACAAACTTCAAGTGCCTATATCTCCGGTTATGGTTAACCAATTTTCAAAAAATTATCAGTTTTAGAAAGATAGGCATCTCTTTTTTATACAATACCGGTAGATTTTGGAAAATCAGTCAAGCCGTTAATTTTTGTCAGCTATCTTGGTAAACCTGTGAAAGAACTTCATCTCGGAATTTTCACTTCAACCTCCTGCATATCGACAGATAATGCATAAAATTAACACGAAAACCAGTCATATTATCATAAAAATATATATTACAAGAAAACTACTTGATAGATTTGTTTGAAAACATGTGTTTGCTACTATGTCAATCCGATTTGTTCAAATTGGTCATCCACAGATTGAGATATTATCAAAAATGTAACAATTCACTATGGGTTCACTAAAATGGTTGCCACTTCTGAAATACGCTTAACCCTAACGCGTCCAACGTGAAACATAAAAACATTGAAACATGCGCTCTTTTAATCACGATATTTATTCTGTGGATATTTTCAGAGGACTTTTCTTAGTCAGAACGTCTTCTTTGACATCTTTTGCGTGAATTTGATGCATTTGTAACTTGGAAAAACAATTAAATTCATAAATAATTGGAAAAATAAAATGTTTCACGTTTGGATCAGCGTATGACTCAAAAAACGCGAAAGGGTTAATCAATTTTCAAAAATTTACCATAATTCTGAAATTGAATGAATTTACCTTTCCGATGATAAGTCTATTTGTCAAAATCAGTGTATTTCCAGCTGATATATCAAAAGTCGAAGAAAATATTTCTAAAATTTTGAAAAAAGTTTTTTTGCATAGGTTTACAAAAATAGTTGCCTAAAAACGGTTGAAAAGTTTTACAAAAATTTACCAGTTCGTTTTTTAACTGTGATTCTTGCGAAGAAAATAATTGCACAGCTTCTGTGTACCACCTTAAAAGCAATGTTGTCCGATCGGGCTCAAATTTGGGATGAGCTCGATTTTTTAATAGGTTAGGTATCTTTTCAAAACTGTTGAATTTTTAAAAAATCGGTAATCACAATCAAGGCATTTGAAATTCGCCTTAAAAATTTAAAGATCTTGCTCATTGGGTAGCTTTTCGCAAATAAAATCCAATGAAAACTCAAAAATCAAATTAATTAATGAAAAATCAATTTTTTCTAAAAATATTTTTACTCCGTTGCCGAAGAAAGAAATCTAGTCTATATTTTTGTTCAATGACACACCCCCTATTTGCACCTAAAGCGTGTTATACATATTGCACGAATGGAAAGGAGCTTTTCACATCTTTCCACTGGAATTTTTCATGAAGTCCTCCCTGTGGACTTCTTTCCTGGTGGCCATTTGTCAAGTCCCCCAAATCACTCCCTGAGGCAATATTTGGGTTCTGTAGATGGTTTTAGAGCTCTCTCATTTTCATCCCTCTTTTCACCGTGTTCCACTGTGTTGGCGCACACATTTAATTATTAAGTTACTTCGAAATGGGATGGAGTATGTGGGGTTGGGCGGCACCTTTCGCTGTGGAACTCATTTAACTAACACCATTATTGTCATATTGCGTACATCACCCCTGAGTGGCTGTGTCACCCAAAATGAGCTCCCCCTTGAGCCATTTTTCCAACCCTCTTTTTTTGTACACGAGATGTGTGCAAATAGCAACTCTGCCGGAATCCACCTTGCAAATGAAGATCTCCACTGTTGGGCGGATGATTATACCTCCTTCTCCAAATTTTTGGGTGGCTCACACAGATGCGTGGATGGAGGTTTTCCAACATGAAAACCCTTTTTCGCCATTACAACACCCACCTTTGCGTTTTTAGCTCATCAGCTCCGTCTCGTTTCCCCCACCCAATGTGCCTCTAACTTTGTAACCTCATCCCGAATGAACTAATTCCTCGTTTCATGTAACATGGACACACAGAAGTTTATCCCTTGGCGATGGAATGTGCCGGGGAATGCTCTTTACCATCCACATCTTGGGGTTCTCCCTCTACATGAGCCAAAGTGAAGGTGAAACGTATACAAAATTTTCCTTCTATGATAAATCTCAATGAATCCCCCCTCCAGCACGTAACAAGGTTTCTAATGTAATTTTATTCAAGTGATGATGAAACTGTCGGGGAGACTAAAATTAATGCTATATTTTACAAATTAAGGGCTTAGCTGGATTTTTAATGGCTTTGGGATCATTTTTTAGGTTTATCTTTAGACTTAAAAAAATCTTATTAGTTGATTAACAAGCTCAGGGAAAAAAAGCTTTCATATCACAATCTAGCCTAACGAGCCTAACAATCCAGCAAATATATAATTTAAGTTTTATTAAAACAAAATGTCAAATATGTCAAATCCAAAAGAGTAAAATTAACAATAATTTTGTACATAGAATTATTAATTATAAATGTCAATACCCTGCTTTTTCGAATAATCTTTTCATGCTAAATTCTTGGAAAAGTTTAATCATACATTAATTAATGAAAAATCACTGAGCTTTGTTGCATTTGAGCTGTAATTAGCTATGTTAATAAAACTATAATTCCCACGTATATTCGTGATGCAAGAGTAATCTATTTGAAAGCTTATTTCTATACATATGAAAAGCTCTTTTTATATATATAAAATTTTCTATTCATTTTATTGATCTAAAATACAAAATAAAGTGCTAAGTTGAATACTTTTAGCTTCATAAAATGTTAGCACATTGCTCAACAAGAGCGCCATATAAAAAGTTTCATTTGCACCTTGCGGAAAATAGTCTATTAAATATTGTTGAGGAAAATTCCCAGGTGAGATTTAATTGTCGGAACTGGGGGGGGGGGAGGGAACTTTGGTAAAATTTTCTCTTCACAACATGTGTATTATATACAATCGGGGTGTACGGGAAATTCCCAAAAGCGAAGTGTAGTTTGTGGATAAAACATTGTAAAAACTTTTCAACAGGAGTTTTAATACGTGTTGTGACCTCTTCGCTGAGCACCGCGTTCCTTTCGAGGTGTTTTAAGTTTACACATTTTTAATTAAATTAGTGCACATCATCCTCGTGAATTGGGAAAAATGAAGGAAAATCCACCATTCTGGGAAAAGAGTGTGGAAAGTTTTTCGCGTCTGCAAGCTCTGCCCTGAAGGGAGTTTATCCACAACTTTGCTCTCTCTCCCCACATGCTGTTAATTAACTTGCACCTACCCAGTGACCAAGATGGTTCAAGAATCTAAAGTTCTTTTACAGTAGAAGACCAATTGGTATGGAGTTGAGTTACTGTCAAAATCAACATTCTACAATGTTCTGTATAGTTCTTTTTCCATCCTGAAAGAACTTCCATCAATAGAAAACTTCCACCAGCAGACATTTCAATGGAAGTTAAGTGAAACAATAAGGAAAGTAACTCTTTGGGATGTTTATTCAATTTTCTACTCTTTCATCTCGTAGCCACGTCTGCTGAAAATTCTCCGCGTTTGAGAAAAAGAAACCATGCGGCTACATGAAGAAGAGTTTTGCAGAAAAGTTTGGAAATGTGCAAAAAAAACAATAAAATGTTCGTTTTGGTATCTTGCTGAAAATTTCTTCCAACACCCGGAAGACATGTTGCCAGGAGTTTAAATAGAACATTATGTATAGCTGAAAAAAACAACAAGAAGAAATGTCTTTTATATTCATCTGCTGTATAGTGGCGCCCTAAAGAGAAGCTGCTTAGCAAGTACGCAGTAGGGTCCGCCTGAACTACATATTGAGAGTTTTTCTGATTAAAAATTTTGCTTTAACGTTTTCTATAAAAGTGAAATGTTTTTGGACTAGATACAAGTGTATTCTTACAAAAACATGAAGATAGACATGAAAAATATTGAAAGCTCAACTGTAAGCATTTTAAAAATACTTAATTATGATTTTTTTTCGCTAATACTGAAAAAAGTCTCTAAAAGATCATAATTTAAAGAAAATAAATCAAGACTGATGTTCTTTGTTGAATTTCTCTTCTAAATGTTTTAATGTTATTACGTTACGGTTTTTTTATTTTCATCAGGTCTTTAACGTGTCAAAAATTATTATTTTTATTATTTTTGTGTAAATTGTCATACTTCTAATGGTTCTTACTTCCAATACACTTAAAAACTTGGTAATCACGCAATTTCTGCAAGAAAAATTTATTTAAATTAAAAAAATAATTGTAAAATAAACTAATTTAATTTTTTAATTAAAATGAATTGAATTGTAGTAAATTATTTATTTTTTGTAGGTTTGTTTAATTTTTAAATTTCTAATTAATTTTGTTTCATTTTATTGAATTACTAATTTATGATAAATATAAAAGTATAAACTTATTATTTTTTAATTAAAATGAATTGAATTGTAGTAAATTATTTATTTTATGTAGGTTTGTTTAATTTTTAAATTTCTAATTAATTTTGTTTCATTTTATTGAATTACTAATTTATGATGAATATAAAAAAACACAAATAATTCATTCGTTGGTAAATAATGCATAATGTACAATTATATGTTTGTTGTATATACTGAATACGGTAATACTGAATCAACATGGAAAACTTTAGAAATTGCAATTTCGTCATAAAAACCATAAAAATCTTTGTTTTTATTTTATTTCCTAGATTAAGGGATAGCGTGGTAAAGAATTTTCCTGAAGTTTTCAGAAAAGCTCTTCCGGAAAGATAATAGTTCGAGAAAGAGTTAAAAAAAGCGAAAAATTTCCTATAAAAAATGTGATTTTGAGCTTTTTAGTACCTTGTCTTTAACCCCACTCTTCACTAAATAAAATAAGCCTTCTTGATTTCAATGAGCAGTTCATGTAGGTAATTGTCTCAGTATTGATATATAAATCTGCATAACTCTGTTCTACTTTGATGTTGAATTGTAGTTCCTCTCAAGAACATAGAATGGATCGAATGGAAACATGTAATGTTGCTAATCAAATTACAACTGTGTGTGCTTCACTGCGAGGAAACTCTGTTTGCAAATTTAGGGGCTGAATTTAATTAAATTTTGACATTTCCAATTTTCCATAGTTTAGGGGTTGAGAGCTTTATTACATTTACCAGATTATGTAAGTTATGCTGGGTGGTTTGTGTGATTTTATGCACACAATTTTCTCAAAGTTTTTCTTTTTATTCGTACCTCAATAAAATGATAATAAGAAAATGAAATTTTCATTAACAAAATCACACAAATCTTCCACTTTAAAATTTATTTATCATGTTTATCATGTAATTGTGCCTCTTGCATTTCCTTAATATTATTCGAATATAAACGCTAGAGGTCGTGTTAAGTTAATCGGAATATAGATTTGAGATTAAGAATCACATTTTGAGAGTTTTCTTCTAATAAAGATTTTTTTAAATCAAGATTCTGTGGCTGATGTGGCTACAGAAAAATTAATTAAATTCAAAAGAAAAATTCTATCTTGATTCATGTCTTTTATTCGATATAGATTAAATCTTTTTCAGAGCATTTAAATTTTAATCTAAACATTTGCCTATCTTGAGAAAATAACCTACAAATGAAAATAATTAAACCGAAATATTTTATAATCATTTTTATCATTGAATTCAACTCTGTTTCCTGCAAATTTCTCTCAGCTTGCTTCACCCACATTACATTACTATCGAGGATGGAAGTTTGCAGAGGTGAAAAGTATCTGAAATACATGGGAATCATGCACAACTATTTGAGAACATTGCCTGAGGCTTTCAATGCTTCTCGATGCTTTATACCGAGAGGTATCGTATTTTCTACACCACACCTCCACTCTTTGCCTCAACAATTTGCTACTGATACCCTGAATTCCATCCACAAATACCACCTAGAGCAAGAAGAACTTGCTGCTGTGTACACCATTCACCCCGAAGTAGTACACAAAATTCCACATCGATGCATTGGTAAGAATTTTTCATTAATAACATCATCATTACTCAGTGGATGTCACATAAATGGAAATTCCTCAATACATGTTGCGTGTTTGGTTGCATTATTGGCAAATGCTCTATGTAGCTGCAGAGTAGTGTGAGGGATGCAATGCCCTAGGGGTGTCATACATAATTTTAGTTCTAACTGAAAGGTCAATTTAATTAAAGGGAAAAAGTATTAATTTGTATAGAAACTCCTTGGCTGGCAAATCTTGAGACTTCCTCACAAACCCCGCTCTTAATGTCAAAGAACCCACATTGTCATATTCCATGGCAGTCCTGCTACCACCCCTTCCACCCCATGGTGAAGAGGAGGCATAGATGAGAGGTGAATAGAAGGTGTATAGCGCACAAGTGCAAGAATGAGGCTTGTGGAGCTGGGGAACTCATATAACACAGAAATCCCATTAATTTTAATAATCACTCTCTGCAGTGTCTCCGGAATATAAAGTTGTCTCATGGTCGTTATAGCAAGAGCACATATTATCTATTAAACAAAGAGCTCCCAGGCAGCATTCTTTCGTGTATGTCTCACTGCTGAGGGAGCCTCCAGGAAAAGAGTACGAGGATGGTTAAAAAAAAAAGCTCAGAGCTTCCACGAATGTGGGCGGAAGTGTTGTCAGAGACGGAAGCTTCTGAATGGCTAGAGCAATATTTCTAATAAAAAAAAGACTGACCCCCATTGTCGCTTGGAAAATGTCTTCTCATCTGCGAATGTTTCAAAAGGAAAATGGAATTTAATTGCAAAATTCATGATGGTGCATAAAAGATGCAAAAGACAGAGATTAACGTGGCGTGAAATACTGTAAGATTATCAAATGAAATTTCATCCTTTGTCAAAGAATACTATAAGCTTGGAAATGATGATTTTGCTTGGCAAGCAAGGGATTTACAGTTCTTAAACTTAAGGACTTTTCAGAGATCTTCTGGAAATATTATGTCTCTAGAAAACATGGTTTTCACAAGAAAATAATTTCTGGGAAACTCAGGAAAGAACATTAGTTTCTGAAACGTCTGGTTAGAAAGTAAGTTCTTTAAAGGTCTGGCCTCAAAGTCAGGGCCTAAAACTTCTGGCTAGAATATCTGTATGTGAAATTCAGTATGTAACCCTGTTGGTTAACAAATCAGTTTCTAAAATATCTAGTCAGTAAATCAGTTTCTCGAACTTTTGTCTAGACTAGATATACAATATTATATGACTTCTCTAGTTTGGAAGTCAATTCTTGGAAACTTCATGCTAGAAACTCAGCTCCTGAAACTTCTAACTAGCAAATAAGTTCCTAAAATATCTGGTCAGTAAATCAGTTTCTAGAACTTTTGTCTAGATATTAAGTTCCCGAATTTTCTAGCTTGGAAATCAGTTCTAGAAGCTTCTGGCTAAAAAAACAATTCCTGAAACCTTTCACGTAAAAATTATTCCCTGGAAATTTCAGCTAGAAATTCAGTTTCAGGAAATTCAGGTCAAAAAGCAGTTTCGAGAATATTTATTTAGAAAATCATTTCCTGAAATATCTAGCCAGTGGGCTAGAAAATGATTTTCTTGGAATTTCTAACTAGAAAATAAATAAGTTAATAATTAATCCTAGATATTTCTGCCAGGATCATTAGTTCCCGAATCATGGAGAAAATTCGTGTTTCTTCTGTGCCTGAAATATTTTTTGAAGAAATCTTTTTTTTTTCAAAATTGAAAGATATTTTTTGAGCTTTTTTCCTAGAAGAAACAAGCCTAAAGTTCATCAAATAAAATATTTATAAAATCAACAAATAAAAGACGTATTGCCTCATTAGTTTTTTTTTCTATTTATTTTAAAAGAGCTTATAACGAATTCCTTCTGGGAACAAAGCTACACGGTACACGTAGCTATTCAATGTTTCACAGAGACTGATCCTATATTCATAGGATTTTCTCGTTGTTCTCTATTCTTTTTACGTTGACTGCCAAAGGGAATGAATTATTTGCTTCACTGTAAAAGATTTAATGTAAGCTGAGGGGCAAGAATAAAAAAAGATGTGAAGTAGGATACAGTTGAGAACTATATGAGCTTAAAATCCTACGTCCTTTTGTGCTATATTGTACAGCGCATACCTACTTTCCTTTTGAAGGCATTTTAGTACAAAAGGGAGTGGGAAAAGCTCAGAAATCTCTTGTCACACCAAATTCACATAGTCTCTCAATTAATTGTGGCACTCCGTAGTGGCGGGTATGAGTTTAAAATGTGCGACACGATGACGATATTTCATGTTGTTATCGCAAAAGTTGTGAGCAAATTCCAAGCATTTTGCCGAACCATACAGCAAATGACATGAAATATGGCGTGCTGAAGTAAATTAATTGATCTTGATAATCAAGTCTCGCACATTTTGACTAAATGCTCTCCACTCTCTCTCTGTTATTTAGCTACATTTTGGAGGAAGCCATGTCTGATGAATGAAGATGGATTGTGGCGCAAAGAGGAAGCACTGCGCGAGTAAATATTATCCACTTCATGAATTTTCAACTCACTTCTCACAAATAAATGCAATGGGGAGACAATGCGAACGCCAGACTATTGCATGCGGCACGAAAGGGTTGGCAATGTACGCTCCCCATACCCCCCATAAACATTCTAAAGTATTTAAAATAAACTCACCCAAAGACTCACCCCTTTTGTTGTTATTTTAATTCTTTTTATTCTTCCTTATTTCTCTGCCATTTAATTCATTCCAAGATAACAATGAAGGATTTTGTTAGTCGAAGAAAGTAACATTATTGTTTTACTTTTAACGACTTTTTCAATTCTTCCACGAAAGACAACGAAATTTAATGTAATTTTGTCAATAATATTAATGGAAATTCATGCATTTGTTTATTCAAATTATCTTTTCAATTAAAGAAAAAAACAATTCACATTCATAACTTAATTTAATTTAAGTGTTGAATTAAAATCAAAATAATTCAACAAATTGATTTTCATAAAACATGAGTAAAATAATAGCGAGAATGAAATCTCCCTTTTATGTTGTCATAAATTCAATGAAAACAATTTCCGAATCAATATACCGAATTGAAAATTATTTACAATAATTTTATACAATCCATGATTGTGATTGCTGCATTACATATTTTAGTAAAATATATCAAAAGGAGTTTATTCAAATTTCAATAACAAAATTTTTTAAAGCGAAAACCAGATAAACATAAACATGGAGTAAAAAAAAGTAATCAATACACACGAGGTTGTTCGTAATATTTGATTAGAGCCATTAAATTTATTTATAACAATATTATAATGAAATCAAGAATGAAATCGTCCAATATTTGCTGGTTTTATGCTCAAAAATTCCGAATAAAAAAAGAATATAAATAGAAAATCTATTTTTTGTACTTAAAACATTATCCACCGAGGTTCTGAAAAAATCACTAATTTCCTAACCAGATTCTTTTTTTCATTTAAACCTCTCCTAATTATTGCGTAGCAAAAGCTAAAAAAAAGTTCGTGACTTGTATCAAAAAATTATATTTTTTACGTGTGGCTAATTATTTAATCCGATAGCCACATTCAGGCCTATTGAAACAAAGGCGTAACAATTACACAACTCCTTGCATTTGTAATTAGCAGCAAATGAGCCCCTATATTTAGCCGTCGCAATGTGAAGCGTTCACAAGGGGGAAAGCTTCGCGTGAGCTTTTTGCATAAAATCAAAGCAAAGTGTCTGATAATTTGCTGTGATAGAATGAAAGTTCTCCCGTTCCCGGACACACAATAGGGTGGTTTTTTTAGGGGCTTGCGAGTGAATAATAAAATAAAGAAAATCATGAATGGGAAGTTAAGCAATTGTGGTGCATTGGGGTGGATGTTAAGCGCGCGAATTTATAAAGTTTGATTGTTGTTTGAGAGCTTTTTGGACAGAAAACTTCTTCCCCTGCATGCCACAAACTTCAATTTTCCCAATAATAAAGTTAAAGTTTGTGGCATTGTTAGTTTGAACAAGACGCAAGTTTTCTCGTCTCGTTCGCATTTTCTTCCAGCTATATGAGCCCATATTTTCATTTTAGTTTCACACACTCTGATGATTTTCCCACAAAAACTTCCCCAACATGGTATTTGGCTTCTTTGCTGAAACTTTTAAAATGTTAATGATTAAATGCATTTAAAAAGGAATTTCAACCATTTTTTTTTTCAATAGAAAATCTACATTTTGCACCACTTTGAGTTCTTTTTTTTTTAAGTTTTCCTTGTAGTGCCCCCTTTCGATGGCCTGGTGGGGCCATCCCCTCTTGTTAATTAGCCCCACCAGAGCCATCCAAAATATATGTATATAAAAGAATTGTAAGAATGATTATGGAGTTGAAAAAAATGGTTAATTGTTAATTGAGGTAGTTACAGTTCAGAATTTAGAAATATATTGAAGACTGTACTCGAACCGTGGTTTTAATAAGTCCCCGTCAAATAGGTTCACATCATCCTCAGTGTAGAAATTCATCAGAATACGGGTGTTTTGAATTCTCAAATCTACATAGAGCCGCGTTAAAATACACTGAAGCACTATAATTTTAAACAATTTCACCATTTATTGCGCCCGAAATAAATGTCCTGTCCTGGACAGTGCATAAAACTGAGTTTAGGCTATTCTTTCTACGCGAAACTAGGTCAGTTTTCCCATAAATTTCATCGTATTTGAAAGTTCCATGGTGAAATGTAAAAGCTACACTTCATGTCACAGACTATGCCAAACTATTTTCCCGGAAAAACCCCTCAATATCCCAAGCTAAATTGAATATACATATGTGACGTTGTAAATGATAAATTAGAATTTGCAAAATAAATGACTCAAATAGGAATTCACCCGAGTAACGAAATAGGAAATTTAGTGCTACTGCCAAGTTGAGTGGAAAGCTCTAAACTTTCTCACATTTACCAAACAAGAAAGTTTCCACAAAATACAGGGAGAAGTTACCGAGGAAATTTTGTCCTGTTGTGGAAAAGCTCACGCACGAAAGCTTGTCAGTTAAAACAAATGATTTTAATCAATTAAGCTACCCAACTTTGGTATTCCACTTGGACAGCAGCAATGAGTGACTGTGATATTACCTATATACATATGTATGTTGAAATTATTTAGAAGGATATTTTGCAACTTTAGCAAAAGCTTCAGCAATGATATGTATTACACAAAATATATACATACGTACATACATAATACAACCAGATGTTGGAAGAACTTAAGAATTCATTGTGCAAAAATTTTAAGAATGAGCCTTATTCAGTGACCAAGAAACCCTTGAAATCTTTGAATTTTGTATTGATATTTCAAGATTTCTAGCGAATTTCAAGGGTTTCTTGGTCGCTAAATAAGGCTGAATATTTATGATTTTCTCAGAAGACTTTCAAATAATGCTTATAAGGAAAATTTTCAGATATTACCTTTGCTTGATTTTTACGTCAGAATAAGTTTTTCACAGAAAATTTAAGAATATAATTTTTCTAAAGTTTTACGGTTCAGTATTAATTTCCTCCTCAATCAAATGAGACGCGCAAACTTTGTCGAAAGCTCCGTAGAAAATTGTTTTGATCAGATTCGATTAAGACAGAGAATGTCTATCGAAGCTTCCGGAAGAAGTTCATCCTCCTGCTGAAACTTTTCCAGGATTCTTGAGAGAGACCTTTTTTTATTTCGAATTAAAATCATATTTTTAAGTTTTTCTTACCAAAAAATTGCAAAACATTTTTAAGAAAAATATTTTTAGTCAATCCCCCTTATATTTTCAATGTTTGATTGCTCACAGAATTTTTTCCTAACAATTCTCATTAATTCTCAATTTTTGTTTTCCTTTTTTTTTTCAGCATAAAAAACATTTAAAAAATGATTTTTCTCCGTGAAACTTTTCTTTTAAATCAGTGAGCTTTTGCATGGAAAATAAAATGAACGGACGAGCGTAATGAGCTTTCCATTTGTTGGCTTTTTGTGGGTTGAGTGTGTGTATGTATAAAGCTCACTGCCATTAATTTTAAAAGGCATATCCAGGTAATTAAATAGAATTATAAATGAAGACATTACGCATAGAGTGTGAAGGTGAATTTTGTCGCAATAATCGGAATAACTGGAGGTGGAAAATATGTATGTGTATGGAAGCTTCATGGGGAGATGTGGCACACAGGGTGGCACGTAAATGTTTGGTGGTATGAGTACCTTAGACGTGTTAATTAGGTGAATGTTGTAGTTCCGAAATTGTACCATCCTCGCTTCACTCACATCCGCTTGCTAATGGGGGAAATACACCTTCTCAATCTCCCTCAACGTGAAATTGAAGACACATCAACCCTTTTGGCATTTATCAAATTAACGCAACATAAATATGAGTCTCACACGACTCACATATGTTGGCAGAAATTATGTAAAAAAAAATATTCTGCTACGTACCCCCAAAAAAGCTTTAATTTCAAAGCTTTATTCAATGAGTAAAAAATCAATTATTCATATTCGTGGAAAATAAGGAAAAACATTTTTTTATAATTCAGTCCTTTTATTCGTTTGAAAAAATAATCCTTCTCAGTGCATTGATAAAAAAAAATTATGTAGGAAAAATAATTAGAATCTTCTGAGGAATCTCTTGAAGATCTCTCAATTCATATCGTCCGCTTCTTCGGGGCTCTTGGGCAGAAAGAATTCGCCTTTGTACAGCCGATTGCACATTCGGGAGTCCTTCTTCTTCTCCTGCGGACACGCCAAGGAAAGTTCCTTCCACATGCAGTAGTAGAATTTAATGGGCTTCGTGCTGCACTTTCTGCCTTCGATTGCTTTCTCATCTTTTGCCTCCTTGAGGCACTTTTCCACAATTCCATCGGATTTTTCCTTAGCCCATTGAGCTTCGGTGTAGTTATTGCGGAAGAAGTCCTTAACGAAATCCTCCCTAAAGTCACCCTTCTCATCGAGCTGGAAATGTGACATGAAAGCAATATTAATGGGAATGAAATGCAAAATAGAAAATGATAATCCAACTAAATTGGCGCTTACAAATTCGAGCTTCTTAGCAATGCACTCCTTGGCACATTCAGTGTCTTGCTTAATCCGCTTGAGACGCTCACATGAGAACATATCAAAGGGCTCAGCGTCATCGTGAGTGGCGCGTATTTCGTGGTAGCACTGCCTCTTCATCTCCTTCAATGTATCGTGCGTGTCGCTTCGCTCAATCTGATCCCGGCAGCACATCCACCCAGAACGTCGTGGCTTGCACCTCTTGTCATCCTCCGGAAGAACTGAACTCTCGCGACGGATACGATAATTCACCGGAATACTCGCATCAATCTCCTCATCCTCCAAAGCTTCGAGGATTTCCGTCGAGAGTACGGAATCTACAAATCAATCGCAACACAATCACACAAAATCTCACGTTAAAATTGAAATAAGACCATATTAACCCTTCCACCGCCCATCCCCACTCATTTCACAAACTTCCGGAAAACTTACTGTAGATGGGGTCGGAAAAATCATAGCCCACCACCAATGAAAGCAGCGTCGTTGACACCAAAAGGAAAATTATTCTGCACATTGTGCTCTTGCCGAAATGATCGCGCACAGAAAGATCACAAACAGATGATCACAGAATCCACGGGGGAAGCTTCTTTTATACCTGAGAACTGAGAATATTCTCTGCCTCTTTTTCCTCACATGAAAAAGCAGCAGAAAGTCGGAGAAAGATGATGAGGTGAAAATCATGCAGAGAGAACCTGTTTAAAGCCATATAAGAAGCTAAACTTCTCCCAATGTTTTATAATTTTTTTTTGTTCTTACCCAGAGTTGTGAATATGTATGTTGCAGATAAAGATTGAGGTTTTTAGTTTTTAGTATTTAAATAAATTTTTTAAATGAAAATTTTTGGGACAAAAAATTGTTTTTTTTTATTAATTAGAGTTTTGTTTTTGTAAAGAATTATTCCCAAAATATTATTTTAAGTAGAAAAATTGTTTTTTGATTATATCTTCACATCGTTTTCCTTAACTCTATATTTTTATGTTAAAAAATTGAAAAGAAAAAGGATATGTCTGAAAGAAACACAGCGATAATATGAAAAAAAAAAGAAAATTTATGTTTTGTTAATTCAAATTAAAAATACAGAATAAGAATAGAAATTTCTTGGCAGAGTTTTAGATTTTTAGATTTAGATTATTCATTGATTCATCTGCGACGGAAAACTCTCAACAGCGGCCATGGCCGTCTTAGCGTCGATTGCCATCCTCCAGTATAAAATTATAGAAAAGCTTACAAAGCTTTTTTTTAGTTTTCTAAAGATTTTTTTAAAAATTTTCTTAAGCAAAAATTAAGATTTCCTAAGAAATCAATAATTTTCTTAAGCAAAATTTTAAATGTCATAAGATTTTTAAATTTTTTTAAAGAATTTCTTAAGTTTTTTAAACGAATCTTAAGATTTCTTAAAGCAGGCTGAATCGGACTAAATGCTTCTTTTTAGAGAAATTTTCCTGATCGTCTTCGGGCATTGAAATTTCATAATTGAGAAATCTTAAGAGCTCTTAACTTTCACCCTGACTTTCACTTGAGAAAATTAAGGAAATCTTCAATTTTTCTTAAGAATTCGGCCGAAATAAAGGTTTTTGAAAGAAAATTAATTAGAAGGGAATTCTCCCACAACAAGGATTCAATTTGATAGTTAATTTAATCATTATTCTTTTATCTATAAAAATTATCAACTCTTCCGTGACTCAAGTACTTCCTCATTAGAATCGTAGAGCAATGGGAAAGTCTGGAAAGGTGTTGCAGAGTTGTGTGTACGTTGATTGACATTCTGATAAATGGATTCCCTACCTGTGTGAGGTGATTCAATGGTATTGACCCCGTCGCGTCTGCACGACCCAGCACAGAGTTGCCCATGGGAGCCCATTTGCGCGGGTAAAAAGAACATTCTAAACCCGAGACAAATGGGGAAATTAGCATGTGGCTTTGCGCAAAGAAATGTGGGTGAGAGGTGAGTGAACGTGGAAAAAAAATTACCTCACGATTCAATTCGCTTAATCGTGAATTTTCTCTCGCGTGGTTTGTTTGAGAAATTCCTCGAGTGCGCTGGTGGAATGCTTCCTGTCTCACAGGTGCGCCAATTTGTGGGGGCGAAGATTGATAAAATTAATAAGGTAAAAGAGGCTGGTAAACACGCAATTCTCCAGCGTCTTGGCACCTCTGTAGGTGATGGAAGAAAAAATCCCCCGCGGGAATAAACTCTCTCCGGGGCCTGGGATGACGGCAGAGAAGTTGAGGTGATAATTAAATACATGCTGTGTGGAGGTTTTCTTTCGCCATTCTGACGCAAAATAATTAAATTTTTGTTAAAGTTCTTCTTTTTTTTGCTGGATTCTTCTCAATTAGTCAGTAAAATTACTACTAGAACTAAGAATAGAATAAAAGAAATTAGATAGATTTTGATGAATTTAATGGGCTGCCTCATATTTATCCAGATACTATTTTGGAATTTAAAAAAAAAATTCATGGAAAATTTGTCTGAGATCAATGTGGGATAAATCAAAAATATTTGAAAGAATAAACCGTTTTAGAAACTTCTTTTGAAATAAATGATTTATCAAAAAAAGGATCACTACATTTTGAGAAATCTCTTAAAAAAAAAAGTCTTGCTTGTATTGAGTTCTCTTTAATGAGTCACGGTCACAGCAACTTAGACCGTTTATAGAGTACAAAACCCCATAGGGATGAGCCATGATTCTCTAACCACCCTGTATGTTTTATTAAGAATAATGAATGTAGTGAGAAAAATATGAATTTGAAACTTTCCATCTTTCACATTTCCTCCTCATCTTTTTTCACAGAATTTTTCCACACATTTTCCAAAAAAAAAATTACTCATCTGTGGCTGTGAGGAAACTCAATTCCAAACCGCCAGGAGTGTCATCATCCGTGGAAACTCCTGCAGATTCTCCATCAGGCGTCGTTCCATGTTCCCATGGCCAAATTGCACTGAAATTGCGCCATCGTGTCTCGGAAAATGGATGAAAAATTAAATTTACAATTTCATTTTTCTATGATGTACACGAGAGAAGAAAAAAAATGTGAGAATAAATTCTCCATTGCGAGATGTTTGACGATGGTTCTCGGGGCGGTTGTTTTTTTTTCCATGTAAAAGAATTTATGATTTTCTGTGTTGTGTTCAAGCTAAAGTCGCAACTGCCAGGAAACTTTTTGCATTCACCACTTACATTTAGCGTGAATTATTGTTCCTTTTATCATCAACTAGAATGGCATGGTCTCCTTCCGGAAATTTATTCACAAAAATGCAACTTTTTTTCCAACTAAACTCCCTTCATGGGGTGCTTGACTTCCAAATCATCCCTTTTTTTTGATAGCTCTGGAATTTTTTTTTGGTGGACTCTTCCTGTGCATAAAGTTGCCTAATTGTGATTTAGTAGGTGGTACAGAAATAATTTTTGGCGGGGAGAATTAATTAGTCGCCCCACTCAAGGCAATGAAGAGAAGCTTTTGGTATACGAGTGTAAGCTCATTGCATTAAAAAAAATTAATTTTAACACCCAACGAATTTTATTTTTGGCAAAAAAAAAGAAAACTCCTCAAGGAAAATGGAGAAAATCTACGAAGTGGAGAGAGAAAAAAATATGGGATTTATTGTGGTTTATTTTAGCAGTATATATACGATACATACATACATGTATATGTACGTACATAAGCTCCTAAACTCAGTAGATAAATACTATCATGAAAAATACAATCCGCCCTCACGTGTGGCAATGGAGATTTTCCAGGAAAGATTTTCGCTCAGCAATAAGCAATAAATAACATGCGAGGAAGGGGCGAGGTTTTTCCATGAGCTTTTCGTGCAAATGAGGAGGAACCCCTCGAGCCAATTCTCAATCGCAAACTTCCAATTCACCGAGGAAATGTGGATACAATCGCGAGGTGAGATCAAAGTGTAATTCCTCACGTTGCCATCAGGCCCCCAAAGCCAATTTCTTTGCACGCCCTTTGGCGTAAGACGTGTGGCTCCTTCCGTAAGTTACCTTTCTCTGCCATCTTAATCTAATCAATTGTCTGTGTGAGATGGCAAAAAAAATACATTGAAGCATAAACTGAACGGGATTTCAGATGAGAAAGTACACTGAAGAGCTAAAAAGGAGCTAAACGAGTTAACAAGGGGAAAATATTTCAATTAAATGATGTACTTTTGTATTTTCACCCTATTTGGGGAGCTTTCGTTTAAAATTAGGGGCTGTAACTAATAACTAAAAAAAATCTCTGGTATAACCAGAGAGGGTTTTGGGTGGTTGGTAATGTTGCAGAGTGGTGTACATTATCGCAATTAGAGCCCGTTTACCTTTATTAAGAATTTCTTTCTCAAGAATACGAAAGGGTAGAAATTCTCTTATTGAAATTCTCCATCTGCACTGAAGAGTATTTGAGGTGTATTGTGAATCTGCATTTGCAACATTTCAAATAATTGAATTACAAACATCTTATACTCTTGTACACCTTCCCTACTAGGGATGAAAGATTATTGAGATAGCTGATAACTGGGAATATGGCTCCATAATTCGCAATTGAGGTAATATTGCAATTTCCAAGAATGCTAAGGAGATGACTTCTCAGAGAAAATATTCTTCCAAGTGAAAATTTTCTAGGAAATATCAAGAGAATGCCAATATAACTCAGAAAAGAGTGCATTATCCTGAATTCACAAACAATGAAACTGAATGACGATGTTTTATGGGGAAAGATGAAGGAAAAATTAAATTTGATTGAGAGGGAAAAATGGTTTTATTTGAATTTTATTTCTTCAATATTGTTCTCAATAGAGATTTCTTGCAACCAATGATCTATAATTGCACTCTCGGAGAAAATGCAGTGAAAAGCAGGAAAGCCAGAAAAGCAGAAGAGCAAAAAATAGCTCGCAGGTAATCATAATTTATCTTTTTCTCTATTAGATTATTAATTAAATTCTATACCCGAGTGTCATTTAACAATAAGATATCAATAAAAGACAGGAGCTAATATTCCATTTTACTCCGTATAATTTTCAATGAAGGTTGTACTTATGTTATATTATAGTAATATAAAAAATTATTTCCGTAGATGCTTGGAAAAGCTTTTAGAATAATATTGCTATCTACATCTCCACAATCACTTTAATTAATCACAAAAGAAACTGATTCAAATCCTCCTGCTTTTGTATTCAAAGCAAGTGGAGTGAAATAGAATGAAATTCTTCATTATTATTTCGTTATATAAATTAATTATATACATAGATACATTGTATTACGTACATTCATAACCTACAATTTCGCAAAATCATTTGGCTGGAAATTCGTTTGTTTCATATGAAAACAAAAATGTGGGGACTAATTTTAATTAAATTGGCATTAGCCCGTGCAACCTCAACGCAGAATTAGAGAGAGAGAATGAACGATGCATGTACGTATAAGGTGGGTCAATTGTGATGTTCTTTGCAGTTTCATCTCCACTATTTCATCTTCACTATGCAAAGGTAAAGTATGTTTTGAGGTTCATTAACCTTTTGGTCTGATTAACATTCAAATCAAGGTTAAAACTAATGTTGACGCAAATTTATCTTATTGTGACGCAGAAAAAGACTACTTGAGACTCAAATCCCCTTTTTGTGACTCAATTCTTTTCTTATTTAGACTCAGCTTTTGACTAATGTAGACTCAATTTTTTTTAACTAATGTAGACTCAGCCTTTACCATATGGTGACTCAATTTTTAACTTATGTGTACTACAAAATACCTAATGTAGCCGCGAGTTTTAACTTAGGGCGTCGTTAAAAAAAATCAATATCTGAATTAGTTCAAAAAATTGTTGATAATAAGTCAAAATCAAATCCATGAAATCATTGAAATTTCAAAATAAGTTCTTGAAATTTCAATGATTTCTTGGTCGCTAAATACGTCGAAATATTTGGCATTTTTTCTGCAATTATATAAAGACTCCAAAAAACCAAATAAAGCATTAGAAACAGGTCACCCTGCAAATTGCATTTCCATGAAAATTATTCCGGTGGACGTGGCAATAATTAAAATTCTCGTATAAACATCACCATTCCACGCATTCATGCCCTACCCCTTTCACAAGGGCATTTCATCCCTCATTCTCAACCCCATCCGCCGGATTATGGCTAATTAATAAACATCGTATGTTGGGGCATTGGTGTGAGTTTTCCATGGAAATGGAAAAATATTCGCATACTTTCGGAAGAAATTGCCTGAGAAAAGATTCAGGAGGCACTCGACCTTAATTTTGCATGTGTCGACGCACGCATAACACAGGCGGTAATTTCTGTGCGTCTTTCGGAAAATTGTTATTGTTCAAAGAAACTTCTACTGTGGGAAGGAAGGCTCGTGATGGGGCTCAACACAACTCCCAAAATTCTTGTGGTGGTCGTTTTAATCAAGATAGAGATAATTGTGGGGGTCGTTTTCACGTATAATTCCTACGCATGAGCCCCTGAAGATGGGTGAGTCTCTCTTTAGTAGTTGGGTAGTATACATCACTGAGGAATTTTCTCATACAGAACACTATACTCATAGCATTTTCAAACACTCTTCATTTGCATTTACTCCGTGTCCTGTAGGACGGAGTCCTTTTTGTTTTGAGAATGCAAAAAGAAAATCATGCAATATTACGTAAAAAAGATCATTGACAACAACGTAAGTAAAATCTAAAATCTAAGCTTAAACTTAGGCAAGATTTTTCGTTTTTTTTTTCTAATATTTGTATGATAAATTTCATATATTTTTTTTAACTGCCAATTCATTTTATTTTGGAATAGATCATGTTTTTTATTTAAAAATTGCTGCACCATTTTAAAGATGTTTAACATGTTCACAAAAGTTCTAATTATATAGTAAGAGAAGTAAAACTAAAATTTGAATAAAAAAAAAACAAAATAATTTGGCAATATTTCCTATTGGTGTATTTCTTCCACCTCACCTGAATTTTATTGCTAAAACCCCCTGAAACATTTGGCACGAAAGTGACCTCATAGCAATTAACTTGCCCTTATGTGGTGAAAGGATCTCTCTTACATCTCATTAATATATAAAAAAAATCCCCTTTTTCCTTTTCACAAGAATCATCTTCGGAGCACAACAGCAACGACAAAAAGAACGTGCACCCTGAACCTTCTTGCAAGGAAGACTTGGGGGATGAATATGAATAAAAGAAAGAACATTTCTTATGAATAAATAAAGAGGGGATGACAATGGTGGACAAAAAAGGGAGGAAAATTGTTGTCATTAGAGGGTGAGGCCCGCATACGCTAAGAAGTGGGTGCAAAAGTGACTCCTCGGCACCCCATTGCAGCGTCATAAAGCAAGAGAGGAAATGGTCCAAATAAATATCATTTGATAATGGCTGTTGGCGCTAATAGTTCCACCCTTGGCAGCTTTAATGCTCTTTTTTTCCCCAATGAATGTTGGAATTATTTATTTCAGTGTACTTATGGTGTCATTGGACAAAGATGGGCCATGTATCTTGCTTTCCTTTTCCCGTAGGAAGGTTGATTCATTTCAACGTTTTTTTTGGGAAATTCTTCTGGGTTGTTTTTCTCAAAAATTCTAGACAAGAATATTCTAGTTAAGCTCTTTTCGATTAACATTTTATTAGGTAAAGTGAATAATGTAAAATCGTGATATAGCTAAACCAATATTAGAGGGTGTACGTACAGTGTACAGATATTTTATTTGCATATTTAAAGTTTAGTGCGGTCGTAAAATATGTTTTTAAATGTGTTATTATTTTTTTACTTTACATGTACCTACTATTAAACTTTTTCTTGAGAGATTTTTGACAAATTTTCTTTAAAAAAAGTTACTCATATAAAAAGATTTTCGTTTGATTACCTAATTATTTATTTTTATAACAATAATAAATAAATAAGTTTTTAATAAATAAATTGTGAAAAATATGTCTTTTAACATTTTTTTTATCAAATTATTTTTTTTTCTTAAGTGCAGCACATAATTTTTTCCCAAAAAAGTACATATTACAAGCGGTGTTTATCTGACAAATTTTTTTATTATTATGACGAAGTAAGGCGCATAAAATTAAATTCTAATTTTTAATATATTCTATAAGATTTTTCATTAGGGGAACATGACCCAGCTCCGACCTCCAAAGGTTCGCGTAGAGTGTGAAAAAATTGTATAAAATATAGAGCAATATTATTACATTTGGTAGCATTTTAAATATGCTCTTTTTACTCCCAAAACTTTCTACGTTTAAAGTTTTATCGGTTTTATGTAATAGCGTATTGAAAAATGATTGAAAGCGGTCGGAATTAGGCCACGTTCCTCCATACTTTTTGTGTTCTCTTAAAAACGAACATTCAATGGATTCCTCTTCACGTTCCCCCCACTCAAAGGCACCCCTAGGAAGTACTTATTTTCAATTTATCAAGAAATGTGCATTGTATGAGAAAATGTCTTGCAAGTTTGCAAAATTTCACAGCTCATGTGAGTAATAGTTTTAGAGTTGATTGCAAATAACACTTAGATCTACCACCCCCCATACCCTTAAACCATCCATCAAGCTTTTACTATACAAATTCATCCCGTATAACAAATATGTGTAGGAAAGTTTCTTGTAAAGCACATCAATGCAATGCATGGGAATTTCCATCAATTATCCACTGTCAAACACGACAAAATGAATACGCAAACTTTTACCCACCATTAAGGGGATCTACGGCGTGTAGCTCTGTATGCAACACCACCCATGCAACTTTCAGTTCTCCCCATACCCAGAGCTTTTCCCGAAAAGCTTCCACGGCGTCTTTCGTTCGAAATGTTCTTTTGTGTTGCTTACTTTACTACAAAGTAAAGGCGTTTTGTAATTTGAGATTCATTCTCATGCTTCATGTGGCCTTTGCATAACTTGCGTATAAGATCCCCAACGTTCGGTACTTTGCCATAGTCATTGTGATTTTCAAAGCTTTCATTAATTTAATGACTGCTGAAGAAATATTTTATTTATTGCCGAAGTTATGGAATGCATTGATGTACTATCGACTATGTCTACCTCTCTTATGATTCTTTAGCAATTTATTAAAGAAAACTCTCATTGAAACATAAAGGTTGGCGTAAGGAGAGTAAGCGTAAACAGGAATTTCTTCTAATCCAAGTGAAAATTTCACCTGTTTACCGGTTATCTAATTTTTTTTTAACTAGAAGTAACACAAAAAAAAACACTGCAATCATAAGAGAACGTAATTTGCTCAAATTGAAATTTTATTGTACATTACTGTTGAAAGTTAAATACTCTCCATCACGCGCATATAAAATGTTAACTCTGAATGACTCATTTCGTTGTAGATTTGTTTTTCCATCAAATTTGGTGTAATACAGTTTTGCTCTAATTAAAGGAAATGCTGATTGAAATTTTGCACTGTGTCAAGTTTAAACTGTCGTACCATCACATAATTGCATTAATTTCTCCACACGCATTTCCCAGAAAGAGTTCTCTGAATGAGAGACATACATTTGGATGAATTTTCCAGCTTTTCATATTATACCTTATTGCAAATTATCCTGCGAAAATTAATGTTTGAGTTTAATGTAATTCCATTTGAAGTTGCAGGTTGGCAATTAAATTTGCTGCAATAATGTCAGATTGTTGTGTTTATTGCTGAATTTACGTTTGTGCATATCGTTCCATTTGGGACACATATGGAGATTGCTCTAGAGATTTGACACAGAGACACAATAATGTAATAATGCTAAACTAGTTAAACAATGACAAATGAATTTAGCATAAACAACTATTAAAATAAAGTAACGTTTTTAGAGTATTTACAGCAAAATATTGAAAACAAATACGTAAAGAGTAAAACGCAGTAAGTTATAGAGAAAGAAAGGACTACATTCATTTTTATATTTGCCTGCCATGACATAATATGTTATAATTTTTCTTTTTAATTTAATGTATAAAACACATGCTTTAATGCTTCAATCGATTAACCCAAATTTGAATTTTGAGTGCATTAAAATAAAATAACTTGTTTTTATTTATTTAAACGGTTTTTAAAACTTAAATATAGAGTTTCAGAAATTTTTATGCCAACTTTTAGATTATGTTCAAAATTATAATTTACAGATAATTTTAAAATTATGTTAACTTCGTGTTAATTTTAAAAATATTTTTTTAGCGTTTCCTAAATATTTCTTCTTTCAAAACTCTACAAAGCTTTCTATGGCTAAATTGTAATGTCAAAACTCAGCTTTCCTATATTATTTTCCGATAATATTTTTCTTTAATGTGTATAGGTACAAATGAAATTCCCCGAAAAACAGAAGAAAACTTCTAATGAAGAATCTACATAGGTGAATAACGTAATAATTCTTACAAACAGTAAGAGAAAATATATAATAAAATTGAAAAATATTGATTTCTGTTTGATGATGAATAGTTTCCTTTTCTATTTCAATTTTCAAAAAAAAATCCCTTTTTTTTTCAATATTTAATTTTGATTTTAAACAATAGACTTGTGTATTCTAATATTGGGCTTTATCCAGCGACCAAGAAATCTTTGAAATCCTTGAATTAGTTGGTTTACCATAATTTTGTACTGAAATTTCAAGATTTCAAGCGAATTTCAATGGTTTCTTTGGTCGCTGAATAAGGCCCATTAATATAATTTTCAAATTAACTTCCATTTGAGCATCATTTTCTCAAATTGATTGTAAATGACATTCAAATCATCTCACATACAAACCACATTTCCTTCTGCAAGGACTCATGCTTAAGTGTCTACCTACCCACATACGAAGCAATTTGTCCACTTTGTGAAACTTCCGGTCTGATGTGGGGAACATGCAACTTAATTAAGTGATTAATTCAGGGAGGAAGGGATGAAAGGACTGCTCTTGGAGATTCCTCATTCAGATTTAGGGTCTTGTCCATGGTTAAGTTAAAATTCACTTTTAGACCGACGCGTGCGTTGTTATGCCGGACAAAAGGGTTTGGGCGAGAGAAATGAGTCCGAAATGTCTCTCATGTAGCTTCGGCAAATGGACAATAATGTGGGCGCTTTATGGGGACAACTGGGCCATGGATATGAGTGAGGTAAATGATTATTGGCTTCACCCCATATTCCACCCTCATTTTTCACAACACTTTTACGGCATTTTCGCTCGGATTTCAGCTGAGATGGGGGTGGAAAAATAATATGGCATGCGGTACTTATTGTGACCATTTCATTACTATTTAAAGATTCTATCTCTATATCCAACATTATTATATTAAAGTAGGATAAAGATGCTCAAAAAGTTAACTAAAAAAATTAATCTTTGTTTTATTTTTCAATCTAAACGAATTTATAATTTATTTCTGGAAATGCAAAAAAAAATTAACAAAATTTTTAAGTATTTTGTGAAAAGGAATAAAAATAATTTAAAAAATAAGTAACTAAATTATTTGTTATTAAATTTGTAAAAAGTTTCATTAAACTTTAATTTCTATTCAAGATTTCTTTATAATTTCTTTTTTTTTATATTTATTTATCTAAAGTTGATTATACAAATCATTATTTTTTAATGCACCTCAGCCATGTCTACAGTTTATCAAAGTAAACCAACAGATTAAATAATAAGTTACGTGAATAACTGAGATTATGTAGTTCAGTTTAGTTCTAGTTTATTAAACCTTTTTTCTAAAATAATAATTTTTAAACAAGAAAATTGTCAAAATTCAGAAAATCCTTGAATAGAAATTTGCAATTCCTAATGTTCTGAATTATTATTTTTATAGTAAGTAGGTACCTATGTAAGAATTTATTAAAAACAATAAAAAGGCAAAAACAGAAAACAAAAACCTACTAATTGTAGCTTTTTTAGAAAAATTCTGGGCAATCTACTAACCCACAAAATTATTAAAGGACTTTATCCGCTTCCCATAGGTAAAAATCCTCATTCGATGGACTACATAATTGGGACACGGATAGAATATGAAGAATAAATGAGAATTAGGAAGTATATTTTTCAATGAAATCAGCTGGAAAAAGTTCTCAAACCTAAATGTAAAATTGAGAGATTATTTTCCGTTAAATGAATCCCAAGAACTTCCTAGGCCCTTATAAAAGCAGAACGTCAATTTAACTTTATCCTCCACTCTAAATATTTTTTATTTAAAAATTTCACTTGAGAGCTTTATCAAAAAAAAAAAGGAAATAAAACCTCGCTTTTCATTGAAAATTTATTTTATCATCGATGCCCCCAAAACAATAAATATTTCAGTCTTTTATCAGCTCACTAAGCTGTGATTTATTCGTCTTAATAGTAAAAATTAACTTCCTGTGATAATTTGAGGCTTTCCTAATTATTTTCTAGCATAATTTATGAAAGCATTGAATTGATATGAAGCTAAAGAGAGTTCTTCGTGGCTTTCTCTGTAATCTTGAGCAAGCTAATTTATGAGTTTTATTTTGTATATAAGGGTAAGCAGTGTCAATGGAGTCTTTAGTTTTAGTTTGGAAACTTTTAGTTTTTCGAACTTGATCAGAAAAGAGGGATAGAGATGAAGATCTGTGGCTTTTTAGTGATTCTCACCATTTTTTCTGGTGCCTTCGGAGGTAACCTTAGACGGGTAAGGATTTATTGAGAATATTTATCAGGCAAGAGAGGTAGAATTATTTTGTTATTTGTATCCCCATCAGACTACCCTTCAAGATGCACCAACAAATGGAAGTGAGCCAAATGCTCGAGTTTTTGGTGGTTATTTCATTAATAAAAACAGCATCTACAAAATATGGTCTGATGTCTTCATCAAGTACTACGCAGATGCCTCAAGTACTGGTAGTGAAGACGACGCCTGCACAGGGACCATTGTAGCACCCAGTACCGTCTTATCAACAGCCCGCTGTCTCAGCAATGAGGGTCTTGTTACTGATAGACTTGATCTAGAAAGTACCGGCGCAGATGGTGTTCTTTACACCAAAAAAATTACCAGTACTCTAATTCATCCAAACTACGATTCATCAACCTATGCAAACAATATTGCTCTGGGATACGTAGACACGCCTTTTGATGTGAGTTCGACAGGACCATTTGATGCGCTCCCTCTTCCACCCGTTCGATCAGCGGGCAAAGATGCTCTTAATGGCCAATTCCTCACGGTTTGCGGTCATATGAACCCTTACACAACATCCGGCTTCTACTACATTAGTCAACCGACATGCAATGTTTTTATCCCAGAACCAGATGCATATTGCATTGCGGAATCAGTTCCAGTAAGATCTAATGAAATATGCGCTCGTTCGTCTGATCAATCAAAAATATCTGTTTGCTATTACGACTACGGAGCTGCACTGTATTACCACGACGCACTTGGTTCTACATTCTACCTATGGGCAGTTGCATCTTATACAGTTAACGATGTGTGTGCCGGAGGTCCAACTGCTTATGTCGTTATTCAGGACGCTGAGTATGATTTTGTTAATGATAATCTACAATAATTAAGCAAACTCTTATGTAGAAATCATACAACTGTCGTATTGAGTCAAATAAAAATTTATTCAGCAGCAAAATTTATAAATTATTTTGAATTTTTTTTTTTTGAATTTTGTACGCGTTCTGGATGAGTTTAACTTTTTGTTAGCCAAGTCACAAAAAGTTAGTTCTAAATCTAAAAAAAGTACTAAATTCAAACCTGAAAAGTACTAACTCTATCCAGAAAAAAAGTTATACGAATTTTAATTCTAATAAAGCACAGATTAAGGAAATAAGTCAAAAAGTTACTAAATTCGAATCCAAAGAACTTCTTAGTTTAAGGGGGGTCTCTTTTGAGAGCTGGTGAAATTAAATATTTTAATTTTTCTTGGGGTTTTTCTTAAATTCGGTTTTCAAGTGTTGGTGATATTAAAGACTTATCCTCGGGGTTGATACTGACGGAAATTTTAATGTTTTGATGATTTAGGATAAATCCTTCCGAATTGCGTCAGCCAAGGGACGGTAGGTCAACCCAAACACATCCTTTCAATTTTAGGGGCCAGAGCTTTCGACGCTACTGTGCGTCTTCCTCAGTGGCTGGAATTTTTATTAAACATTTCAATAAATTACAATTTTTCTTTCAATATTTCATCTCTTTCAATTTTTCCAATTTTTCAAAATTTCCTAACTTACTCAATTGTGTCTTTGTTTGGGAATCGTCAAACGTCTGAAATGAGTGATCTTGCTGATTTTCATGTAGGGGGATTCTATTTTTGAAGAGAATACGATTAAGTGACTAACTTGTGATCTTTGGGACCTAAATTTTCTTAAATTTACCTCTTTTTTCTTTGATTTTCTTTCACTGTACTGTAACTGACTTTTCTTGGCAATTGTCTGAGGCATAACTGACAAATGTTCGAAATTATAGGGGAAGGGGCTATCCTACATTGTAATTTATTGAAATGTTTAATAAAAATTCCAGCCACTGAGGAAGACGCACAGTAGCGTCGAAAGCTCTGGCCCCTAAAATTGAAAGGATGTGTTTGGGTTGACCTACCGTCCCTTGGCTGACGCAATTCGGAAGGATTTATCCTAAATCATCAAAACATTAAAGACTTATCATTAAAGAGTAAGAAAATCACTTTCCGCCATCTTAGATGCGACGCCATCTTGAGATTTTCCTCAAAACACAAAGGTAAGTTTTTCTCAGGATCTACTGGATGGATTTTGATGGGGTAAAAAGCAAATGAAAGAGGAAATACCAATGCAGATTTTGATGTACCAGAATTTTGAATTTCCACTCTGGGGCTGAGAAAAGTGGAAAAATGTGATTTTTTTCAGATATTTTTGACGTTTTTCCACTTTTCTCAGCCCCAGAATGGAAATTCAAAATTCTGGTACATCAAAATCTGCACGGGTATGTCCTCTTTCATTTGCTTTTTACCCCAACAAAATCCATCCAGTAGATCCTGAGAAAAACCTACCTTTGTGTTTTAGGGCAGTTCTGCGGAAAAGTCGGAAAACCACAAGATGGCGTCGCATCTAAAATGGCGAAAAGTGATTTTCTTACACTTCAATAACTAGGCTACAAATGTAACCATCATCGGATATCCGAGTTTAAGAAAAACCCCAAGAAAATGACAACATTAAAAATGTGTAAATTCTAACAGATTTCCCAAGAGACCCCCCTTAAACCGAAAAAGTATTAATTTTATACTGAAAAACGTTATTAGGTTTTAGCAAGGCATGTCTATCTAAAAGAAATATTTGCCATTATTCCGATGAATCGTCAAAAAATTAAAATATTTCATAGTTGAATATCCCTTGTTTATGGATGATAGTTCTTTGGCTTTAGAAAGTTTGTGTAATAACCAGAAAGAAGTTGAGTCACTGTTGTGTGAGAAAATTACTCGTTGGGAATAGAACACGATTAATCTTTTATAGGTTTAAAAAAATAATAATGAATAGCCAGAGAAACTTTCTATTTTCATCAGAATGGAAAATCTGGCAAAAGTTCGTCCTTTTATGAGATTAAAAAAGGCAAATCACACTATGGTGACGTCATAGTATTAGATTTAGGCACAAAAAAAGAATTTTAAAAAGAGACCACAAGGAATTTTTTTACAATCCTATCTTAAAATGAAGAAAGCCAACATTGCCAACAATTGGGAATGATTTTTCATTTGAAGGATTTTCATTGCTTGTTCACCTGGTATGTCTTTGTTGAATCCCTTTTTGAGAGCCAATGGAATCTACACCATATAAATGCAAAAGTCACGAATGGATGGGAGGTAAAAAGTTGAAAGCTCTTCAAATGAACTTTTTGAGGTTTCCCCTCTGCTCCATTCCTTTTGCTTTTCGCCGTAAAACCATTAATTACATTCTTAGGAATCCCCCTAAATGCTATCCTGAGCACTTTTCCATGCGATGGGGTTAAACTTTTCGGATTCCAAGACCAATGGCTCTCTGGGAATTCGGGTGGGGAATGAAAAGACGATGAATGGCTAAAGAAAAATTCAATGCTGCAAATGAAATTCCTTCAAAGAGATTTTAAAGGGAAGTACTTTTTTTACCAATTAAAAATTTCTTTCTAAGGAAACTCAAATATATTTTGCAGCTAAATAATTTTATTTTGGAGCAATGGCTCTCATGTTTGAAATTTTATAATTTTATCGACTTAAACGTCTTTTAGTCGGAAAGAACGCTTTCGATCCAAGCGTTGTAGTAGACCAAATTGAGGTAAGCAGTTGGACCCTTTGTACAGACATTGGGAGTGGTGTAGGATGCCAGGCCATACGCATAGGATGTCCCATCAGTAGGATCGTAGTAAACGAGGACAGCGCCAAAGTCGTAGTAGCAACCAGCAACAATTGTATAGTCCGAGCTTGCTGCACAGAACTCCGTACTAGTGAGATCTAAGCCAGCTGCCTCACATCTCCTACGGTTCCACGGGACGAAGGTATTGCAAGTTGGCTCTTCAATAAGATACGTATCGACGGTATAGACATCTTCATATCCACAGAAGTTTAACTTTTCACCCGTAAAGTAGTCGTTATACCAATCAGTACCACCTTCACTTACCGGAAAGAGGTAATCATTGAAAGTGTATGGATCAGCAACTTTTCCCATTCCAATATTATTTACCAGGGTATTGCTGTCATAATCCGGATTTAAAACAGTCTCCGTAAGGGTTGTTTGCCATCGGGTTCCTTGCAAATCAGTAATCCTAACGTCAAAAGTATCGTCAGAATTAGGGGCTTCAAGACACCAAGCTGTTGCTATAACCCATTCTGAAGTAATAATGGCTCCTGAACAAGCATCATCTGCCGTTGTGCCGTGTAAGTAGTAGGTAATTCGAACAGTGAAGCCCTGCCTTTGTGGATCATCCTGGCGAACTAGATATCCACCGTAGACTCGTCCTGCTGGTGATATCTCAGTTTTATTTCTCTTTATTTCTGGATGTTTGCCCTAGAAAAGCAACCCCAAAGCTTTATTAGCAAAACAAATAAATCTCTACCCATTTTCTTTATACTCACATGTCCGTTTGCTCCGTCAAAGACATCAAGCAGAATAGCTAGAACGACAATGCAGAAAAGCTTCATCTCTAGATACTTTATTCAACAGCACCTTCAGACGAAATGATGCCTTTGCGATATATTTAAGGCTCTTTTATACATCCCATCAACCTCATGTAATTTCATTTGAATTTTTTTTATCACAAAATTGAGTAACAAATCAACAAAATGAATGCTTTATGTCTTCCTTGTCATCCACCTCACTTAGCTTATCATTCTTTTGACTCAATTTATTACAAAATTAAACGCATTTCACTTGATTCTTTTTTAGAACTTTTAAATTGTAATATTTAGAATTTTAATGTGTTAATCACATTATTCTTTACTCAAAAAAAATTGAAGCATTTTTTTAATAGGCTAATAGGTATGTACTTAATATGTTTTACACTATAGTATTAAAGGAAATACGAAATATAATTTAGTCTTGGCTATTGAATTTTTAAGTAAATCCATGGGAATAATTCTAATCAACATTCTTTTCTTTTTACCGTTCAATTTTTATTTTCATAAAGGAGGGGTGGTATTCTAGGATAGAGACACCTTTCAACATCAAGATAAAAATCAAAATAAAGACCAAGACTGTCGGTATTCTACTTTACGACGAATTATCCAGGAAAGTAAAATCAAAATTTGCGTTATCCTACTTGTCAGTTTCTTGGTTTCAGCTTCGCGCCAAGAAAACTTTAGCGATATCTCTTTCTAACGCATTATTTTTTTATATTGCGCTTTCTCGTTCGCTCTCGGATACCAATTGAACGAAATTTAAACACTTTATGGGAATTTCTTCTTTATGACTATTTACATCTAGGAGCCCTAATTGTAAAATTTCGGCTATTATTCCCAGGCATTTTTGCTCCGGGAATGGAATGATTATTGTTAGAGAGGTGCTTTCTGCCTCCAGATTATGAAAATTTGGTGGTAATTGTACCCCTAATGATGGGTATGCTACTGAAAAAATTTGAATTTTTCGTAGGAATCATGGTCACTTCTTCTTGCTATTGATGGAGTGACCTCCGGATCAGGGATCTCATCCCAGGATTGTCATATCCTGGACAATCCTGGGATGCTTGTGCAAAAATGTTTGTTTTTTCTCGGAATTATGGTCACTTCTCACTGGTAATGATGAAGTGACCTCCGGATTGGGGATCTCATCCCCGGATTGTCACATCCTGGACAATTAGGGAATGCTGGTGCAAAATTGTGGTTTTTTCGCCAGAGTAGTGGTCACTCCAACATTACTAATGGGAAGTGACCATAAATCCGGCGAAAAAACCACAATTTTGCACCATCATCCCAGGATTGTCCAGGATGTGACAATCCGGGGATGAGATCCCCAATCCGGAGGTCACTTTATCATTAGCAAGATGGAGTGAACACAAATCCGGCAAAAACTCGTCATTTTGCATCTCCATCCCCTATTTGTTCAAGAGTTTTCATATTTCCCATAGCGAATTTACTTTGCCTTTACCTCATTTAAAAACCAAGTTTTCAGGCAACCTCTGAACAGTCTTGGAATTTCACATAAATCCAAGACATTTTTCGTTATAATAAGACCGTAAATCTCTATCGTGGAATACAGAGTCTTGGAATATTTTTATCCAACTCTCTTTTCACAACTCATTTTGTAAATCTTGATTTTGATTCGTATCTCAGAATACTAAAAGTCTTGGAAGTTGTATGAAGAAACAAGATTTTTAGGTTATGGCTCTACCGTAAATCTCTATCTTAGAATACCAAATCTTGAAATATTTTGAATTTCCAAGATTATCCTGAAAATTTCTTGGAATTTTAAAGTAGAATACCAAATCTTGGTTTTTTTCTTTATTTTGATCTTTATATTTATCTCAGAATACCGCCAGAGATTTTTTGATTTCCATCTCGATATGAAAAAAAAAACAAAAAAAACACTTTGCGGTCTAAATCTCTGCTCTTGAAAGGAGAAAAAGGTTACATTACAAAAATGCTCAGGTCACGCCTACGGGTAATTTTTCCCCTTGGACAAAACTTGCAGAAAAAAAGGAAAAATAGCTATATCTTGAAGAAAGAAAAAAAGGAGAATCAACAACAAATCCCAAAGTACAAGATAATGAACGAAAATTCATTAATTTCTTTCTCATTGGGTCATTTGGGATGGTGTAGCAAGAAAAGCTCGAGGGTGCTGGAAAATGAAGAAGTTGCGACGTTGTCGGGGATGTTCATCAATTGAGCTTTTTTTTTTGCCCCCATCATACCAAGGAATATGTATGGTTGAAACAAGGAAGCTGCAAGTTTCTAATTAAATCTCCGACTTAGAAACTTGTAGCTCACTTCTACCCTTGTTGACTTGAGGGGTTGGTTTTGGGGGAGTTTTCCATTCTCCTCCCCGAAACAATGTAATGAATAAGAATTGTCACATTTCAGTGTTACATCAGAACTGTAATGGGGTTTCATTGTAGATAAAAGAAAATTCTTTTTGTCACATCTCCCATGCATATTTCCATGAAAACTCGCATGAAGAAAATTGGGTATGGGACGTCTCTTCTATATCTAATTTACTGGAAGCTGTTCCCTCCCCCGACACACACACACATCTCCAAGTAATTTGTAGGAAATAGAAAAACTGTGGGAATGTGTAATGAACAATAAAAGAGCGGAAAAGCTCCAATAAAAGGAATTCATACATAGAAACAATAACACGTATCCTTCGGGATGTGGGCAAAAACACAGAGGGAACCAACAACTTTTCTTTCCTAATTTTCCCCCATAGAGTTTCACTTTTCCAGGAAAATTAGGCAAAAAGAAAATTCAATGCAAGAAAAGCCAACGAATGACATCGTTGATGATAAGGAATATTGACATTTTTATTCCTACTATTTTTTTTTATTTCTTCGTCACTTTAAAGCATAAATTTACGAGATTAAATTTATTTTGTGACTTATAATTAGGTAAAAAAAATTATGGGAGCTAGTTTTTAGGTCTATCACAGTTCACAATGAATTATGTGTGATGAATTTTGTTGGGGTAAAAGCTCCGAAAGAAGGACATTCACCTACATACATCCAAACCACGTTGCTCAAACCACCTGCCTGCCTATCAGCTTGTCTCTTAAGTTATTCTCTTAGAAGACGATAGCCTCAATTTAACCTTTTGCTCTCAATTTGACTTTGTTCTCTTAATGAATAAATTAGGGGGCGGCTAATAGAGAAAAATTCGTAGTTTTTCTACACGATATGAAGGAAACTAGAAACTCATGGGACAAACTAAATCTTCTAAAGATACAAAAGATATTTAATAATATCTAAACAGACTCACTATTTTCCATTGAGACACAATAAAAATAAACTTAAAGTTAAAATTTGTTTAAAAAATGCAAATATCGACGTCATTTTTACCTTTTTTCAATGAATTTTGACAAGGTATTTAAAAAAAAATAATAAAAAAAAACTTTTCTTAAAAATGCTCTCTGCAAACTTTTGGATAAAGTCTTGAATTGTAAATTCCAGATTTAAGTCCAAAGTCTGTAGTTAAATTAAGTTTTGAGAGAAGTTTTGATTTCATAATGAAAGCATTCATTTAGGAAATAATTTATACATAATAAAATTAAACCTGATTATTTTTGCAAATAGTTAAAGTTTATTGTTTATTTAAATACAAAAATTCTAAATGTACATGAATTTAATTCTCAAATATGTACGCATTATTTTCGAATATATAATCAAATGTAATCCTCGCAATTTAATTAACCACTCCACATAAACCCCAAACTGAATGGGTTTCCTAAGCGTGCGAATAGTTAATTAATTTAAAGCGTCTCCGGGACTAAGCCACAACCACATTGAAGGCGTTGTACAGCAGCCAACACGTTGAGTTTATTCTAAAATATTTAAACACTGGCTTGTGGTTCTTGCAGCTGACACGGAAGAGTTTACTGGGTGAGAATAAAAGTAAGCTCACGGTTGGAGTAATACAAAGCTTCCCTTGCCACGATTTGATGAGCTTTTGGTTGTAAATAAAGTCAGAAAAGTTCTCACAATGCAAATGGAAAAACTCCTTTAATGCTAATAAGTTGATTAAATTAACAATTAGGGTGAAAAGATCTCTAAAACTTGGCAAAAATACTTCAAAAACTTTCAAAAGATTTTTTTTTAAAACATCTTTGAGTGAAGAAATTCACCAAAATGAAACAAAAAATTCCTTAAATTAAAATTAAAGATAAAAATACAAAAAAAAAGTTAATGGGTCGACCGTGACAAGACTCGAACTTGCAATCTTCGGATCCGAAGTCCGACGCCTTATCCATTAGGCCACACGGCCACATCGCACTAGCTGGCAAATGTTCAATAAGACACCAATGTAAATTAGCTATTTCAAAAGATAAAAAAAAAGTTTGATTAAAATTTATATATAAAATCCATTCCTCTTGCAATTTCAGATATAGTGGAATAAAATTTATCTCAAGGAAAAAAATTGTTATCTTAAGACAAAGATGCTCCACCAATTATAACAGTTAATGTGTCTGTGAATACTTACCCAAGACACCTTTTAGCACATCCCACAACATTCGTGTAGCAGTATAACAGAAGAGCGACATTTATTCAATAAATAAGCTTGCGACGCGTGAAATTAGGTTTGAACTCCATACATTTCAACGGTTTTATGGGCTAGTATTTCATATTAAAGAATAGCAACTATTGTAATCAATGGAAAATTAGATTTACTGAGATCAGGACTAAATTTGTGTTATTATGATTTGAATATTCTTTATTATAGAAAATTGTTGTTGGAAAAAAGATGTTTTGATTGATTTAATTAATGATTTTAGGTAATATTAGAACAATTAATCAGATTTAGATATTTTATAAATTCAAAATGGCCATTTTCTGCAATTTTGGTGCCATTTTTAGCAGCTAGAAAGCTAATAAATCACATATTCTAAGGAATTCATTAAATCACATATCTATTCTTTTTCTTAGTCTTATGTTTCACAGCTGTTACATTACATAAGGACTTATATAGCCTAAACTATAATCAATAAAATTATCCAAATTCTAAATCGGATAACGGCAAAATCCAATTCGGCGTTCTAAAACACATTTTTAAAGTAAATTGTTAACCTCTTGAACGATTTTGACTAAATCCAATTCAGATAAATAACTTTTGAGAAACCTGTCAAGTAGGGAACACAAAAACATTAAAATATCAAGTTTAAGACCGATCTGAGGATTTTAGATTTTAATCGGTATACAAAAGCTATGTCTGTAAGAAATAAGCTAAAATGATCCCTATAGGATGCAAAATTTAATAAGAAGATTAACAAATCTTTAATTTCTGCACCACGTTAATTCAACTGCTAAATCAAATTACAACGCATTGATGACGTACACCTTGTGAATCATAAATCCCCATAACCGGCAGATACGTTACCATTGGCGTCGATTGCGCTGTGCACAAATGGTGCGTCGTATAATCCTTATTTTTAAGACGAAAGTTTGGTTGATAACATTTGGGCCCAACGACGGAAAGGACGTAGAAAATTTATTGCTTGAAATTAAAGTTTTTTATGCTTCTTTTTTTTTTCATTAAAAAATCTGTTTAAAAGATTAGCAAGGAATGACTTGACATTAATGTTGATAAAACCGATAACACCTTTCTCTTTTCTCTACCCCCATGTGGCCAAACTAGGATTTTCACTGATAAAGAGACCCGACTAATTAATATTCGAGGGGCAAACAATCGCAAAAAAATGAAACAAAATTTCTACATTAAAAAAAAAAATAAAATGAAAAGAAAAGATATTTCATTATTTTTTTTAATAAATATCTTTTCTTTTTTTTTTAGTTTTTCTTAGGAAATTCTGTGAACATTTTTTTTTTACATATTAAAATATGTTTTAATTTTTTTCAGCATATTTAAATGATTTTTTTCTAAATTGAAATTTTATTGCATTTATAAAAAATAAAAGAAAAATTGAAAAATAAATTGTAACGAGCCCCACAGCTATTTGCCTTCTATGAGAGTTATTACCTAAGAATTGCATTCGTAGGGGAACAATGAGCTTTTCATGCCGGTAGCAAGGGGCCACCGTGATAAGTGTGCTAATTGAGCACGATAAGATACCCGCGGGTATTAAGCTTTTGCAAAGCAAGTGGACTTCAGTTACCATCGGCCAGCCATTTGAAAATGTTCGCCGTTAAGAACTTGAGGAATTTCGGAGGAATCGTTCGGCGATTGAGCTCTATAGCGGAGAATCCTGTTGTTGAACTTCCTGGTTTGGGACGTCTTCGTGGTTCGACGACAACAGGAGCATGGTCAGGCAAGAAAATTTACCAATTCCTCGGAGTTAAGTATGCAGAAGCACCGATTGGGGAACTCAGGTTCAAAGTAGGTACAGAGAAAGATTATTTAAAATTAAATTTGTTGAAATGTAGTTTTTATGCTTTAGGCTCCTGTTCCGGTTCAGCCTTGGTCAGGGGAGAGAGATGCCTCAATTTATGGACGTCCATGCCCTATGTATGGTGTCCTGAAGAAGATTGAGAAACCCACAAAGGATTTAGAGGATTGCATTAATTTATGCGTCTATTCCAATGAATTGGGAGCTTCTAAGCCAGTTGTAGTCTACATTCACGGTGGAGGATTTATTGAAGGTGGGACTAGTGATAGAACAAAACCTCTTAAAAACATTCGTTTTGGATATCCTAAAATCTGTCTTTTACTCAGAGTTAAAATCCAAAAATTATATTTATCTCTTGACCTTAAACTTATTGAAAACTCAATATGAAAGCTTTGAGCAAATCAATCTAAAGGGACAGATAAGATATCAAAAGTTCTGAAATGAATTTTGCCCTTCATATCAGATGAAATATTATTCCCAAAGACGGAATAGTTGACTAATCTTTCCTGATAAAAAAAAAACATTAAAATGCGGAAAATACTATTTACTTCCTAGAAAACAGAATGAAACTCATTAGAATATAATCTGTAGGAAAGATTACCTTAGGTTATAATTACTTTGAAAATAATGATAGTTTTCTTGCTCTATTTTTTGAAATATTTTTAAAGTTTAGAATATTCAAAATATTCAAATTATTTTTTTTTAATATTCAACGTCTTAACAGTTCTGGCTTCAATTTTTTAGAAAAATATTTCTTTTTTCTTAGGCGATGCTAGTCAGTTCCCACCAAACTATCTTCTTGAGAAGGATATTGTCCTTGTTGTTCCACAGTACCGTCTTGGTCCACTAGGTTTCCTTTCAACACAAACTGAAGCCGTGCCCGGAAATGCCGGTCCTTTGGATATAATTCAAGCCCTAAAATGGGTGCAAGAAAACATAAAATATTTCGGCGGAGATCCAAAGAAGGTGACAGTTGCTGGGCACTCTGCTGGTGCTGGAATTCTATCAGCCATCACCTATAGCCCTCTTGCTGGAGAAGATCTCTTCCGGAGTATTATCTTGCAGTCTGGAGGATCTTCTGCTTCATGGTCATGGGATCACGATCCTGCAAAGAATGCCCGAGAAATTGCCATTCTAGGTGGCTTTAATCCAAAAGGAAGCATCGAGGAGCTCAATAGCTTCCTCCTTAAACTCGATACAAAAAGTCTCGTGATGCTCTTCATGAAGTACTTGGTGACAGGTACACCAAATGGTATCAGGACGATTGGTGGCCACAGGATGACCATTGGAGGCCCATCTGGTTTCCTCCCAGACACACCATATAAAATCCTTTCGAGTGGTGGCGGTAGGAAGAATCTACCCATGATGGCGGGAGTTTTAAAAAATGACGGAGGCTTCCTCATGACAGGAGTCTACGATGTCCTCAAAGAAACAATCGGTTTTGAGAACAAAGCATTCAATTCATTTGATTTTCTCGACTTCTACAATCGCATCCTGGGAACGCATGAAGTTACCGGCACTATGGTTGCCTACCAATCTAAGAGCGTCTTTACAAAGGAAGCTCTTACAAGTGGGAACTACTATGCTCTACTAGATGGACTTTTTGACATCTGCAATGCTCTCTTCATAAAAGGACCCACATTTAGGGCTGTGCAAGAAAACGCAAAATTCAATCCAGACCAAACCTATCTCTATACATTTAACTACAAAGGACAGTACACACGATTTGGGTATGGAGCTGATATTACCAAGTATCCATTTGAGGGAGGTATTAGTCATTCAGATGAGAATCTCTTCCTCTTCCCATGGCCTAAAAGTGCAGCAAAACTCAATGAGGAAGATACAAAAATTGCCAAAAAGATGGTTGATCTTTGGACATCTTTTGTATCTGAAGGAGTTCCTCAAAGTACGGAAATTTCGTCTTGGCCAGCTATGACAGGTTAGTCTGATTAGATAAGCAGGTTACTGGAATTTGACTTCTTGCTTCTTGTTAGTATTAGTTTCAGCCGTTACAGCACTGCATAAAGATCAATGTTCAAATTCATTCCAAAATTTCTAGTTCGATTTAAAAAAATCTAGACTGACTCGCTCCCTCGAATTTGGAGTTCAACACGTCTTAAAAAAAAAACAAAACGAGACCAAGATGATGCAATCATAGATTTCTTTCCATGGGAACACTAACGCCAAAAAAAAACTTTTTTTCTTTAATTCCGACTTGTCTGTCTCTCTAATCGCGGATAATCCAAGGAGATTTATCGGCTTCGTGCTGAAGACAACGCACTCTAAAAGGATTCTTCCGATTTTCTTTGCAGAAGTCGTCGGGCCATACCTGAAAATTGATAAATCTGACTCCATTGGACAAGACTTCCGGGATGAGTTCACTGTGCTATCGCGCGAAGGTTACCACACTGAGAAGTACAAGAAAGACATCCAGGCTCAGGTTCATCATAAACACGGCAGAGTTATTGAATAAAAATATTTTTTGTTGTGGGACGTTTCGTTGAATCTTATCAATATTTTTTGAATTTTATCAATTTGGTTTACTCACCTGATTCTCAGGCATTATCTCTTATCGGTAGGCTCAGAATTGTTAATGAAAACACCTGCAGGGGGTATATGGAAGTCATTCCAGGAATGTGTTGTTTACTTTATGAAGAAGCTTCTGAATCAACAAATCAAATTAGCTCCAACGAAATATCTCAATGTGGATTAATTTAGACTAAAGAAGAAAATATTAGAAGAATTTTTTTTTCTTCGATATCTCTGTATGAAGGAACCCAATTTGAGCAACCAACATTATGAAGAATGATTAATAGATCAAAAAGTCCACACTTTCTTTCCGCTCAGTTCGACCTATAAATCCCAAGAGAATTAACTAATCTTTCTCGCACTTTTCTTACCAATTTTTTATGTGATCTTTCAAATTCCGATAACGTAATCAATTTTCTTCTGCCGGGATTACGGGCATGACGACTAGGAGTGATATAAAAGAAACTTCACATCTCTGGGAAGCACACTACGTCAACTGTTGCGAACTAAGAAGGTTACCTTGTGAAGTGTTGTGTAAAAATGCACGCTGTGAAGAGATTTTATGGGATATCCTGGCGTAGGTCAATTCTCCACGAACTACGCAGGATGAGTTCGACATCTGAAAATCCTGTTGTTGATCTCCCAGGCTTGGGAAGCCTTCGTGGTTCAACAACAACAGGAGCTTGGACTGGGAGGAAAATTTATCAGTTTTTGGGTGTAAAGTACGCCGAAGCACCAATTGGAGAGCGAAGATTTAAGGTTTGTACCAGTTGTAGGCAGTTTGAATTAACTAGCTTATCTACAAAAGCTAGGTCATCTACTTATCCTGAGTGTTGAATATTTTAATTTAAAATTCCGTTCAAAGTTTTGTGTAAAAAACTTTACAATTTTCTATGTTTTTTTTTTTAATTTTGATAAGATAAGTTGGTTAAAGGATTTAACATAAATTCGTTAATAAGGTCAAACTACTAGGCTTATAGTTAACAAGCACAGACTTTAATGAATTAATCATTAGGTTTATTAACCGTTCTCACAGGCTCCAGTTCCAATAGCACCGTGGGAAGGTATTAAGGATGCAACAAAATACGGAACACCACCTCCATCGTACAATAACATTCTAGCCCTGCCTCAAGACAAGGTTACATCTGACTTAGAAGACTGTATTAATCTATGTGTCTATACAACTGATCTCACTGCTTCGAAACCCGTCATGGTATACATTCATGGTGGAGGTTTCTTTACGGGATCTGCAGCTCAGCATCCACCAAATTATCTCCTTGAAAAGGATATTGTTTTGGTTGTACCCCAGTACCGTCTTGGTCCACTTGGTTTCCTCTCAACCATGTCAGACGCAATTCCTGGTAATGCTGGAGCATTGGATGTTATTCTAGCCTTAGAATGGGTTCAGAAGTACATTCAACACTTTGGTGGAGATCCAAAGCAAGTTACTGCTTTTTCACAGTCTGCTGGGGCGACGCTTCTCTCAGTTCTTACATTTAGTGATCTAGTTAGGGAGGAGCTTTTCTCTAAGGCTATCCTTGCATCGAGCGCATCCTTCGCAACATGGTGCTATGATTTGAATTGCGTTTCAAATGCACGTGATATTGCAAGGAGGAGTGGTTGCTCAAAGGATGCCCCAATTGAGAAGGTAAACGATTTCCTGATGCAGGCAGATCCAAAGACTCTTGTGGCTTCTTTTATGTCACACATGGCAGCAGGTACGCCAAATGGGATTAATACAATTGGAGGGCATCGTATTACCATCGGAGGACCATCGAATCTCATAGCTGACACCACATTCAAGTTGATGCGCAAAGGGAAAGGACGACGAAACCTTCCACTACTAGCTGGCATCGCTAAGCACGATGCTACCTTCCTCATGACTGGCTTGTGTGACATATTTATGCACACAGTTGGCTATGAGAATAGGAATTTCAATAAATACCAACTTGTTGACTCAATATGCAAGATTCTGGGTTCTGATGAGCAAACTGGAGCACTTTCGGCGCTAGCAACTATGGCTCTCCTTGATATTGATGCAAGGAAGAAAGGAGACTTTTACGCCATGGTTGATGGCTTGTTTGATCTTAGTGGAATTTTAGTCATCAAAGGACCTGTTCTGCGAGAAGTTCAGTACCATTTGAGTCGCAACAAAACACCTACATACCTTTATGCTTTTGACTACGAAGGTGAGCACACGAGATACGGATACGGAGAAGATACGTCCAAGTATCCTTTCGACGGAGGTGTTGCGCACTCAGATGATAACATTTACCTCTTCCCATGGCCCAAGGAGGTAGCAAAGCTCAATGAGGAAGATACGAAAATTGCAAAGAAAATGGTTGATCTGTGGACGTCTTTTGCCATCACAGGTGTCCCAACATCACCAGATGTTCCCAACTGGCCTGCAATGGAGAGTAAGTTGCAAAAAGAATTATGCAGCATTAACATAAACTAAATTATGTTTCTTTTGCAGACATTGCTGGTCCTTACCTCCACATAGATAAGACCTGCTCAGTCAGCGACAATTTCTACGATGAATTCAAGGTTGTTGCGAAGGAGAAGAGAAATCTTAAGAGGAACAAACATCTTTTACTTGACTCTTGAATGAAAGCTCGAGGATCTTATGCGACTTCTTGGATAAAGCTGAATCAATTTGCGCCTGACTACAGAATTTAATCTTCTGCGGAATGTTTTGTAAAGACTTCAATTTATATGAGAAAAATTCTGACTGCAGCATAGAGTTGATTGTAAGAGCAGAAAAAATGGAATGACAATAAAACAGATTTTAAATTCTTAAGTAAGTTAGTTTTCTTTTTATTCATTTTTTTTACTTTTAAAAGCAAGCAAAATTTTTAAGAAATTCTTCTTTAGCTTTTTTATTTAAAAATCTTGCGGAAATGTTGAAAAGCTTTCTAGCTGTACATGAGCTATGACTGTAAACTTTCAGTTGCTCAATAAATTAATTTAAATAAAAATAAGGAATTTACACTAAATAAGCTTTAGTCTCTTCCCGTCTTAATTATTCTGAATAATTCTTATAAATTCCATAATATTCCATTATATAAACAAACAACCATTGAAGTTTTTTAATAGAACTTTATTATAGTCCATTTACTATTTTATTATCCGCGCTTCATTAAGTACTTGACTCTCTTACGTTAATGACTAATTAAATCTCAAAAGCTTTATAAAGGTAAGCTGCTGTGAATTTTAAACAGAAGGTGTCCTAAATTTGTGTAGAATAATTTGAAATATTTTAAAAGTGGTTCAATTGAAAAATCCGTAAAAAAAAAGAAATTATTTTAATTTTTGTGAATTCATAAACTTGAATTAATGGCATCTAGAAAAGAAGTTTTGGCAAAAATTATTGCAACTATCCCGCATTTGGGAAGCTTAAGGGGCTCTCAAGGCACTACCGCATGGACTGGGAGGAAGTTCTTTCAGTTTTTGGGAGTAAAGTACGCTGAGGCACCTATTGGAAAGCTCAGATTCAAGAAACCCGTACCCATTGCTCCTTGGACGGGTATTAAGGATGCCACGGAGTATGGACGAACATTTCCAAGTGCTTCATTTTATCAAAACATTCCTGATGAGGATAAATTCAACCCTGAACTTGAGGATTGTCTGAGTCTCTGTGTTTTCTCACCAGATCTCAAGGGAAAGTTCCCTGTAATGGTTTACATTCATGGTGGGTCCTTTAGAGAAGGAGGTGCCCCTTGTCATCCACCAAACTATCTATTGGAAAAGGATATTGTGTTGGTTGTGCCTCAATATCGTCTTGGTCCACTTGGTTTTCTCTGTACAATGAGTGAAACAATTCCCGGGAATGCGGCTATATTTGACCTAATCTTGGCTCTTGAGTGGGTGCAAAAGAATATCAAATATTTCGGTGGAGATGCAAGCAAAGTTACTGTCTTTGGGCAATCGGCAGGCGCCGTATTGGCCTCTTACCTCAGCATGAGTCCTCTGGTGAGGGAAGATCTCCTCCATGGTGTTATCCTTCAATCTGGGGGAGCTTTCTGCTCATGGTCAACATTTGAAGATCCCATTGGGGATGCTCGAAAGACCGCCATTAATTCAGGAAAGTGCACGGAAAAATCAACAATTGAAGAAGTTGAAAAATGCTTAATGGAAATGGATGTTAAGACCCTCTTTCACTGTGCAAACGGGACACGAAATAGACCAATCCTGGATTGTCCATCGGGACTCCTCTGCCCCCCGCGGGATGATGTTTACATTAACAATCGTTGTCGCAAAAATCTTCCTATGATGACGGGTGTTACAAAGCATGATGCCGGATATAATTTTATGCTTTTCTATGATTTTATTGAAAATACTTATGGCTTATCCAACAAACACTACAACATATTCAAACTCATTGAAACTCAACTCTTCATTGCGGGTTTTGAAAGTAATTTTTCGGATGTTACAGGAATGTTGGGATTTCTTGTGAAAAATTTTCTCTGGGACGAAGAAACCATCATGAGGGGAGATTTAATTGAAATGCTCCCTGGGATGATAGATATTGGCAATATATTTGGATTTAAAGCTCCTGTCTTGAAGCAAGCAATGTTGAATGCTTCAGTTAATCCTAAGAATACTTGGCTCTACACCTTTGACTACGAAGGTGAGCACACGAGGCATGGCTACGGTGAGGATACGTCCAAGTATCCCTTCAAAGGTGGAGTAGCTCACTCAGATGACAACATTTACCTCTTCCCCTGGCCCGAGGAAGTAACGAATCTCAATGAGAGAGATACAAAAATGGCTAAGAAGATGGTTGACTTGTGGACGTCTTTTGCCACTAATGGCGTTCCTGCATCGCCAGATGTTTGCATTTGGCCTCCAATGGAGAGTATGTATAAGAAAGTACACAGTGGAGGCGCCTGGTTGTCACCTGGCGTTTTCACTTCAATCCCCTCAATCTAATTTTTTAATTAAAAAAAAATCTTTCAGATCCAACTGGGCCCTACCTTCACATTGACGAAGAATGCTCTGTGGGAAAGACATTTTACGACGAATTCAAGGTTGTTTCCAGAGAAGGAAAAATCTTAAAGAAAAAACATGAATTATAAATTCTTTTATTGTTTTAGACGATTCAATAGCAAAAAAAGTTTAAATAAAAATAATATAAACCTTGTTCTTTTGCGTTGTTTTGTTATTGTCTGGCATTAGAAAAGAAAAACTACATACTTAAGAAATTGAATAAAATTTATATTCAAATTTATATTTAAATTTATATTATTTATATTCGGGGATTTATTGCGCTTCGCGCAAATTTTGGAGAATGAATAAAATTTTAATGGAAGATAGATATCGAAAGAATATCTAAAATATTGGTATGAATTAAATATTTTATATGAGAAAGATTTATGGGTGCATTGGTGTCATTCATCCAATGACTGGTGTCATGACTGAAATCAGTTTTTTGCATTTTCTGGCTCTCCTGTTGATTTTAGAGCAAATCTGAATGGATTTTTGGGTCATCCCGTACCCGCAGGTTCGTCGATGAGCCTGATCGATATGTACCAAAGGGAAGTTTCAAATGCAAAAAATAAGAATTTTCAATTTTTACCTTGAAGTTTAGACATATTTTTGACTGAAATCAGTTTTTTGCATTTTCTGGCTCTCCTGTTGATTTTAGAGCAAATCTGAATGGATTTTTGGGTCATCCCGTACCAGTAGGTTCGTCGATGAGCCTGATCGATATGTACCAAAGGGACGTTTCAAATGCAAAAAATAAGAATTTTCAATTTTTACCTTGTATAGAAAAGTAGGAACGACGTTCACCAACAAACAGACCTTTCTTTATTTTATAGATAATTAATGCGCGTGATTTTTTTTATTAAAAATTATTAATGTAGAAGAACTTAACCAAGATGTAATTAAGCGGGGATTACTGTATTTATTTTAGCGCAAAATATGATCGATCATGCCTTCTAGGCATTTTTACTTCAATCCCCTCAATCTAATTTTGGGAAATATGATATTTGGAGATTTTTTCAAATTCTTGATCAGCTTTTTGCCCCATTCTCCCCTATTTGTGAGAATCCTGAGTTTCTCAATACTTGCCCATCTGGACGTATCCATGAGACTACTAGGGTGAATATTGCGGTTACACCTGGCCACTCAGGTGCTAGGGGCATTACCATACCCAGAGGTAGGAGTGGCGAGAAACATTTCAATGTCAAATGCATAAATTCAACCAATCAAGGGGTAAAAAGATAAAATTTAGGGCTGGGATTACACTTTATGTACAAGCATATTTTTTTCAATTTTATTATTGAAAAAAAAATCTATAAATCTATCTAAATCTAAAATCTAAAATAAAAAATCTAAAAAAAAACTTTCACATCATTTCAAACGAAATTTTTGAGTTTTATTTTTACAGAAATCGTGGGAATAGGGTCAGTTAAATTAAAAGAAGAATTTAGGAAATTTTACATGGAAACATGAATTTGTAATTTTTTAAAATCTTGAGTGTATCCTTTCTTTACTAAAAAAAAACGTAAAGTAAGTAAAAGACTAAATAATTCTGAATAATGAATCAAGAAACCGACAAATAATTTTACTTATTTTATTGTTTCTTTGTTGTACATTAATGATACAGATTGTGAATAAATCAGGAGATAAAAAAAATGTTTAGATTAGCGTATGACCTAATGGAGGCGAAAGGGTTAATATTATATAGGGGAACGTGATCCAATTAGGACCTCTTAAGGCCTTTTTCAATCCACTATTACTTAAAACTGATAAAACTTTAAATGTAGAAAGTTGCGGGAGTTAAAAGAACATTAAAAGAACTTTAAAATGGTACCAAATTTAAGAATATTGCTTTTTGTTTTATACCATTTTTTCTCATTCTGTGCGTACCTTAGAAGGTCGGAATTGGGCCATGTTCCCCTACATAATTCTGAGTTGTCATTGGAGCATCCTTCGGACGGACAATAAATAAATACATAATACAGTGCGCATGTTTGCCCGACAAAATGAAAGGGAAATTCTCATTATCAAGTCCAGTTAAACGCCAACATACCTTTATTATCTATGTACCTGTTGCTCGTAGTCAAAAAGTAGGTAGTACATAAAAAAGAAAACGAAAGTTATTTTGTAGTGAAAGTATTTCCGTGAAATTCAATGGCAGATTATTTAATCACAATATAATTACTCTTTTGATATTTTATTTATTTTTTAAGCAACTTTATTTGAGCACGTCTTTAATTTTACTAAATTTTAAATTTTTTATCTTAATTAAAAAAAATGTTGATTACCTTAGACTCAAAATATTAAACTTCAACCTTTACTAAGCCAAACGCTTGATTAATGTACACTCTTGAATGCAAAGTCGTCAGATCAGGCTCAAACTTGGGATAAGCACGAATTAGTGTCCCTACATTTCAAAAATTGGTGGCGCCAAAAATCTTTCCGTCCGTCCGACCGTTATGCTTGATTGTTTTTTATACTGTGCGTTCGCTCCGCAAAGAAAGGAAAAATTGAGAGAAATCAAGTGAAAATTCCCTTCCGATGTAAAATGCCAAGAGAAGCAAAGCAGATTATTGGTAAGGGTTCAAATAATTGACAATCTTACCACTGAGGAAGGCGTGGTGAAACGCCGAAAGCTTTGCGAAAGGATTCTTTTCTTTTAAACCCACATCTCCTATTGACGCCCCCGGAAGGAGAAAATTACTCATTAAGAACAATCTCTTCATTAGGAGAATTTTTTAACTAAAAAAATTGTAGAATTCAATTATAATAATAAATTATTACATAAATAAATAATATATGTAGGGGAGACCGGGGTTAAAAAAATCCCTTAAGGGTTTAGAAAAAGCTCAAAATATCATATTTCCCAAACAGATAACGCGAAATGTATAGTTCATTTCTTTAGAAAATTTACTGCCAACTCTTTCTCAGATCATTTTGTTCTATCTAGCTAGGAAATATGATATTTTAGGCTTTTTCCAAACCCTTAAGTGACTTTTTTAGCCCCGGTCTCCCCTATTAATTTTCTTTCATTTTTTTTTCTCAAAACTTATGTGACAAGCGATTTAGGAACGTTCCATCAAAAATTGTATTATGTTATTCTCAGAGCTAGGCCCATATGGGCTGCAGTGCGCAGGAGGTGTTAGTCTCCGGACTCTCTCTCTGAGCTGCTGAGAGAGACTCATTCAGTTCTGTATGGCTAAAAATTTTTAAGGAAATCACTTAAACCAGCAACACCCAACATGTAGTCTTATGTACAAGGTAAATTATGATAAATTCAATCACCCAGTGTATCTACAAAGTATCTTATGTTAACCCTTTCTCACTCTAATTTGCACAATTGGGGCATTTCTATTATTTTTCTAACTCTCTTTGGACAAAAGAGTTAAAAAAAACTAAGTTTTACAATAACTGATTCAACACGTGGCTTCACATGGGCTGTCCCGTGGTGCATCGTGTATTGGATGAATCTGCGCATAATGACCTTGAAATTCTCCCGTCACTCCTATTACCTATGTTTCTTTAATAGTGAAAAGATTTTTTTTTACAATTAGTGAATTTCAAGAATATAGAGAAAATATTCAGAGCTTTTTATGTGTTAAAAATTTATAAGGAAAAAACAATATGCAATGAAATTAAGTCAAAATGCATTTATTGTTGTTACTGCATTTTATGTGTTCTTATTTGTTTTACAAGTTATCTTAGGAAATTCACAAACGAGTATAAAAAGTTTGAAGTAAAAAAAAAGATTAAAATTTGGTATGCCACGAGTGTGGTATACCAACTAATTGAAAGTTTTGAAATATGTGAATCATTTGAGGGGGTGGGCCTTGCTCTTCCGCTAAACATGTGCATACCACGTGGTTTTCCACGTGGAAAGCCATGTGGTGCATCGTTTACTGGCTGAATCTGCGCATATGATCTTCAAAGTCCTACATCAAGTAGAATCATCTTTATAGCTATTTTGGAATAGATGGCAGTGAAACTGTCAATTTCCGCGAGTGGCCATTCGCATTCGACTAATACGAATAATTTTTTTCTGTGTTGTGTGTGAGAATAGTGGTACCTATATCTCAGCTTTGAGGTGATAGTTGGGGTTTCACCCACCCACCACCCATTCTTGATCTCAATCTTGAATACGAAAATCTTATTGACTTTTTTGTATTTCCGGTTCCAGAGCGTTAGATTTTAGTTTTTTTTTTATTTGCCAAAGAAGAAACTCCATATTTCTGGAAACATTAGGTGAAATTCTCTAGTCAGACAGTCTAAGTAAGTTTTCTTAAGAATAAGTAAGTTTTCTTAAGAAAAAGTTAAGCAAACTTAAGAAATCTTAAGTGTTCTTAAGTAATCTCAAGTTCTTCTTAAGAAAACTTTAGAAATCTTAAGAATTTTTAAGAAAACATCAAATTGTCTGACTAGTGAATTTGACCTACATACATATACTGTGGAGAAATGTTAGGATACAAAAATTTTCCATATCATTGATTCTATTTCATCTCAGTGATCCTAATACACCCCATTTCACGATAGCTAATATTTATCTCCATTTACCCCCCTTTAATGCACGTCCATTAAATCTATGTACGTTCTATCATTTATTTTTCACACTAAAATTTGCGCAAAGTACAATAAATTCCCTCAAAGTGTAGCCAGTGTAGCGCAGTGACATTTTAATTCATAATCAATAATGCTGTCCATCATAAACTCATAATTTTCCCGGGACTCGAGGTTGTACAGTGCATGTGCAGTGAATGCAATTGCGCATCTCAATTTATGTTTTCTTGCATGCGTCCACAACCACCCATCACTTCACTGCAAAAACCTCATTCCAATCTGCCCAAAATTTCGCACTGACATCTGATGGCAAATTCACCGCAATGAAATGTCCTTAGTTATATCGAGTTATGTTTTGTATGTCCTATCATTCGTCTTGAAATGTCTCGGGACAATTGGAAAAGACTTTTTTTGAGAATATCTGAGAATAATTTAATTTTTATTAAAGAATAGTCCTTTTTATAATTTTTGATTATTTTACTTCAATTGTTTGATACAGGAAATTCATTTTACATACTAAATTTTATGTACAGTGTATTAGATGCATTAGATGTATTCTTCTATCCTAAATTCGTCTAAATCCCTTTAGACATTAAACGATTTACAAGTAATATTATCCAAAAATGAACGAGCTTGCGTAGAGCAACATAACTTTATCTAAAGCACATATGCACATATCTATACAAATAGTATATACTTTGTTGGCAAATATTACGGTATAAAATAAATAAAAAATAAATATTTTGGCACTACGTCCCATATTAGGAACAGGGCCGGCCGCCCTATTATGTTGTTGTTCCCCTTGCGGAGAAGTAGTGGGCGGCTTGCGAGATACTACCACGTGTGGGCCATTTTACGGATAGGAGTATATCAATCTCCTGATCCAACCGGTCAACGTGATCTAATTGCACGTTGGCGGATGGGGTGCGTTTGCCGGGTCCTGTATTCGAACCGGCGACCTTTGGATGCGCACTCAAACGCTCTATCCATTGCACCCCAGGCCCACAAATATTACGGTATAATTCGCATAATTTGTTGCTAAGAAATAGTATAACAGAGTATTTAATCTCTGTTTAGAAAAAACAACCAAGTAGGGATAAAATTTTTATCGATATCATTCAGGGCGACCGAAACTTATTTTTTTTTTATATTCATGATGAGAAGTTCTACTTACCTCCTAGCAAATGACAATAATGAGGTCATCTTAAAAATAAGATAAAGAGAAATAATTTTCAGCTCTCCAAAACAAATTCATGATGAAAATTCCACCATCCAATAATGCCAAAAATCTCATAAAACTTTCTCAACCTTGTAAGCCATAAAATTTTAATGAATCAAAGCATAACATTTTCGTTATTATTCTTTATTTAATACTTAAAAATCTCCGATAATATTCTATTAGAGTCTGTCCCTTTGACAAAGATTAAAATTGTAAGCAAAACTATTAAGAATTTCATTGAAGAATTAAAACAGAAAAGTTGTAAAAGTTGTATATAATACAGATATGTAATATGTACAACTTAATGCTCTGTGACAATTAATAAAAAAAAATCATACACATGAGGTGACGTACTTGAGATTTCTTTTAACCATAACATACGATCGTCATAAACTCTAAATTCCAGCTACATACACGATAAGTTGTCTCGTTCAATGAATATCTCCTCAGTTGATCCAAATTTGAATCATTCTACTTTTAGTGTTCGAAGAGTAAAGTTCGGTGAGCAAGTGCTGAGTCGTTCTACTATCTTGGTGTGTAAAATCTTCAACTTCGCTGCAAAAAAACGTGTGATAATAGCCGTGATAAATTTACGTAATAAATCTTGAAAGTTATCGGAGGTGTGATAAGAGCTACGAAACACAAAATAAAATAATTAATTCAGTAGCAATGGATCAGCAGAGTGTTGATGTTGAAGAAATTGTCGTTGATCTTCCTAATTTGGGGAGTTTGAGAGGAACTCAGGGAGTAACTGCTCGGACAAGGAGGAAGTTTTTTCAATTTTTGGGAGTAAAATACGCTGAGGCACCTGTTGGAGAGCTGAGATTCAAGAAACCTGTACACATTGCTCCTTGGACGGGTATTAAGGATGCCACGGAGTATGGAGCAGCATTTCCAAGCATTTCAAACTACGAGAGTATTCCTGATGAGGATAAATTTAATCCTGAACTTGAGGATTGCCTGAGTCTCTGTGTATACTCAGCAGATCTTACAGGAAAGCTCCCTGTAATGGTTTACATTCATGGTGGAAGTTTTAATGAAGGAAATTCAACTCATCATCCACCAAATTATCTCTTGGAAAAGGATATTGTGTTGGTTGTGCCTCAATATCGTCTTGGTCCCATTGGTTTTATGTCCCTAATGACTCAAGAAATTCCTGGAAATGCGGGTATCTTAGATATTTTACTAGCCCTTGAATGGGTACACAATCAAATTGAATTCTTCGGTGGAGATCCTGAAAATGTATCGGCTTTTGGCCAATCGGCAGGAGCTGTAATTATTTCCCATCTCACCTTAAGTCCTCTAGTTAATGAGAATCTCTTTCAACGTGTTATCCTTCAGTCAGGTAGCTCTTTCACACCTTGGGCTACTCATGCTGATGCTGTGGGTGATGCCAGGAAAGCTGCAATTGCATCAGGAAGGTGCACAGAAGACTCTACAATTGAGGAATTTGAACAATGTCTCCTAGAAATGGATGTAAAGTCCCTCTATAAGTATTCAAATGGACTGAGAACTAGACCTGTTCTAGGAGGTCCTTCAGGTGTACTACCCGAAACACCTGATGAGGTTTTCCTTCAAAGTTTAAATCGAAAAGATCTTTCAGTTATGTTGGGAGTGACAAAGAACGATGGAGGATTCCAATTGATGCAATTCTTCGATATTATTGAAGGAACTATTGGATTTTCAGACACAAACTACAATTCCTTCAAATTGCTTCATCTTTTTCTTCAGAAAACCAGAATGATAGATGTTTCAGGGACACTCGCTGGGTTTATTAGCTTAAATCTCTGGGAACCAGATGTTGTAGCCAGGGGGAATTTTTCGGAAATGCTTCCGGGATTCTATGATACAGTAAATACATTTGTGATCAAAGCTCCTGTGTGGAAGTATGCGAAAATGAATGCTTCAGTTAATCCTAAGAATACTTGGCTCTACACCTTTGACTACGAAGGTGAGCACACGAGGCATGGCTACGGTGAGGATACGTCCAAGTATCCCTTTGAAGGTGGAGTAGCGCACTCAGATGACAACATTTATCTCTTCCCCTGGCCCAAAGAGGTAGCAAATCTCAATGAAGAGGATACTAAATTTTCACAGACAGTAGTGGATCTTTGGACATCATTCGCAACAAATGGTGTGCCATCTAGTCCAGAAATTCCTGAATGGCTTCCAATGGAAAGTAAGTATTCATTTCCAAAAGTAATAATATTGATAACTCATTTAATAAAACATTAAATAATTTTATTATTTTCACTCCAAAGACTTTAATAGTGCGAAAATTTTTGTTTTATTTCACATTTCATTAAATTAATTTCTGTACACACTGTATGCAATAGGAATGAAGCCATTCTTTTCAGTAAACTTTTGCTGATAAAGCTGAGTCCAAGCAAAATTAATTTAATTATTTTTAAGCTTCAGACCTTCAAGATTTTCTCTTAAGATGATTTTTCTATATTAAATAATACCTGCAAAAAACACTTACCTAACATTTTTTGTTGCGTTTTTAATGTTTTTCTTCATTTTATTACTTCACACGCTGCATATAGTTTCAATGTCGTCTTATAAAGCAATTTTTCTTTGATACACACCGAGACTAGTTTTTCTCAGAACTAATGAAAATTTGTTATTTTATTTTTAAGCACCACCCTATATTGGACGATTTTACCCTATCTTTTAATGCCTTAAAATGCTTGAACTGAATTAGTGAATATAAAGTAAAAATTAATTCGTTAAAATCAAATAAGATTATTTTGGTGTTTTTCGTTACCTGTGGTGTGCCATTGAGAATTTTTTCCTGAATTGATACAGACCGATTTAGTATTATTTCTATGAAAAAATTATTAATCTTTAAAAAATACTAGGTAATCTTAGAAATTATTAGAGTGAAAACTTTTCATTTGGTCGTTAAAGGGTTAAATCTGCCATCTGCAGTGCTACTTGTACGCATGTGCGAATTTTAGGGAAATGCAGCCTTTTTTCGAATCTCCAACTAACTTGAAAAGATTCGAAAAATTATACCCTAACTTCGTGCTTTAGTTACCTATATTTTAGCACTTACCTGTTTCGATAAATTTAATCTCAAAGAACGCATTGAATTAGAATTGATTTATTTCTCAAATAAATTAGTAGGAAGTTCTTGTCTAAATATTACAGTTTTGGCTCGCATTATTACGTCTATCAATTTTCACTTTCACACGATATTTGTAAAATGAAAATCTTCATTTTAAACACATAAGCCCTAACGGAAAAATTAATTCATTAAATCGAAAACAATTAACGCAAACTACAAAACAACACTTTATCACAAGTTTGTCACAGAATATTAAAGAAAATAATTTTTTACAAACTCCCTAAAGATTTTTTTCACTACAATTCTGCTCAATAAATATAATTTGATGTTAAAAAAAATTATAATCCAATTTCACTGTGCTTCGTTACAGCACCGATTGGACCCTACCTACATCTGAATCATCCCAGCTCCGTTGCTTTTGATTTCCGCGAGGAATTCACAGTGGTGTCAAAGTTAGATAAATCGTCTGAGCTCCAGCAAAGCCAGCAAATCACCCTGGAAGACTGAAAAGCCCGAGAGAAGGAAGTTGCGCCACTTGAGAGATTCCTCATCTAAAATAGGCACGATAAGGAGAAAAAATTCTTTGGTGACTCGTACACATTGCATATTGATAAGAAATGGTCAATTGTTATGAGTTTCAATAAATCATTCACGGAGATAAGAGAGCTATTATTGCCGTATAAAATCCCACAAGCTGGGAGACTTTGCATTTAGTTGGTGTTGAGTTTTCCCTCCAAATTGGTCGTGTTTCTGTTGAGGATGGATTGGAAATTGGCGGTTGTGCTGCTTTACCATCTTCTCGCAGTGGCGGAAGCAAAGCCAGCAGCAGCTGAGACACTAACAATTCGCGTGCCAGGAATGGGACCAATTATTGGGTCTGTGACGCAAACAGCATGGACACAATCTACAATTTATCAGTTCTTAGGCATTAATTATGCCGAATCACCAACAGATGAGCTAAGATTTAAGGTAAGTGCCTCAATATGTGGTGGCAAATTCTTAAAATTTAATTATTTGTTGAATTTTTTTCCAATTTGTGAGTAGTTAGACGAAAATGAGGAAAAACAGAATAATTCACAATTAAGCTGTTGTTCCCGTGCCAGTGAGCACATGAAAATCCCAACAATATTTTCCCTTTAAATTTCTGAAGTAATTTCCCCACATTATAAATTTCATGAAATATTGAATTGTAATCCCCCAAATGAATTGTTATACCAACCGTTGCATTTGAATATCATTGCAACCTCCGCGGCGGAGCCGCATAATGTTCACACATTTTTCTCTCTCGCACCCAAGAGGTGATCTCTTTACTGTTACCCTTCCCGAGCTGATTGTGTGAAAAAGAGCTCCAAATTTGTTAAAGAAAAATTGTAGAATTATCCAATAAAATTAACTCTGTGATTCAAATAAAGTTGGTGGTGGTGACAAAAAGTGCCGTGTTTCACTGGAAATTGGGATCAAGGATCCAGGAGGATCCTACAAGGAGTTGTGGCTATTTTTCTTCCCCCCCACGTGTGGCAACGTGCGACCTTCTGGGGATTTTCCGTGCTCATCTGGCGACTGGGAAATTTTTTGCTCCTCCCTCACCGGACCCTAATCAATGTATCTTTATACAGGTGAGACGTTACCTGGAGCTACGCATTGAGGGTGAAGATTCTTATTCTTTTCTTCTATATTCTCATACAAAGGTGAGCTAAGGGAGTTTGTGCCGAGGGAATCTATGCTGAGTATTAATTCATTTGTCCACTGCTCTACCACATATACTCATTAGGTAACCCACCTACATTTTTGCTCCTCCCTCACCGGACCCTAATCAATGTATCTTTATACAGGTGAGACGTTACCTGGAGCTACGCATTGAGGGTGAAGATTCTTATTCTTTTCTTCTATATTCTCATACAAAGGTGAGCTAAGGGAGTTTGTGCCGAGGGAATCTATGCTGAGTATTAATTCATTTGTCCACTGCTCTACCACATATACTCATTAGGTAACCCACCTACATTTTTGGTCGTCTTCGATCCGGGAAACTCAGCGCTACATTTTTGATCGACAAAGATCCGGTACGTTGAGAACTCCATTGCCTGCGTAGCGTAGAACCAGTGGCCATTCCCATCTCTTGCGGTGTTGCATCCGAGCATCCAAGATGAGTCTGATTGAACGTGAAGGAATCATCAAGGCACTCTCCAAGACGGAATCCTTCGTCAGTGGCTTATCGTCTGCAGATACGGCCTACCTTGACCGTAAAGTCCTCCAAATGCAAATCCATCAGGTCAACAACCTCCAAGCAAAGTTCGAGAGCGTGCAAGATGACATCATCAGCCACAAGACTGGCAAAGGGAAAGACCATGAAGCGTCTTTCAAGCACTCAGTCTTGATGCGCTGCGCCAAAATCATCCAAGATACGACTCACTTGTTGACGTTCTACCCAAAGGAGGAACCCTGTACAGACACTTCGCCTTCTGGAACCCTCTGTAGCCTCATGAGGGAGATGATTCAGCAGAACAACCAGTTCCTCGCCAAGCTCAACGCAACCGCAAGTACAACCACTCCTATTGATAGTCGCTCCTTAAGACTCCCTCAAATTGAATTGCCCAAATTTTCCGGTGAATATTGTGAGTGGATTCCTTTCAAAAACCGATTCAATTCCTGCATTGCCAATATCCCCAATTTATCAAAAGTCCAGAAGCTTGATTACCTGAAAGCTTCCCTAAGTGGAGATGCCGCCTCTACAATTGGTTATCTCCCTACCACCGAAAACAATTTTGATGTAGCTTGGGAACTCTTAAGAAATCGGTTTGAAATAAATTCTGAAACCATCGCTGGGCATGGTCGTAACCCTTGCGACATGCCATCCGTCTCCCCCTCTGATCCAAGTCAGCGATGCATCAATGCCACTCATACAGCCACCACATCTGCGAAATCCAATTCGCGCTCACATCCTTCCGCTGGCAATTCATCCAAGGAATATGCCAATGATTTTCACACAACAGCGGCAGCATCTAAATGCCAGTGCTGCGATCAATTCCCTCATCCACTGTACAAGTGCCCCCAATTTCTTGCACAGAATCCGGATGAGAAATATGAGACAGTCAAGACACTCAACCTGTGTAGAAACTGTCTCGCTCCACATCTTACTCGCTTGTACCTACCGCAAGTGTCGCAGGTGCCAAGGCCGGCACAACCTACTCCTACATGATAAGTTCGTGGGTGAGTCTGCTGCCAACCCGCCGGCTCAGATACCAACGCCTTCGGCTATCATTCCTCCGTCTGTTGCCCATCAGCCTGCGCCAACTCCTGGTGTGCCAGCACCAAACCACTCTTCGGCCCTTTCCGCGTCCGCCGTGTCCGAACGCACTCTCCAACCTGGCCCAAGAGTATCCTGTGCCACAGCCATGGTGGATGAGCTCACTGTTAGCGGGGAGAAGATTTCTTGCCGTGCTCTCCTTGACAGTGGAGCCCAAGTCTGCATCATGACGTCCAATTTGCTCCAGAAAGTGAAGCTTCCGAAATCCCCTTCGGAAATCTCTGTTGTGGGCATAGGCAACCAGGCGAACTCAGTGAAACACAAAATCACTGCTACTATATCCTCACAAAGAAACAATGTTTCCCACTCATTCAACTGCAACATACTTCCGGAAATCTCAGGCAACATTCCAACTTGGGATGTGGATACCAATACAATGCATCCACCACTGCACTTCCCCTTTGATGATCCAGATCGGAATGTTTCTCGTCCTGTCGATTTGAACATCTGCAGTGAATCGTATCGGGCCAATTGGGTGTCCGACATTTTCTATCTGGGCTCCAGTCTTCCACCCCTCCGGGAGATTTTCCACGGCTATGTGATCGTAGATGAGCACAAACCTCCTCCACAGGTCCAGGATGTTCATCACGTCAGTAGCACTCCAATCCTAGAAGAAATGTTGTGCACATCCGGGGAGCTTGAAGAACCACCGGATGAGGCTTCCGTTATGAACCAGCAGTTGCAATCCGATGCTCACTTCTCCAGAACCTACCAGAGGTTTGTTGTGAGAAGATTCAATGTGAGATTGCCCGTCAGGTACCAACCTGACCCTCTGAAGGTTTTCTGTCCACAATCCGTGCGACAATTTCTGGCACTGGAGCGCCAGGTGAACAAAAAGCCTCCCTTCAACATACTGTACGTCGAAGTGATGAGACACCGTGTGAAGAAGAAATGGCTATGGTCAGTTTCTTTACCAGATTCCAAGATTCTCAGCTACTTCATGTCTCACCAGGGGATGATGACCGAATCCAGCACAACTACTGAGTTGAGAATGATGCCCAACGTCTCTGCAAAATTATCTTCTGACTACAGTTTGAGTGACCTAACTCCAATAGGTCCCATGGTCTTCCCTGACCACGCCGTCACCTTTCTGAGGTTCCGCCTCCATTTACATTCAAAGACGGCAGACATCTTGAAGATGGATCCCGAAGACTACAATTTCCATCGACTGATGTGGCAATCCTTCGTAGAGGACACACTTCGAGACCGCTATATTCCCAAGGCCTGTTGTGAGGTAGCATCGCCGCTACATGTGATCTTACGTGCACTCGTTCAACTATTTGATGGCCACAACGCTGAAGTCCCATTAGCTTCCAGCATAGTGCGATTCCTCTTATATGTTGACGACACCACTCCAACCACATTCAGTCTCAATGGGGATTCCATCATGAACCATTTGAACTTCCAAACTTCCGTGTATGCTTACATGGAGATACACTCGAGGAGAACTTTGGCTCCTGCCATTGCCCAACTCTTCAATCCCTACAGCCTGATAGGCTCCTTCATCATAGAAGCTTCAGTCATGCTTCAATGTTTGCACCAACTCATATTCGAATGGGATGAATACTTATCCAGGAAAATCCTTCACCACTGGAACACTTTTGCCAAAGGACTACCAGTCGTCCAATTCATCTCCATTCTCCTGTGGATTTATTTCCTCCATCAATTATCTCGCATTGTGCCTCATGTCTTTGGTGGTACAACCAGAAGTATTTCATCAGGAGACACTCTACGTGGGATTCATCTTCCTTTAGAATCTCACAAAGTGATTGCCTTCAATCACATCCGAACCTCCATTTGTATTGAACAACTGCATCATGTGGAAATAGACCAAATTTCTGCCGAGTCGATTTCCCGGGGAGTTTCGCCATCTGATCCTCAACGCAACAATCTCTGGTGGAAAAATCCAGAGTGGCTTCAGCATCCTGGAAATCAACAGACTGCTCCATCCATTCATTCAAAAGCGCTCCATTGCTTCATCACAGTGTTGAACCAATTGGAGGACAAATTTAAAGGGTTTATTTACAACCACTGTTCATTGTTCAAAATTCCCAAACCGGTTCTCCAATGTTTACATTTTTTCAATGCGAGATCAAATTCCCAATCCACACATGGTGCCGCTATCGTAGTAGATGCGATAAAAGCCCAAAGCTTCTCCCCATTCACCAAACAATATGGTCCCGTTAGAAGTGGAGATATGTTCATCAGTGCCACCATCCCATTCACAACCCATGATCCATTCAAATATCTCCAACCCAAATTCAATCCACCTTATCATGAGGACCATCACAATATCCTTCAAGGACATAAAGGATTCTCCCGTAGGATCGCATATAGTTCTGGCAAGGATGCATCATGGATACACCATGCCAGCCCGGGGAGAATGTTCCCGTGCCAGTGAGCACATGAAAATCCCAACAATATTTTCCCTTTAAATTTCTGAAGTAATTTCCCCACATTATAAATTTCATGAAATATTGAATTGTAATCCCCCAAATGAATTGTTATACCAACCGTTGCATTTGAATATCATTGCAACCTCCGCGGCGGAGCCGCATAATGTTCACACATTTTTCTCTCTCGCACCCAAGAGGTGATCTCTTTACTGTTACCCTTCCCGAGCTGATTGTGTGAAAAAGAGCTCCAAATTTGTTAAAGAAAAATTGTAGAATTATCCAATAAAATTAACTCTGTGATTCAAATAAAGTTGGTGGTGGTGACAAAAAGTGCCGTGTTTCACTGGAAATTGGGATCAAGGATCCAGGAGGATCCTACAAGGAGTTGTGGCTATTTTTCTTCCCCCCCACGTGTGGCAACGTGCGACCTTCTGGGGATTTTCCGTGCTCATCTGGCGACTGGGAAATTTTTTGCTCCTCCCTCACCGGACCCTAATCAATGTATCTTTATACAGGTGAGACGTTACCTGGAGCTACGCATTGAGGGTGAAGATTCTTATTCTTTTCTTCTATATTCTCATACAAAGGTGAGCTAAGGGAGTTTGTGCCGAGGGAATCTATGCTGAGTATTAATTCATTTGTCCACTGCTCTACCACATATACTCATTAGGTAACCCACCTACAGCTGTTTTTCCTCATTTTCGTCTGAATGCTAACCGATCAGAAAAAATCTTAACAACAAGCAAGAGTTGTTAATTTCTCAACATCAACTTTAATTTTTTGATTAATGAAAAATAGAAAATAACATCAAATGAATTTTTAAAAAAAATCAATTTTACAATTTATCGACCTAATTAAATCTTTACGAAAAATTGTGAAAACCTTTGCCATTTTTGGAAATTATAATTTCTAGAAGAAAACTTGAGCGATTTATTTAAGTTTTTGTAATGGAGAGACTTATCACAGCTAAGTTTAAAACGTTTAATTTTTAGTAAATTGATCATTTATAAGAGAGGGAAGGAAATTGCTATTTTCTCTCATTCTTTTGTATGCAAAATATTCAGCTTCATTGGCCTACATCCTAAGTATGCTAACGTGTTTAGGATTATAGCTACAGCAAATAGGTATTTTCCCTAAATTTTCTTAAAATTCAATAAAGTTTTCTCAAGTTTACATAACGTTTTTCAGCTTTATCTAATTTTTCCTCAAAGATTGAAAAATTGTAAAAAAAAATATATTTTTTTAATAATTAACAGCTTCCAGTACCCAAAGCACCTTGGACAGACCTTAGAGATACAACACAGCCTCCCAAACCATGTCCTGGGTTACCTATATTGCTTGAGGATCCAGAAGATATAGCGCCTGATGTTGAAGATTGTATCTCCTTGTCCGTCTACACACGAAATGTAAGTAAAGAGCCATGGGCTTAGTCTGTTTTCCGGAAAGATTTTCAATTTTAATCATGTTTATGAATAAAAGATTTTTTTTTAATTAAAAAAATCAAACAATTAAAAAATTATTCGTTAAAATAGCTTTGATTATAAGAATGGAATTCACAACTAAGACAGGCATAACTTTCTTAAATTAAGTTAAAGAAATCTTAAGTTTTTCTTATGAAAACTTTAATTTGACTTGAGAAACTTAATTCTGTCTTACTAATAAATTTCACACTGAGACTAATTAAAGAATTTCCACTAACTCAAATAAATTCTAGCTTTCCGTGGCTAATCCTGTTATGGTCTACATTCACGGTGGAGCTTTTTTCATGGGAGCAGCTTATCAGCATCCACCGCAGTATCTTCTTGAGAAGGACATTGTTCTAGTTGTACCACAGTACCGTCTTGGTCCTTTTGGTTTCCTTTCGATGAAAAGTGAAAATCTCCCCGGAAATGCAGCCATTTTTGACGTTATTCTTGCTCTTAAGTGGATTCAGGAGCACATTAGAGCCTTTGGGGGTGATCCAACGCGAGTTACCCTTGTTGGACAATCTGCTGGAGCTGCTCTGGTTAATGTCTTAGCCTACAGTCCAATTGTTGAAGAACATTTATATCAGCAGGTAAAACAGAGAAGCCTAATGGAAATATTAAACAACTAATTAGGGCTTCAAACTAATTTATTTAAACTCTTTATCTTCTTTAATTCCAAGGTTATTCTTCAATCTGGTGGTTCGATGGGAACATGGGTATGGGATGATAATCCCGAGAGAAATACAAGAGAGATTGCATTTAAGGCTGGTTGCAATTACAACTCAACCGATGCAGAACTCGAAGACTGCCTTATACACATGGATGTATATCGATTGATGTTTGCCTTCAGTAATCACGTGGTTAGTTAGCTTCCTTGCAATTTTTTCTTGAAGAATCTTCAAGAATTAAATAGCTTTGATTAAGACAAAATTGATTCCGACAGAATGCTGGAACACCTAATGGTCAAAATCAAATTGGAGGACACAGAGTAACAATTGGTGGACCTTCAAACTTCCTCCCAGCTAATCCTTTTGATATCATGAGCAGTGGTGGAGGACGGAGGAATCTTAGAATGATGGCAGGAGCAACAAAGAATGAAGGAACGTTCTCCCTAATTGGTGTCTACGATGGCATTAATTCAACAATTGGTTTCAATAATCTGCAATTCAACAGATTCCGCCTGATTGACGTAGTTAACAGATTCATGGGAATTTCAGACACAACAGGCACACTAAATGGTTTCCTATCGAAGAGCCTGTGGACGCCATCGCAGATGAATAGTGGGGAATTCTTAGATCTCATTGATGGGCTCGTTGATCTCTGTGGTGTTTCCATAATCAAAGGCCCCGTACTTAGGGCTGCACAGGGGAATGCTTTCTTCAACCCAAATGAAACTTGGCTGTATAGTTTTGATTACATGGGGGAGCACACGAGATTCGGATACGGAGCAGACACATCAGTATATCCCTTTGAAGGTGGTGTAACGCATTCCAATGACAACATCTACCTCTTCCCATGGCCAGAAGATGTGGCAACGCTCAATGAGGAAGATACGCAATTTAGCATGAAAATGGTGGAGCTCTGGACATCATTTGTGAGGAATGGAGTACCGTCTTCTGAGGGAGTTGTCGAATGGCCACCAATGACCAATGTTACCGGACCCTATTTACACATTGATGCGGTTTCTCACATTGGGCAGGATTACCATGATGAGTACTCGGTAACGGCAAGAGAAGGAATTCCAAGTAGATTGAATATTGTTTAAGAAATTTGCAAGAAAAACATTTTCTTATTCCTAAATAAAAATATTTGTTAAATCATCAATTTTTTTGCTTTACATTCCAAGAACTTCAGTTGAATCCGTAAAGAATTTATTTTCCTAACTAATAAACTTTTTATTATTGTACCAACTTTTTTTTTCTTTCGCTTTCTTTAGTTCAACAATGACTTAAATGAAGGACTAACTATAAGAATATTTTAATTACCAAACAATAAATAAATAAATAAAAAAAAATGAAATGATCTAGAAAATACCTGAAAATATTTAAACTGTACTGAAATTTACTTTTTTAATGAAACAATCATAGGTAAAGAATACTAAATATTTTTATAGATTTTTCATAACTCCTTTTGTTATTATCTGAAAGAAAATCTGTAAATGATGTCTCCTCACAGTTTAAAAATTCGTGAGAGTGTAAATTTGAGGTGTATGAATAGAAAATTACAGGTTGTCACCTCCACTGGAGACACTGGGCTGGCAAATCCGCCCCGTATTGTGGCACAGTGTGTTCCAATTGAAACACAAGCAGAGATTTAGTGTGTGAAAATGAATTGATTTGTGCAATTTCACACAACACACAGCAATTGAAAGCAAATGACCATTGAATGGGAGCTCTTCGCAATTTTTGGGTTGTCTCCCAGAGTCACCCCGTGGTCCTGGGTACACTCTGTAATTATTATTCGCCAAGGAGGGTGCTCGCAATCGCATCAAAAAAGGGGTTAAGCATGCAACATTCAGCAATGAATCTGCGTAGAATGAATGGAATGCGAATATTTTCTTCTTAGAGGTGCGCCACGGAGTCTCTAACTTTTTCACCTCACACACACGGACTTCCTGCCAGGACAACCCAATGCACTGGGTTTCCATTGAACGTGTCATAGATTATAGGTTTGCGATTATACCGTACCCCCTCCCTGTACAATAGGCCACATGAGAGGACTCTCCTTGCGTACCAAAAATACACCAAAAGAGTCCTTTTTTTGCAAACAATCGCTCCTCATCAATAACATCAATACACAACTATATTGAGCCTTTCTTCCCATTCTTGGCACCATTGAATATTAGCACAAAAGACAGGATATCCATAGAGACTCCTTCTCGTCTCCTCCTTCGAAATCACACTCAATGAGATTGCTCGGAGGTGTGAAAACGCTCCATCTACCATCTCTTTTGGCTATTCTCTTGTTTTTCCCGTGAAATATTCAATTCAGAATGGTTAATATTGGGAGATTTCTTTTCTTTTCTCCTTTTTTTAAGGATTCCATTGTGTCGACTTTTGTTGCTTCTATGTAGCAGTAGAAAATGCATCGTAATTCTCTTTTCCCGCCAAAAAACAGAAGAATTTGAGAGAAAAAGAAGCACTTTGGAAAATTATATGGAATTTTTTTACCTCTTCTATGTGGGAATGTTAAGGAAAATTAGCTTGAAAATTAGTTTTATTTGGATTTTCTTTTAATTTAAGAAAAGTTTTTGAAAGGAAATTTTATCTTAGGGGGATCTTTAGAGATTTTTATTAAAGCTTTAAGCTTCTAAGCTTTTTTTCCTTTGACATAGATAACTCTATCGAATTGAGTTCAATCGAATTTTTACATTTTTTTTTTAGATTAGAGTGTTTTCTTTTAATTAAAAAAAGATACAAGAAAATTTATTGAGAAATGTATATGAAAACAAATGATAAGAAAGTCTCATTGTATAGATACAAGAACAGAACATCCGAGAAAAAAAAGAAGAAAAAACTTTCTTCGAAGATGTTCCATTGAAGCTCTCGCCAATTGTCAACCAAGATGCAAAAAAAATCTCAAAGATATTTGATTTTCTCATTCCACACCATCTTCCCCTAAAAACTTTCCACCCACAACAACGATGAGATGAAAATTTAAAGATGAATTTCCATGTTTAAATTGTCAATATTTTTCACTTTAAAATATTTCACATTCACTTGAAATCAATGCGTGGAGGGGAGTGAAGGAAAATTCCTATCGGATGAAATAATGGGACTTGTGGTCTATTGTGGGTGTACTTTGGTGGGATTCCCGTGGGGTTTACAGGAAGGACTGTTGTTTGGGGTGTAGAGGAAAAAATCTCCTCTTTCTCTGCATTTGACAGATATTAAAAAGAACTCACCTTATTACCGAGGCAACTTCGTACAACCCTCCAGTTGATTTTCCTTTATCTTGCCCGCAAGCCCACAAACATCGCGGGGGGTGACTTTTTCACCGAGCAATTGTGCGAGGTGCCTGATGAATCCCACACAAGTCAATAGGTTGCCAATTTAGAACCCCATCATCCTCTTTCAATTCTTCACAAGCACTACCTTTTTTTTTAAATTTTAAATCAAAATTCTAAAAATCAAAAAATACGAATATTGAGAATTAAATCTAAATTTGGAATCTTTGATCTTTTAAAATTAGTTCTCATTTTCAAATTCTTTTAAATTCTTAAGAAGAGATATTCTCAAAAAAATATTTTTCTTATGACTTTTATTCTAGAAAAGAAGTATTCTAGCTAGAAGTATAAAAAAACATCAAACAAGTTAGTTTTAATGATTTTAGACCCACTCCTTGCTACGCTACTACCACAACCGCAAGCACTCAATGGAACCTCCATGAATGGAGATAGATTTTCCATATTCTAATATGAATTATGACCTAGAACTCTTTTCAAACGCAAATCCTTTGGCCCTTATTTCTTTGCTCTAGAAGTAGAAATGAATACAAATGCAATTGAGAAGCTCACAGTGGATGGCTTGTCGATAAATCTTCCCATTGAGGACTGAAAGAAGGTGTCTATGGGGGAAAGAAAAAAAATACATAAGAAGTGTATCAGTGGACAGTGGACCCACCTTTTATGTCCGGAAAGGTGAAAAAGCGAGAGACACACCACAAAGGCCCAGCTAATAAAGCGCAGAGGAATCGATAAATAAAGATTAGTGAATACCATCGGGATGGTGAATAAAAATGGAGGATGATTCTTGAGATTCTTTCTTATACTCTCTGGTTTTTTTTTGGTTGGGATGCATGCGGCGACATCCATTGAGGAGTGCATTTTTGTATATAGCATATCAATGGCTATTTGGATATGTTTATTCACCAATGAATGCAGAGATGAGACAGCCAGAGGAGAAAAGGTTGAATTTGTATCCGATATATTGTTGACAAAGAATGCGCCAAGGGGTTGCTGTTGCACATAGAATGAAAACTCAAAAAAATATCTAATACAAATTCTCATCCCGGAAAATTGAGATTCAGAAAAAAAAAACTTTGTTGTGAGAGGATTTAATGAGATGAGCACACACGCAGCATAATGTAACACAACCAAAATTGAACATCATCAATTTGTCCCTCATTATTGGATATTTCAAAAGACTCTTAGCGAAGGTTTTCTAGGCACGCAGTTATCCAATTAACATGCACGTAGAAATTGCCTCTTTGGCCAAGATCCAATCGATTAGCTTTCATGGAATCTATTTAGGAGCTTTTTCGATATTTCCTCATTGATTGGTCCATGTAGTGAATTGTTGAAAATCAACGAGCAGACTTCCAAAAATCGGTGGTTGAAAAAAAATTATTACATTTTAATTTGGTAGTTCACCTTTCTACATAACAATTCGTTTGAAATAAAAAAAAATCCTCAGAGAGCAACACAGAGGCCGGCCATGTGTGGCCTCTTGCACAAAAGACCTCTGAGGCTGCGTAACTTCTTGGGGCGCAACAATGCACGGGATGATGAGCAACATCTGTTAATTAAGAATCGGTGGAAAGTAGCCCATTTCTGACAGAATCGCCGGCTTGAGAGATTGCGCTGCAGTATTTCAAGCGGCCAAAAAATTTTATTTAATTTTTCTTAAACTGGCAAAGGAATTTATTCGTTTCAATATCGGACTTTGGTCATTTTTTTTTCAATTTTGGGGCAGTCAAAACGATCTGACCTTTTTTGAAATTCCTCGTTTATTATTTTTGCTACGTTTCGAAACATTTTTTCTCCTTCCTCAGACCTTCTAATACATGCTCTTATAAATGCGTTAGAGAACATTGGGAGATAAACTTTTGCAAAGAAACAAAAAGAGATTTTAAATCGTTCAAATAAATACAAACGAATTTTCCAATTTTCATGAATTAGGAGATCTCAAAAAGAAACTTGAACTTAACATCCAATTAAATACATTTTATCTGCGATGATACATTGATGCTTATGCTTCATGTACAAAAATGCACATAAAAACATTTCCTTCATGTAATTTATGTAAAAAACTTATGTTTCAATGTTCTGAATAAATATGTCCTTTCAGCCACAGAAGAAGAGCCACTACTAGGCTCGAAAGCTTTGGCATAAATTGCTGCTTTTCCTCGGGTGAGCGGGAATTTTCCTCTGACGAACACCGGAAGCCTCTTGCAATAACATCAATACGTCAGAAAAAAGAAGAAAAATTTCCTTCAAATTTTCCAGTTGTTCTCAGATTGAAAGAAAAATGCTCAAGAGCTCGTGAGTTTTTTTTTGTCATAACGCATATGCTTTAAACAATGTTCTTTTTGATTAATTTGTTTTAAGTCATTTAAGTACAACAGTAATGAAGCACTGATGCATTTGCTGCATGCCAGAAATTTTTTAATGAAAAGTTCTTTTCGTTCTCTGAGTTGTTCTACTTTATTTTATGGGTGTTGAATTCCGTGGGGATTCAAACTCTTTCACTAGTGCCATGTAAAGATAAGAGGAAAAATCAACAAAACATTAAAATAAATCACATTCCCATTGTAATCAAATTTTTTTTTGCATAAAGCATATGCTTCAATCCATTATTTTCTTTAATTTTTTGCATTCAATAAATAAATAATTGATTATTAATTGCAGCACTAATGCATTTAATTTGTGCAGAAAATCGTAAGGTCTCAGCTAAAAAAAAAAAAATTCCGCATTAAAAAATTTCCTGCGCAGCCCTCTACCGTCCACGATGGTCCAAGGCAAATAATTCCGACTTTTGTGGCGGCAGCAATGAAAATATTTTGTTACTTGTATATGTTTTTTTGTAGGTACTCTGTGGGTCCTATCCCCAATGGTAATTCACCTTATTTCGTCTACTTCAATATGACTTGCATTTCCCCATTGAAGCGTCGCCATTATTGGTGAAACGGAAGTTTAATTTTCTCCATTTTATTCACGATTTTTTCCTCGCTTTTTTTCCACTCTCTTTCAGAGACCTTTTGTGTCTTTTCATTCTTCAACGAGTATTTTTCTTTCATTAAAACTAACTCACATTTTTTTCTTGCTTCATTTTGCGTCTACCGCTGTGAAAGCCACCCCTGTCCCACGGGGGTGGGTCTTTTCTATATTCATCACAAGCACTGTGTATTATACATATCTTTCTTCATCCCTGTGGGGGGAGGGTGATGGTAAAACCTTCAATGGATGGGTGCATTTGAAACATTGTTGTAGGAAGTTTGTACAGCATTGAATACAATTCCAATTATAAGGACTATTTTGAATTAAAAGGAGACTGGTTTCAGCGGAAGGAAATTGAATTATATCCTTGAGGACGTTTCCTTTTTTTTGCAAAAGAATGCAGAGAATGGAACTTTTTTTTTGTTCTAAATTAAAAGTAACTAAGCGTTAGATTAAGTCAGAAAATTAATGTTGAATTTATTAATTTGTGCCAAAGGACGAAAAGGATTTTTTTCCGCCAAATTTACCTCAAAGGGATTCCCTGCGAAAGTATTCCAATTCAAGTGCGGTGCACTTTGAATGTTGTGGTTTTGGAATTTGCCCGAATTTGCACTTGAATGCTATAGATAGATGGATGTGGCGGTATAAAGGGCGACAGATGTCTCCTGGAGGGCTTTAAAATATGACTGATTTGCCACATGACGGAGTTTCCCATCGAATATCCTATTCTACACAGAAAAAGGAATAAACCACGGAAGGATGATTCACTAAGTGCTCCATTATGCCCATATATAGATGAAGTGTCATGGCTTATCCTCATTTTTTATTACACCAAATTTAATCATCTTCAATGACAAAATAAAGACCGCAGAGTCGCAAATGTCGTTTGGGTATACAAATTTAATTTAATTGAATGAGAGAAAAGAGTCCTTCACCGTCGTTTTTTTCTTTCTCTCGAACCTTATGGGTATTTGTGTGTGTGTCCCAATCCTGAGGACAATTGGAATGCCATTAAGTCTATTTAAGGTCCTCCCGAGTTTTGTGATTGAGGTTGTATTTGCACATCCTCATTTCGGGGCTTCCTTTTTTTTGTGAAAAGGAGACCCGATTGTGGGGGTGGTTTGGGATGTATTTGCGTAGCGAAATGAGGCGCAAGAATAACAATCTGTATAGAAAAGGGGGTGGCTTCAGACCCATGGGAGATGGCCGAGAAAAAAAAGCATCCCATTAGTTTTCAAATGGAAAATCCAATAAGGCTGAATGCTTTCTATTTGCACGCTAAATCTCGTTTACTTTCTCTTGTGGCTCCCCACGAAAAGTCAATCATAACGCGTCCAGTTATTAGAGTTGGTATACCACAACGCGGATGGGTCAGTCTATGCGTTGTAATTTAATTTGTGAGTAGTATTAGTAGGCAAAGTCGATTTTTTTTATGAAATTCATCAATATGAAAGATAAAAATGCTCATATCTCAAGTTCTATTAGACCTACAGAAATTTCGTGACTAGTTTTGGAAAGGTATTAAAATAGGCTATAAATTGACATAAATTTCAATAATTTTCAAGGTCACATCTAGAACAAAAATGGCGGATATTTGTTTGAACAAAACAGTTTTTTGCACTTTTTGCCACCAAGGAATGGTTATAGAGGTTTCAGATGTTTCAGAAAGTTGTAGAGTTTTGCAAAACCTTTAATTTGATACCAAATTGAACAAAATCGGACAGACCGTTCAAGAGATATGGCTCTTAGAACTTTTCAAATTCAAGAATTTTTCAAATGGTCATATCTTCTAAACGGCGACATAGATTTTCTTCATTTTCGGACTGATGAAAGATATTGAGTCGGGCTACAACATATCTAAATTTAAAAGAAATCTATAACAGATGTTCGGAGATATAGCCCCTTAAAGTTAGGCAATTTTTGTTTTTGATTTTAGCGCCTCTTGCGGTTATTTTTGGAACTTGAAATGTTCTAGATAGTTCTAGGGCTTCCTGAAACCTTTCATTTGATACCAAGATGATCAAAATCGGTCAAGCCGTTCTCGAGTTATATCAAAAAAACACTTTTTGCTTTAGGTCGCCATATTTGCTAAACGGCTTGACCGATTTTCAAGTATGAATTGTTGTTGAAGACGTCTCACTGAGCTCTAGAACATACTAAAATTTCAGACCTCTAGCTATAAGGGAAGTGGTTGACGGTAGTTCAAAATGGCGGACTGCGGCCATCTTGGATTTTAAAAATGCGAAAAAATGAAATTTTACACCCACATTTCTATAGAAAACTTCAAACCCGAAGTCTCTATCTGTTACCGTTCTCCAGTTATAAGGCAAAGTTTGGGCGACCGGCCGGCAGGCCGGCCGGATCAAAAATTTTCCACCACCATTTTCGTAATGTGGGAAGTCTAAAACGTGCTCATACCAAGTTTGAGCCCGATCTGAGGTGGTCGGTTTTTCCGACGATTACAATACTTGGTATGCCACGATTGTGGTATACCAACTAATTAAGGGAAGAATTCACATTTAATTGTTCTCCTTTCTGGCACTTTTATTTGCATATTTTTCTCAGAATTTGCTTTTTAGTGTTTTCCAAATTAATTGAGATTTTTTAAAAGCTTCGAGGATTTGTTTCCTGATTGATAGATTCTGATTTGATAGAAATCCTTCCTTAATCTTCTTGAAAAGAAGATTTTAATGCTCCAGAATAATATTTCTAATATTTGTAGCTTGATTCTGATGTGTAATTCAACTTTTTTTATACGATTTTCCTACAAGATTTTATTATTACTATTCGCACGAAAGGAATGTTTCGCATATTATTTAAGTTTTATTTTCAAAAGTTTTTCATTTATTCTTCAGGAGTTTTCCGCACACACACATTAACCAGACTATAGAAATTTTTTTTAGGAAAATTATGTAGATAGATTGGCATTTCATATCAGAATCTGGCCATAGAAATGGGTTAATCCTTTCCCCAACAATTCTTGAATTTTTTCTGTACATTTCTCACAACCCTTTCATTCAAATGGGCAACTTATTCAAAAATAATATCAATGTAATCTCCTTTTCTCCATATGCTAAATAAAAGTTACCCCAAAGGGGATGAAAGGAAAATGAATTTGTGCCATTGTTGGAGACTTGACCCCTTAATGGGAAAAAAATAACATTTTGGGGTGACTTTTGCAAATCTCCATGGCGTACTTCATGACCCCTCAGGCTATGCTACATACAAATCCATAAATAACAGAGTCAGATTTATTTGAATACGAATGTAATCTGATCTTATCCTCCCGAAATAATCAACTCTCAATGACTTTGGTAATTTATTTCAGCACGCCACGAACGATTAGGATTCGATGGGGGGCTCCTTGAAATCAAATTAATCCTTTTGTTGGGGGCACAAACACCTGTCTCATTATTGAGTGGGAAAAAATTATGTCGCGCACTTGAAGTCAACCCCAAACTCCTCCACGTCATTCACTTGTCAACATTCGCGGAAGATCTTATGTGCACCAATCACCCTCACCGAGGATTCGCTGGAAATGAAATTAAATTACCCGCAAAGACCAATTTAGATTGGAGTTCTCCTTCAAGGTGTGAAAATTCTCTCATTTATGAACTTGGGGCTTCATTCCCATTTTACCTGACAGATTCATTCAATCTCCTGTGGTTGGAAATTTTTCTCATAGTCAATATTGACACACCACCAACAATATCCCCCTCCAAGGGATTCCTTATTCACTAAGAGGTGATGGTAATTGAAATATTTATTCATTTCCATCCACATAGATCATGACTCTCAGTGTATTGTGTGTGTGTTATTTAATATTTTGTCCCATGGAAATGCTCATTGATGGTGGCAAATTGATTTTCATCAACCTGCTCTTGGGCACATTGACTTCACGTTGATCATGAAAATGGAGTCACAGAGTTAAAATTTAGATAGATAGAAGATTGAAAAGTTTGTGTTAAAATCTCTCTTTAACTTAATATGAGATTAGAAGATAAAAATTCCATGAATTTTTCATCCCATGTTTATGTGCACGAAATTACATAGGAACAACTGCACAAAAAATAAAAACACAAGCAAAAAGTAACAGATTAACAGGAAAATGAGAGAAAATTGGAATTTATCCTTGGAAAATGGAAGCAATTCAGTTAACTCAGTTACTGGAGAAAGTGGAGAAAACATCCCTTTGTGCTGGATTGAGAGAGATTTAGCATCTCAATACACAGCATCCTCATATATCCTTTGAAATTATAATTATTTTGTCATTTCAGGTCTAGGTATGGTGGATATTTTGCTAGAAGGAAGGTGTGTTAATTAAATTTGTTATTCATTAATTTTCATGCTCCAAACCAACGCTGTGTCTCCCAACAAAGCAGTACCTTGTGTTCTAGCTCAAATATTCTGCGCTTTTGCCCGATACACCACAGATATGAATTAATTAGGCTCTCCGAAGCATCTCTGTTTCCCAACCCCCTCTCGAGCTAAAAATTCAAAACTCCTTATTCTTGTCACACTGCGTGTTGGCGAACAAGAAGGAAGTGCTTGTGGATTTTCTCATAATTCCATTATCTCTGGAATTTCAATGATTTCCCCACACCACCCTTACGCGCGGGTATCTCGGGGGATGAAGCACTCAGCGCGTGAATGGATAGAGAGAAAAAAATTCCCCGGAGAGAAAATGGGATGTTTGGGATGGAAAAAGAGATGATTATTGCAAGTCATTTGTGTCACTCTGTTTGTTGAATAAAATGATGAATAAATATAATGTTGATGCGGCTGGTTACACTGACGGCCCATTGAGGCCTTTCGACGATTGTCATCACGAAGGGTTGATTTGCTTGTTTGCGCGCCTACAAAGAAAGTGCTGACAATGTTTAAGGGTATTAATCATGTTGTCGATTGTCGGAAATTAATGTGATTCATCTCTTTGGTATGGAAAGAGGATTTTCCTCCAGTTCGTTTTTTTTTGCTTTTTCTTTCCTTTGAATCCTTTGTGATAAATTCAATGTTTTTTTTTTCTCTAATTTCTAATCCTAATAAATACAATATTATGCTCTACGTGCTTTTTACAAAAAAAAATGTTTATCATAATTTATGCTTGATTTTTTGATAGATCGTATGATTCCACTTTATCTTTTATTAAGGTATTGAAGGATATTGATGAAAAGTTTACAAAATTTAAGGATCAAATATCCCTTTTTATTTTATTTTATTTTTCTTTGAGGAAAAATTGGAAAATTAAAATCTCTGAATGAAATATAGGAGTGAATCCTTCTTATCGACTAACCGAATTTCATCCTTCCCATATCCGCTTTTCGCATTCCTTGGATCATACGTAGACCTAAACGATAAATATCGGATTTTTTCCAAATTTTCATGAGTTTAATAGATTTTCCAAGTTAGAAGTGCATTAAATTCCAGCAGAAAACAACAAAAAAGACATTCTGCCTGAGAAATGTCTTCTGAAAGCATCAATAGAATAAATATCACGATAAAAAGGACGCATATTTCAATGTTTCTATGTTTCATTTGGACGCGAAAGGGTTAAAAGAATCCGATTTTATTACTAAAATTCAAATATTTACTTAACAACCATCTTTAAGAATAAATTAAGAACATTTTGCTTAATTTTTTCTTAAACAAAAAGCAATAAAACCGTTAAAGCGATAAGCAAAAGGGATTACATTACACGGTCGCATCAATATAAAAGCTCAAAGAAGCTTTCATGAAGATGAAGCAATATCCTTAACATGACAATTCTTTTGATGTTTGTAGCACCAAAAATATTCTTTTTTCTAGCTAAAAAAAAACTTTTAGAAGCATGCAAAGTTTATTGGACACAAGCACGGGCATAGGACAGAGGCATAACCATTCCATTAAGCTTCTAAATAATTTTAACCAAAAAGGAATATGTTATTACTGCCCCCACTCCCCTCAACATTTCTTCCTGCTGAAAGGGAATGTCTCTGTGAAGGCTTGGCTAAATTTCTTGAAGCTCCACTTTCTCAAGATTAGCGTAGCTTCTACAGCTTTTCTGTTAGCTCGCAAAAGCTCCTCTTTTCACATTCACCAAATGCCTGAAGTTTCCTCTTCCCCATCACCTCGGAAGAAGTAACATTTGTTTGAGAAACTAGTATATTGCGAAATGTTCTTTGCAATATACGTTTGTAGCGAAGCAATTCACAAGGAGCTCCACACATGTGATATGTATATATTTTTGTAGCATAGTTGGGACCTTTGTGAATTGCACAGAGTTCGTATTCATTCCCCAACAATGGTACGAATGGGGAAAGAGAGATGGTTTGAAAGAGCTCCGCCCGATTGTTGTGCTCAAGACGTTTTTGTATGGTGTATAGAGCAAAGAAGAGAACACCAATGGAGGCGCCGGGTCTGGTGGTGACAGAGGAGGAGAATTTTCCATGCGAAAATTCACAAACTTATAGCTTCAAGTGCTTCCGCGCGCCTTGTCTCGAGAAGAAGTTTGGTGGTAGAAAGAAAGGAAGTTGCAGTTGCGGGAAAAATAATATTACTTTTTGCAATAATAGTGCTAAATGCCGCCAAAGATTGTCAACCACTCGAGGAATTTACTTGAGTGGATTCCCTTGGGAGGAAATGAATTCGAGTCAAGAGCTCGGCGGCTGGAGGTCCATACAAACCCTCGCCATGAGTAGGTCTCACGGTTTCTGTAGGGCCACAGAATCAGCGGGGCAATCGCACTTTTGATTGGCAAGAAGGGCCACTTGCTTGCGAGAAAAGGGTTGTGTGTGAATGCTATGTGTATAGTGGGAAAAATGAACCCACTTTTGCAGAAATAAAAAAAAATCCATCAAGGGTGATGCATTAAAAATTCAATGGGTTTCAATCACATCTTGCACCCTCCTCGACACTAAACTCCTTTGCTTGAATTAATTTTCTTAATATTTTTTTTATTTGTTTGAATTGTGGCAATGCAATTAACGTTATTGCCCCTAACGAACAAAAGAGCCTTCCTCGGAGCGACTCTCGGGCGATTTATTAAGTGGGCAAATAATCCATAAAATTCCCATTATTTTCCCCATTAAAATCTTCCTAATTGAACGATACTATATGGCCACACAGATTGAGATGATTCGATAGATTTCCACATTGATGCGAGAAAAATTAAGTCATGACACAAATGGATTTCACGGACGAGTCTTGATTTTTCTCACACGCATCAATGTGTAAAATACCTGACAATGAGTTACCACTGTCATAGCCAGGTACTACGATTCAGAACTTATGGGGTGAGTCCGTCCGTACGACTCTATGGCCCACGAGCAACTGAGCCAACCGTACCACGGTGGTTGGGAGAGAGAGTCACCTTAAGACTCCCGCCAACCTCACACACATAAGCCAATCTGTCCTATACTATGACAGTTAGTACCAGCGGTACTACATTCGGCCATTCCTGACTTTTGTGACGTCCTCGGCACAAGCTAGGAAAAGCAAGACAGATTGACCGAATTTTCCCGTGATCTTCGACCAGTATACTTCGCAATGAATGCGATAACAACTGCGGTCCTGTGTGTAGAGTATAAGTCTGCATTAGACAACAACTCTATGCACAACTGAAAATCATATTCAAAATGTTCCAGTGGAACCTCTTCCGACCAGTATAATTCGCAATGAATGCGATAACAACTGCGGTCCTGTATCATAGAATACAAGTCTGTATTAGACAACAGCTCTATGTACAAACGGAAGAATATATCAAAGTGTTCTCAATGGAACTTCTTCCAACCAGTATACTTCGCAATGACTGCGATAACAACTGGATTTATGTGTTCTAGAGTGCAAGCCCGGCACAGTGGACAACAACTCTATAGACAACTGGAAGAATATATCAAATTGTTCCTAGTGGAACCGTACCTGGTAGTCCAAGTACACAAGGGTTCTGTTTGATTTAGTTCGCCAGTGCACATGACACAAAATCATCACACCCATGAACCTACAGAAGGTTCTCTCAACACAGCCTTCGCCATGTTACTTGTTTCTCATGGAACATATGTCTAGACTTAGCTTACCCAGTTCCAGGAACCGTAAGCTCGTTCCATAGAGACTAGTGTCTCCGAGAAACCATTCGCCGTATGACTAACTATCAAGAACCTTGGACCTTAACCTTGGATTGATGTTAATCAATACGACATTTCAGATTTTCAACGTAACAGGCCCACCATGCAAGCATGATGCCTCTCCGCGAAAGCCTATTCGTCATGCCTTATCTATACCAGTAGCATTTACTCACAGACTCATGAATTTATCTCTCTATACCGTCCGATCAACGAAGATTCATGATTGTTGTCTTTAGTATTAACTGGTTGCATAGATACATGACTTGAATGTCTTGTCTAGCTTACAATGCGTCCATTGATCGCCCAGACCTACATTCCAATTCATCCATTCTACCATATCTGTTGAGACTTCATGTTGGTACTTTGCCTCATCATAATGGTTCTATGGATACTTGAAGAGCCAGTTTATCACAGTATTTCTACTGATCACATAAACAGAGTGAATCGCTCTTCCATGTGCACAAATGCACCTCTCTTCTTTGATACCTCAATATGCGAAACAATAATTCCAGAGAACCTTTCTTCGCCCAGGTATCCTCAAATGCTATGGAAAGCATCGCTCAGAAGAGAATCTATATTTATGGTCCAAAACCACTGATCACTTTCATCCTCATTTCAAGCACTAATTTTATGCTTCACAGTGAAACCACTCCTCCATGTACACAAGCACATCACTTTTTTCTCTGATACCCCATTGTGAACCAAAACCATAAAACCAGAAGACTTCTTTCTTCTCAGGTATCCAATGCTTTAGTACATTAATCCGAGGAGAATCACTTCACATCACTTTACGTCTCCTATCAGCTATTTCCACCTTGTCACGCTATTTTTCACATGCCTCTCGGTATACTTCGACCTCGTGGAACCACTGATTCTTGTAGACGTATCCGGGAATTCCAGTTGAACTTTTCCACTACTTCGCTGAATCTGATCACCTTACCACACTTATGCATTCCAATGCATCTTACAGGATGGTGCCAAATTCCTAATTACTGAAGTGTACTCATTTCTTATTGAACTTTCCCTGGTGACTATTCCTCTTTACTCATCTGCTTATTCCAAAATTCCAGTGAATCCCAGCAGAATATCACAAGATTCCCTTCCATTCCAATGTATTTCACATATTATGGAATCCTTATTGGTGAATCTTTCATCAGGCATATATCTTTATGTTGGATTTTGTATTGCCGCCTCTTGCTTGCGGATATGTCTCATCCCTCTTTTCCATGGTGAGCGTTGATTCATATAGCACTCTTGATATTCCATGGAGCCAACACTAGCTACCTCTCCATCATCTAATCTCTTCTATGGATTCACAGTGCTAGCTGCCTGCCCTTTTCCGAAGGATCTCATCATGAAGAAGTTCCTCTTTGACTCCTCCTCTAACCTGTTGAAGGTTCGTGCCATCTTAGCCTCCAACTGACAACCAACCCGTTCATTCTCATCATTTCCGAGAATCCTTAGAATAATCTCCTTGATGGTTGTTATCACTTGGCCTTAGGTAAGGGAATCCTTACTGAGGAACTACCAAGATCTTCAAATCCTTCTTTGTCACCGTCATTCATGAAACGTCCTTTCACGATGTAGGATCAGACTATGCGAATACCTCATCTTAGTATTCTCTTGACATCTTCAGCTTTATTTCTTGTCTTCTAGAACTTGGGCGTCCAGCCCTACAGCCCTATTCCAGTCCTTCCATTACAGAAAGCATGCCATAGTCCATTGTAGTCTCCTTTTTGAGCAGTTTGCAGCTCCACATTTTTACTGTCCTATTACGCACTCCGCAACTTCAAGCACCATTCAGTCTTCACAAAATCCTGAACTTCTACTTGATTTAGCCCTGAATTCTAGGATATCCTCTGTCTGTTACTCTTCTAAAACGCTCTCAGATGTAGTTATCAAACTGCTAATCCTTCATTAGGATAAGCTGTCCTACAGTGAGGAACTACAACCCGATTCTCTCTCTATTCGTTGAAGAATACTTCCCTTCGAGAAGGTTATTGCTCCCTTCCAACCTTGTTCAGCAATCTTCAAGCACAGTTTAACCTTTCCAGGATTCGTAGGGTCCGCTTGATCTTTGCCCCAGAAGTCTAAAGATCTAGAGAGCTTCTTTGGTGCGCTTCTCCAGTTGTTGATCATTCCACAACGTAGCCCTGAACTATCCACAGTCCCCTTTCGGGAATCGATCCTCTTCACAGAAGATCCAATCGCCAGGAGTTACGCCTCCTTGCTGATGCTCATCTTGACCACCATCCTTGACCATCCCTTTCCTGCTGAATTACATTACCGCATCATCAGGAAACATCTCCGGAGAGCTGTTTTAGAACACTCTGGGATACAGTTGAATCAGGAGACTTACAGTTGCCTCACTTCCTTTTTGAACATACTTGCTTCCCATTCAGTCCTAATTTCTATCCGAAATTGCATCTGTATTGACAGCGGAGAACAAATCTTTCCAACTCAGCAACTCATTTCTGACCACAGCTGTACGTAGTTCACAAAATTTCGTCACTTAAGTCATTCTTCTATTAACTGTCAGTGAGACAGGACTCCTTGACCTAGTTTCCAACTACTTTGATGCTGCGTTTGAGTCATTGTTCTCTGCTTCGTATAGCTCCCTGAGACCGTCCTTCTCCACAATAAGCTTTCCCTAGCTGCAGCAGTGGACTGAAAGCGACTATAATCGAGTTTAGCTCAACAGACCTGAGACCGTCCTTGGTCTAACTTGAGTGTTGTGTCGTAATCCGTGGACTATCCTGTTCTGGTTTGTAAAACCCAAAACACGGACATTTCTCTGAGCTATTTAACTCTTACGTCTTTTTCCGGATCACCATAGTTCATAGCTTTCCTGTAGTACCACTTCATATTGGTCTCTTGGGATACGTTAGTATTCCTTGAACTCTTCCCCCTTTTTTCCAGAAAAAGAGTCCCTGTTGGTCTGCTGACGATTATTCAAGATCCCCACGCCTTGTTTGGCTTCTTTAACAATCCGTTTTCATGCTTATGTTTCCATTTCTGTTGCCATTTACATTATGATGAACCTTTCCCATGGAGAAATCGGTTTTACGTGGCTTCTACTGATGGATTTTTTTGTTCTCGCTTAGATCCATTTTACTCCACTTCATCATAATTGTATTTCCACAGAATTTTCACAATTCCACTGTTGAGTTATGCTTCTAACTCCATTGTGACAATTCTAAGCACTTGTAAATTGACATTCAAATCCAAAATTTGATTGACAAATCTTTTCAATAGGAAAGTGACATGACAACTGCAACCGCAATTCAAAAGGATTTTTTTTTTGCAAGGTAACGGAATTGTATAAATTTCCTGAACGAAAATACTTCCCAACCATTGCAACCAGTTTTCCTTCAGCTCTATGCTGCATAAGAATTGTGCTTCAACTACCTCAACCCATCCATATTTTCTTGAAATTTTCAACTAAGAGTCTCTAATTTTAAGTTATTTCTATTTTAACTTTATTTCACAAGTTAACATTTGAAAACTTAAAATTTTCCTTCCATTTCAATTTTAATGAGAATTTGCTTCAATTGCCTTGAACATTTCATTCGTTTTTCATGAAAACTTCTAATTCCTTAAAAATTTCATTTAATTTTAAATCTTTATGAAATTTTTCATACCACGATCATGAAACTTCATTTCCTTTTGCATTCCAGAAAATACTCAATTTATTTTTCTTTCTGGACTTAACAAAGATCACTTTCAATTTCCCTTTACTTTACTTTCACGAAAATTTTCATTGCCATGAAATTTTTCTTATATTTTCATCTTTATAAAAATTTCCATTCCATTTCCTATAATAGAAAATTTTAATTTGTTTTCAATATATTAGAAACTTCATTTATTCTTCGTTGAAAGACAATCTCTATTCACATACTGAAATGATCTAAGATTTTCTTTTATGACTTTTATACTCAAAATTAAATAATTCTTGAAGTATTCGAAAACTTCAATTACCTGTGACCCTTTTTCCTTGTTGAAAATTTCAATTTTGATTAACTAAAATTTTCAACTTATTATTTGAAAATTTCAGTTCTAATGGGACTTTTGCATCAATTCTTATGAAATTTTCCAACCTCCCCACTTGTAAATAAACTTTACACCAAGGAATAAAACAAATTACTTTTTCATTCATGTTTTTTTTTTTTTATCTCGCTGAAAGAAAACTTGCAAATTATATTCAATTTTTTTTTCCACGTTGCAGAAGAATATATATATATATATTTTTCCAAATAATTCCTTTGCAACTCATCATTTTATTTATTTATTTATTTTTTTTTTTTTTGGGTCTCATCTGATAGATGACCTTCCCGCATAAAAACTTTACAAACCAGGAATAATTTCTAATATTTTATTCCTCAACAGCTGTAAAGCAATCTGGCAATTAAATTCTCTTAAAATATCATGTTTACTCATAAACATAAAATACAATATCAAGAGAATCAGGGGGGGTTGAAAAGCGCTTTTCAGGGTTAAACATTGAAATAAAATTCAATAATATCAGGACAACCAATTTGGAGAATACCACTCTCCAATCTAAAAGAAAATACTTGCGATTTTCCTTCCTATACTCCGCATGCATTACTGCATACGCTCCTTTTCACCGCATCTTCAGCGTGTCAGGCCGCTGCATGATGTTGACTTCGCTGATGTGTGTGTGTGTGTGTGTCTCTGCGTCATGATTCACGATGTACGCATTGGAGCTCTCACCACTCTCCGCGACACACATGCCGCATCGTCCTCGGCGTGCGAGACTCGCTGCATCGCCGAGAGCTTCGTTGGTGTGTGTGTGTGTGTGCGCGCTCTCGCTCTCCGTGACGATCATGCTGAGTTGATCTCCGTCGCTGCCGCACACACACATTCTTATGCGCCTGCTCCCTCTCATGAACCGCACACGCGACACTTTTTTGCGTCTCAAACGTCCTCAAATGACGCATTTTCTTTAAATTCGCGACACTTTTTCCTCTGCGAAAACGTTTTTCGCATCGAAGGAAACCACGACACAACGTCCCCATGCCCCGGAAAAGCCCCACGAAGGACTTTTTTCGCATGAATTCCGCGACTATCAAACGTCGAAAATGCCGAAATGTCACTTTTTCCTCGAAACTTTCACGGATTTTTCGGCGTGTTTTCCCCGCATTTTACTAATTTTTCACGACAGGGAACTATTATTTAGCACTCACGGGTGCTACAACGCGATTTTTACGCCGCGAAGTCCGAAAACGGAGGACTTTTTCCGCGAATTTCACCACGTGACGTCAAAATGACGCCATGAAATTTTCACTCGCGATTCTTGCGCAAATCACTTACTTTTTCACGCGTTCCACTTCCGCGAACGTTATTTGGGCTGATCCCACTTCTGAATTGTAAAATACCTGACAATGAGTTACCACTGTCATAGCCAGGTACTACGATTCAGAACTTATGGGGTGAGTCCGTCCGTACGACTCTATGGCCCACGAGCAACTGAGCCAACCGTACCACGGTGGTTGGGAGAGAGAGTCACCTTAAGACTCCCGCCAACCTCACACACATAAGCCAATCTGTCCTATACTATGACAGTTAGTACCAGCGGTACTACAAATGGAGATTTCTTAATTTAGTAGTCCAACCTCCAGAAGACTGACGAAGAAATTCTTCCCGGTGAACAAAGAAGAAGCAATCAGACTCAAAATCTAAATATTCTAAATAGTTTTGGAAGCTCTTCAAAAAATGCGAAAGATATGGTAAAGAATTTATTCAAAAAATCACGAAAGTTCTGAAATAAAAAGAGGTTAAGTATTAAAGCAAATAAAAAACAAAACGGTGACGTCATTGTTTGCATTTTTGGGTAAATCTTTAACGCCTTTTCTTGGCTAATATTTTATTTTAATTCTCCTCAAGATCTCTTCAATTATTTCTGTGAACGAGGAGTTTCTTTCTGAGTTTTCTCAAGCAAAAATGAGTAAAACATGAGTTAAACATCTGCAGGAAATTAAATTGAATTGATCAAATATTGAGCAATAATTAATTCGAAATGAAATAAATTCCATATTTTTCTTATTTATTAATTTACGTTTTACCTAAAACACTGGTTTACATAATGGGTGATATGAATAATTATTTTCCGCATTTTTCTCAATCTTACTTTTTTCATAATTTTACCCAAAGCTTTTGATAATTTTTCTGTTTTTTGTTTTCATTTAATTATGGCAGTTTTCTTACGTTTTTCTTCACTTCTTTATTTTTTTTTTATTTCTTTTCTGTTAATTTTTCAGTAATAAAGGCGAGTTGAAGAGCCAAAAAATCTTTCACATTTGTATATTATGTTTATTTCTTATGTATATTATATGCGAGGGTGTTTTATCACTTATTTGCAAAAGAATTCCCATCATTTTATGAAAACAACCATTACATTATCATAACAAAGAGCACAGAAAAGATCTTCTAGACATTTTTTTCTACGCAATACAATTCATTCAATTTGCTTTTTTCTCACATTTTCCACCCCACAAAATATATTGAAAATTGATGATTTGAATTTTCTACACAAAAGTCTTGTTTCAGCTCAATTTTCGGAATAATTTCTTTGGAGAGAAAAAAAAATTCTTGAGGGAATCTTTGTTAAAATTAAGTTATAAGGACAGATTCAAGGGAGCTTCTATCTTGGATTTGATTGAGGATTGTTGAATAAATTGAGGATTTTGTCAAAAAATTGTCATTGAAGAGCAACAAACCCCGAAGATATTCTAAGTAATCAGGGAAAGAATTACTCTAGATATTAGAATCTTTCTAATTCTATCCTTCATTGAAAGTTACGAAATAAGATTTATTTAAAATTGAAGATTTATTTAAAATCAGGCTTTTCTTAATGAAAATTCTTTGATCAATTTCAACAATGAATTTCAGCGACATTTTCAGTATTATCCGTCTGTTTGATTAAAGTTACATGAGAAAACATCATAGGATTGGAGCAAACAGTTTCATTTTGTGAGAATACCATTAAAAACCATCGCAGAAAATCACAAAAGAAAACCATCCACAAAGCCACGCATGATTCAAAGATCTCAACATAATGGCCCACGCAAGAAAGAAAAATAAATAAATAGGAAAATCTGCGGGAAAATGGCACATGTTTGGCCTCTCTGGGGGTGGCGATTGAAAGGTGATGTTCAAAAAAATTCAGCTGGTCATCAAAGATAGAAGCTTCCTCTGGCTGACCATTAATTTTACACACCCACACCCATCCTATTTAAATCCACATTTGCATCCCTCTCTGGAGGCGCCTTAATGGGATTCCTCGTGAAGCCCCACGCATTGGGAAAAAAAGGGAATTTCTTTCACCTTTTGTAATGGAAAAACCCTGCGTGGGGATGGATGAAAAAAAAATCACGATTTCCCATTCAATTTCCACTCAATCCACTCATCTCCCGACACAATTCCATGGCACAATCGTAATCAGAAAAGTACACACAATCGACTGGATATTTTATCAAACTCCTCCACCCTCAATTTTCCCCTTTTTTTCCATCTTCTTTTTCCCTCCTTCCCTGAAAGTGTGTCATTAAGTGAAGGAATATCGCAGAGGGATTTCCATATAAACATACTGTGTATGCTGCATGAGAGGAAAAGAAAACCGGAAGGAGGAAAATAAAACACACATAAGCTCTAATGTGGGGGTGGAGGGTGAAATATGACAGCCCGGGGACCACCTCCTTGTCAACGAAATCGCCGATAAATACCCCCGAAAAATGACAAATTGGCCCAAAAAGGATACTAATTTACTTGATGCTCGTGCACTTACTGTCATAATCCCCCGTCTTGGGAACCTCCCCCAACAATGCTTATTCTAAATGCACTGAATGGCAACAACGCTCCGTGTGTGGCTGCATGCAAGAAGGGCAAATAAACCCATTGTAAGCGTCCCAATGTCTTCTGGGTCCGACTGTGTGTGGTGCTGAATGCAAAAATATAATAATAGTAATTGCCATAAATGGTCTCTCCGCTCCTTCAGTTGTGTACGTCTCGTGAAAGGAGCTGGCTACATAGCGAGGAGGGTCGCCCGTGTAGAGTTCCTCGAGGGAGCGAGGATTTTCCAGAATAAGATTGACAAAATGATAATGTCTCAATGTGACTCGGCCAGACCACAAGAATATGAAGCAATCGGAAACACTATGATGTGGAGATTTATATAGGTACACAAACACATTCAATTCAAGGTATTTCAGACACACACTTTGCTTATTTTTTACTAATATTTGGTGAAACTAGTCATTCTTAAGATTTTTTTTAAAATATTCTTAATAATTTCTTAAGTTTTCTTAAGCTAAAGATAAGATTTCGTAATTCAGGCTAAATCTGTCTAAATTGGGGCTAAATTTTTCTAAGATTTTCCGATCGTCTTCAGACATCGAAATTCGTAAAAATCTTCAAAAAATATGCATTTAGTCCCATTCAGCCTGACTTATGAAATCTTAAATTTTGGCTTGAGGATACTTAAAAAAAACTTGAGTTTTTCTTAAAAAAAACTTAATACATGTTTAAGAAAATTTAAAATAAAAATCTTAAGACTGCCCTAAAATCTCAAAGAAAAGCTTAAGTTTTTTTATTCAAAGCTCTTAGACTTCTTAAGAAATTTGAGTTTTCTTAAGAATTTCTTCAGTTTCCTTAAACGAAAGATAAGACTTTTTAAAAATTCTTAAGAATTTTTTAGGTTTCCTTAAACGAAAGTTAAGATTTCTTAAGTCGAAGCGAAGTACGGCCTAATGAATATTTTTCGGGCATCTAAATTCGTAAAAATCATTGAAAAATTATGCATTTAGCCCGATTCAGTCTGACTTAACAAATCTTAAGTTTGGCTTAAGAATTCTTCAGAAATCTTAAGTTTTTCTTAAGAAAGCTTAAAACACTTGGTGTTCGCGACGAAGTGAACCACCAACTAATTCTTAATAAGATTTTTTTTAAATCTCAAGAAAATTTAAGAAATCTTAAGATTCACTGACAAGTGAATTTCATTAATTGTTAATATTCTAGCTGAATCTAATTTTTAGGCTTCATTTTAATCAATATTTTGAGGAACTTCAGTCGATGTTTTCTTAAAGTTATTATTTAAAGAAAAAAGATTATTAGACATTAAGATGGAGACGCCGGGTACTACCTGTAGCCTAAAAAAAGATTTTTTTATATATATTTTAAAAAATCATCATTTAATACAATTCAAGGTAATTTTTAATAAATTTCTTGTTAATCTCAAAAAGAAAATTAATAGCTAAAGATTTTATTCTGTGTTTCTCACAAAATGGGTCGAATTTCAGCTTACAAGATATTCTTGAAATTTCAAGAAATTATTCTGAAATTTCAACAATTTCCAGGATTTATTGGTCGCTCAATTCGACCCAATATTAGCATTATGTGTGTCTGAAACACCTTGAATTCCCGCATAGCACAAAGTAACACGAAAGCAACACCATTATTGCGATATTTTGTCATTTTTCCTCACACTGAAATTCATTCATGCTTCTTTTTTTATCTTGCTCCGTTATTGTTGAAGAAAATGCCCAAGAAAGACGTATCACAGCGATATGTGACAAAAGATGCAAACAAAACATCAACCAAATAGCAACAATGAGAAGAATAATAATAGGAAATGTCGTGCAATGGAGAAAAATGCGTACAAAAGACATTTTAGAGTGAGAAAAGGCATTTAGATGGGAGAGAGGGAATAGAAAAAAAAAGCTGAAGACTCTTTAACGCATTCCATGTGACATGTTTGTCCCAAAGAAAAGACTAAACGTTGTGTGTATGAAGAGAATAAATTGGGTGAGATTTTCAAAAGAGAAATAGCCTCAAAGTGCTTATTTGAAAATTATATTTTTGTGGAAAATAAGCAGGTGGATTATGGAATATTTTTCTTTGGAAAAATTTTTAGAATATGCGTTAGATTCCATAGCTCTTACAACCCCATTAAAGACTATTTAAAACTTTAACTTGGTTTTTTATATATTTTTTTAATAAAAATTCGTTGTAAATTCTATCAATAAATAACTTTCACTCCTTGAAAGTTCTCTGAACGAAACCCAATGAATGCCATCGAAATCTCATTTTGAGGCAAAATGTTTGAGCAAACAGAATGATTAATTTGCCTGAAAAGCACCTCCTTTTGTGGGCTTTTCACCATAAAACACTGAATAGCACTCGAAATTCTTTCATCGCACCATTTCGGTAATTAAAATCTAAACTCACCCCTCTCGTGGTTTGTCACCCTCTGTGCGCCTAAATCGACTGGGTGGGTTGTCGAATGTTTCGTCACCATTGACGACAATTGCAGTGTCAACAGACGACCCTTTGAGTGTGGGTTTGGTTGCCACGAGGAGCCAGAACCACCCCCGCATAAGCAATTAAATCGAATAAATTTCAAAATGTTTCTCCTTCGTCTCACCAGAGGTGAAATGACTGCAGAATTGGGGTGTGATCGATGCCAAAGCACAACCCTCACCCACCCTGCAATGTGTGGGATCCCCATGTGAATCCCAATCACGTGTGTGGGTGTATTGTGACGAAGAAAAGTGATGCATTTTGCGTGAAAATAGAAAATATATCAAGAACAACAATAGAGGGAGAGATTTTATTGTAAAATTTAAATAATATGAATGTTTGCACCCCTCAATGGGTTTTTCCATGACACAATGCGGCAATACACAACCCTCTCTCCACAGACAACTAACTCTCTCTCTCTCTTTCACTCATGTGCATCAACCCCCATGGAAATCTCAGCTCGAAAAAACCCCTTTTTCTCCGTATGAATTTTCACCCATCCACCCCCGCCGAAATATTAAGCATTGAGATTTTAAAATCTATTTAATATTTTGCACGTGAACAATGTTACATCACAATGGGTATTTTGTTCGTGTCTCCATAGTGGCAGGACAAGGGTTTAAATGGGTTTATTTGATAGCTCTCTCCTCCCCCAAATCCACCGCCGCTTCAGCAAAAACCCCTTTTTGCAATATTCAAAAGCAAAATCATCACAATGGGGCTGGCTTTTTGGTGGAAAATTTTCCGCAAAAAAAGGTGAAAAGACATATTTAGCGAAAATGGCTGAAAGTTTCCATTCTTGAGGCGGGTGAACTTTCCCCCATAGAAAAATGGTTTGTCGGCATGTGGAAGAGCAACGCAAGGGGGGTTTGTCAAAAAGACGTCCAAGGAAAAGTTTGAAGAAGTGTAGCAATTTCTCAAAATAATTTCTTAGCCAAAAAGTCTTTTTACTTCTTTATAAGAAGGGAGCTCTCATCAAGGGGAAGTGAGTGTAGATGAGTGGTGTAGGTGGTCTACGAGACTTTTAATTAGGCCTAGAGTTTACAAGCCTTAGATTTTACGATGGGATATTAAAGAAATTTCATCTAAATTGATTGATCAATTATTGGCCAATCATTGGTCAATCTCAGGTTAATTATGATTGCTCAATAATTGATCATCCATGCGGATCTACATTGCCTCAATATTGAGTCAACCATAGCACAATCAATTATTGACCATGGATTGACCAAAAATTGGCCAAATATTGTTCTTCAGTTTTTTATTAAATAAGTTGATTAATTTATGATCAATTTATATTGACCATCAATTTTGAGTCAATCTTAGGTAAATTATGATTGCTCAAAAATTGATCATATATGGATCTATACGTTGCTTTATTATTGATACTATCAAAATACTTTGCCTCAATATTGAGTCAACTATTACTCAATCAATGATTGATCATAGATTTGCCAACAATTGGCCAAATATTGTTCTTCAGTTTTTTATTAAATAAGTTGATTAATTTATGATCAATTTATATTGACCATCAATTTTGAGTCAATCTTAGGTAAATTATGATTGCTCAATAATTGATCATATATGGATCTATATGTACGTTGCTTCATTATTGATACTATCAAAATACTTTGCCTCAATATTGAGTCAACTATAACTCAATCAATGATTGATCATAGATTGACCAACAATTGGCCAAATATTGTTCTTCAGTTTTTTTTTCATCAATTGGTCAATTTATGCTTAATTATTGATCAATTTCGAATCAATTTTAACTCAATCAATATTGCTTAATAATCGATCAACTAATTTTCTTTAAAAATTTTATCAATTTACACTCAATCATCGTTTTAATATCTTTTTTAAATAAATCATAATTTTATCGCTGTGGTGTACATAAATTTCAAGAGAGCTCCTTTCCCTTTTTGACTAACTGAGAAACAATCAGTGAGATTCATTTGTCTCCGAAACACAGGACTTCTTTCACCTCCTTCAAACTGTTAACCTTCCCAAATAGGAAGCCCCATCAGAGTGAAGGGTTTGAGATCGCATGGAATGTCGCAACGACAGCTTATTGTTTCATTTTCCAAATGGGCACAATAATTCATTGTGATGGCAATGAATGCGTACCTATATATGACTTCAGTGTGGTACAGTAAGGGTGCTTTTTTCCACCCCCCACCCCCTTTAACAACCCTCTTGTATCCCCCAAATTTTCATTTGAAATTAATTTAAGTAATATCATTGTTCTCGAAACCTCGCCAGAAAGGACACGTTTAAAAGTTTTCGATGGAGAAAAACTCAAATGGGATGTCCTTTAGATTTTCAATATTTTTTTTCAACTTAAATATAATTTTTAGTACAATGAGTGCAATTTTGTAAAAATGTGCTCTTTATGCTTCCCGGGAGGGGTCTTTTGAGACCCAAGAAAGACCCTCATTATGCAGAAAATACAAACTTATGGAATTACCTTTCAACAGGGATGTTTTACAGTGGGGGCCATAAAACAATGTGAGGTTTATTAAAAATCTTTTTATGGGTGAAGAAAGGTCCTCAATTTTGGTTTGAAAATCCTTGTCGGCATGGTACAAAGAGATGCTCACATGGTCCCAAAAATTCCTACCTTGGGGAGTCCCTGAAAATTTCTATGAAAAAATAAATACATAATTAAGAAAATTATATTAGCATAATTACAATGTTTTTGCTTTTATAGGTGAAGTGTTTACATAGGTGTGTTACTTAATTGTTTTATTATTTAGATAAAATGGAAAAATAAAATAAAGAAATAAATAGCCGAAAAGAAATTTAGCAAAACAAGATCAAGGATTGTAGGAAATTCTCGAAATTCAATAGAATTTTTCATGGGTTATTCTTAAAAGCTGAGAGCAATAAGGGTTTGGGTTTGCAGCTGCATAAAATAAATGATTTTATGGTGCAAAGACTGTGAGGATTGCAGGTCATGCGGGGAGTTTAAAAACTCTCCTTTTAAAATCAATGTTCCCAATAAGTTCAAGAATAGAAGCTATATATGTACTGTACATATATAGTTTCCATTGGGGGGTGCTCCAATTTTAACTTCAAACCCCCCAATCAACGAAGGGGTGCGGTAGAAAGGAGCTGAAAAATCGATTAAGCAGCGAAATGGCCAACTGAACACGACATGATGCGAGTTGCCTGTACAACAGCGAGCTACATAGAGGCGGAGCATGGATCAAGAACCGCCCAAAAAGAATTCCGAACAGAGACTAAAAGAGAAGGAGAGAAAAGTTGACGAAGAACAATACCATCGACTGTTGTGCGTGCGATCGTTCAGTTTGGTTGAAACTGTTGCAGAGACAAGACCCATTCACGCCATAACAATCGACCTCAATCATCCAACATCCCTCCAGATTGCGGGTATTGTGTGTTCTGTGACTGAGATTTGAGACAACCACCCAGGAGAAAGTGCATGGACCAAAATTCTTAAAGAAGTTTAAGAAATTTTTTAAGACTTTAAGATTTATGATCTGAACTCTGCATTAGTGCTCCTAAGAAGTGGATGTTGAAGAAAAATTGAAGATTTGTGATTAAGTGATTAACGGAAAGATTTAAAGTGAAAGTTATGACGACCCTTACCCACCCTCACTATGGATTTCCACTATCAATGGGCTTGGACATGCCAACACCGGGTGACTTTGCACCAACATCAAACCACAGTCCGACGGATATGAAGCCACGTTTGAGCTTTCCACCCACATCGGCCAGCCTCACCGTCGGGCAGCAGCAAATTCAGACATCAGTTAGCCAATCAAGTGCTCCATCTCAGGGCAATGTGACAACATCCCCAGGCCAGGATGGGCACATTAAGCGCCCCATGAATGCCTTTATGGTGTGGTCGCGTATGAAGAGGCGTCAAATTGCCAAGGATAACCCGAAGATGCACAATTCGGAGATCTCAAAGCGCTTGGGGGCTGAGTGGAAGCTCCTTAATGAAGCTGAAAAACGCCCCTTTATTGATGAGGCTAAACGCCTACGGGCGCAACATATGAAGGAGCACCCAGACTACAAGTACAGACCCCGCCGAAAGCCGAAGAATCCCCTTGCAACGAATGGAGCATCAAACTTACCCCTTTCCATGCAGGCACCTGGCAAGACACCCCTAGGTTCTGCTTACAATCCCTTCCATCAGCTACCACCATACTTTGCTCCCAGCCCATTGGATCATTCCACCTACCCTGTGCCATACTTTGGAGGCTTTGACCCACTCACCCTCAGTAAGTTCCATCAGAGTCAAGCAACAGCTCAACCCACCGTCTTGGAGGCCCAAAAAGCACCCCAGATGCCCGCTACGAGTCTCGGCTCCTTCTATTCGGGCATCTACACGGGAATTTCAGCAGCACCTGCCCTGTATGCAGCTCACTCCGCCACCAATGCCTACACATCATCAGTTAGCTCCACGTCACCAAGCTCGAGCCCCGGCACCACAACATCCCCCATGGACATCGTTGACACCCTCAGGAGGCCTGTTCCTGTAATCTACTAAGCAGGCAGCAGAGCATTTTCACACACTCCAAGGGGATGCTAAGCCCCGCACCAGCAGACTGGACAGAGCACGCGTAGCTCCTAAATTTTCATCCTAGGGCGTGTATCTACCCCCCTAGATTCGTTCAAGTGTATTTAATAGCACGTAGTTAGGATACATAACTTTCTTAATTAATATTATTATGAAAAACCTTTGTGTTATATGTTTAATTTTCACCCAGACTCACACCCCCATAAACCACCCTCTATGTAAATACCTCTTTTATGGGGATGAGCCATCTATACTAGTGTGTAGCGAAACCAGGAATATAGACGTTGTTTTCTACTTCAAATGTACAGTATTTTTAAAAATATTCTTACCCCATAAAATTAATGTAAAGAACTTCTAATTATTTGTCAAAACCCTTTGAGTTTAGCTTTATTTGTTGGAGGATGGTCAAACTGAGGCCAATGTAGTGTTTAAGAAAGAATAAAAAAATAAAAGAAACCAATGTTGCGGAGTGACAAGTAAATGAAAATAAATTAAGTATATGAGAACTGTGTGGGTGTTTCTTTCATTTTCCTTATGAGAGAGACAAAAGGATTCATTGTTGTGAGAGTCGCAAAGTTAATTTTTTTGGGGATGTTTTCAGAGAAGGAAGGTACACCATATAGACTGCATGGGACTTCTCGGGAACTCATAACTTCCTTTTTGTTGAAGCCATTGTTCCTCTGTGTATTTGAAGAATTGTTTCTCTGCCATGACGGAAGACAGGCTTCAAGTGCGACTTCGAGAGAAAAAGCTGGAAGGAAAAAAAACTAACCGGTAAGGCTGTGAAAATTTGCAGACGATGTGATTCATTATGCAGCAACCTGTTAAAATTCATTAAAAAAAATTTCCTGAAAAGTTCATTTGACTGCTTAAAAATTTGTAGAAAAAAATATATTTTTTAAATTTCATCTTGATTTTGTTATTATAATGAATTTTTAGTTGAGTTTTCGAATCACATTGGGAGCTTCTTCAGGGCTTTAAATTGTTCATTGATTATGATCACGTAATTAACCTATTACGGCTTGTTTGACGCCTCAAAACCTTCAGTGAAAAATTATTTTTAATGAATTTTAAATTAATTTAAAAGGTTTTGTAAATGAACTGTCGGAATTTTTCAATTTTTTTCTATGGAATATGGTGAATGCGTAGAAAATTCCATAATTAAATCTTATTTTCTGTTTTAAAAACGAATAATTCGTAGGTATATCATAAAATTTTGGTATTTTATGAAAAGAATTTTAAGAAAAGAATTGTCAGCTTCTTCATCTTTTGACGTGGTATAAAAAGAAAAATCTGTTCCCGAAACCTTTATAAAGGATCGATTTTGTCATATTAAAAAAAAAATAAAATTTAACTGTCAAAATTTAACTGTTTCTCATATTCAACCCTTAACTTTTAAATGGAACACAAAAAACTTAATTATGTAAGAATTTTTATTTTAAAAAATAATAAAAATTTGTATTATGTAAAAAACTACATAATTTCATAAAATAAGTAGGTAATGTAATTTAAAAACTTAGCCGTACTATGGGTCAGCTGGGTAATCTATTATCATTAGAACTAACAAATTTACTACACATCGCGTAATAAACAATTTCTTTGCTCCACAACGTGTTAATTTTTTAATCTTTTAAAAAAAATATTGGATTTATTTTAGGGAAATTTTTCTAAATCTTTTTTTTTTATTTTTTTTTTTTTTACCCACCTCCACCCCTCAGGTCCTCAGCTCGTAGAGCTGATTTCGGACCGAGGCATTGCCGCAATGGCTACTTAGCCCGCTAGTGCATTACCCCAAGTGCACTAGCAGAAAAAAAAAAAAAAACACAGAAACATAGGGAAATAAACAAATAACGACGAGGCCTAAAAGAGGGACTTTACTAAATTTTGACTTCATTAACATGGACAAAACAATCAATTGCACGCAACGCAACAACCGAACGTTGTTCGAGAGATACCGCACAAATATCTCTAGAACACACAGAACCACCACATTTCAGTAACAAATCATCTCGACCGACACAGGCAACACTACAGAAGAACAAGACATGGTCTACATCCTTGTATGCAGGGCATACCTCACACAACGACTGAGCCACAACATTAATCCTCGAAAGATGCGCATTCAGCCTATAATGATTGCTCATTATTCGGCTGATGACCACAATCTCTCTGCGACTGAGCAAACGCAACTTTGAAAACCACGGAGTCTCCTGTACTTTCGGCAGAATTGAGAAACAAAACCTTCCTAAATCGTCACTGTCCCACTCTTTTTGCCAATCTTTCACACTTTGCCTATGTATGACCAGCGACAATTCTTCTTCAGACTCTCTACTAAGTGCAATGAGGCCGTCCATTCTGCGGGCGTACACAGCAATGCGATTAGCTGGGCGCCTCGACACAAGTACACGAATGTCCTGCCAAAGCTCCTCCTGAACGAACCTTGCTCTCGCAAGTAAACGTTCAATGAGCAAATCAAACCTGATTTGCAGAGGCATGATGCCTGACAGGACCTCCACTGACATTGTGTGTGTGCTTTGCATCAACCCAAGGCAACATCGTAGCGCCTTCCATTGAACTCTCTCTAATTTAATCAAATGGGACGCAGCCATTCCACCAAATGCAAAGCAACCGTACTCAAGAATAGGGCGAACGACAGTTTTAAAAATAATAAGCATAAGTTTAGGGTGTGCACCCCAACTCAAGCCAGCAACAGCTCTAAGGAAATTGAGACGTAAGGAACTTCGCGCAACTACATCACGACAATGAGCCGCGAAAAGGCATTTGCGATCAAAAATGACGCCTAAGTACCTAAACGTGTTTGTCTGAGGTAGTACAGTGTTATCCATTTCCACTTGCACCACAACTTCCCGATGCGTTTTAGAGAACACTAAAACCTCAGATTTTTCCTTTGAAACACTAAGTCCTAAACTGTCATAAAACGTATTCAAATTCCTACAAGCAGCAGTCAGTTCGCTCCCAATTACTTCAGCATTCGCACTTTCAATTCCGATCACTACGTCATCAGCATACTGCAGAATGAAGCAGTTACGTGGAACATAGCGCTCAATATCATGGACATAGAGATTATACAAGGTAGGGGACAACACCGACCCCTGAGGAAGGCCCAATCGACCCACTCTTTTGGCAACTATCTGAGAATTGTTAACGACCATCATCTCCCTGCACTCCATGAGACTGTAAATTGCAGCCACAACTCCGCCTGGCAATCCCAAAACCCTCAAACTTAAGCACAACACATCTATAAGAACCGTGTCGTACGCAGAAGCAACGTCCAAGAATACACACCCCACAGCATTTTGGTTTTCAAATGCTACTTGCACCTTTGTATGTAGTGCGGCAATACAATTCTGTGTACCTCTACTCCTACAAAACCCGAACTGCGAGTTAGGAAGAATATTGCTATCAGTCAGCCATAACTGAAGCCTGCACAGAATCATTTTTTCGTACAATTTACGCACCACTGACAAAAGGCTGATAGGGCGGAAGTTCTTGGGGTTAGTTCTATCTTTATTTGGTTTTGGAATAGCAATAACTTTAGCCTCCTGCCACTTCTCCGGAATCGTGCATGATTTCCAGAAGTAATTAAGAAGACCGAGCAAGGCTTCGATACCTCTTCTAGGAAGCTTCTTCAGGAATATTGCACGAATATTATCCGTACCTGGAGCTTTGTTCCTGAGTGATTTAATGCCAAACTCAATCTCCTCAAAACTAAACTGGCCAGTCAACTGATGGTTATCGACACCATGTTCATTGGGTACAAAGAAGTTTTGTGGCTTTGCTACAAATGGTGGCGCTAATCTATCGGCAAACTGTTCTGCCCATTCGTCCCTAAACACACTTTGATTTTGTTTTGATAAACCTCTGAACGACCTAGCCAAATTCCACATTTCTGACAGGGCTGTGGAGCTTGAAAAGGACGAACAACGATCTCTCCACAAACCAATTTTCTTCCGTTTCATAGTGCGTTTAGTAAGGGAATCAATCCTTGTATAGGCAAGAAAAGATGCTCGATCACCGTACCTTTGAAATCTTTGGAAAGCAGAGCGCCTCAAATTCCAAAACCTACGACACTCCTGATCAAACCATGGCTTATTTTGTTTATTTTCACGTCTGAGCATGGGAATTCCTGCTACGTTCACAGCTGCAAGTACAGCATCAATGAACTTCTCATATTTATCCACACTATCAGGCAGTGACTCAATTTCCATTAGCTGATTCTCAAAACTGGTGTTAAACTTTCTCCAGTCAATGTATGAATAATCGATTCTTTGGAATGGATCAATCGGAGCAGTAGAATTAGCTGCATTATCTCTATTGCAAGAAATAGTCAGCACAATGGGAAAATGATCACTGCCCAGTGTGTTATCATATGTGTCCCATACACAGTCAATCGCTAAAGCTTGTGATACCATGGTTAGATCAAGGATGCTAGGTGAACAAGGAGGACAAGCTACTCTCGTAAATCTGCCATCATTAAGTACAATTAGATTGGACCTTTCCACCCATTCCTCAATTATTCTACCGTTTGCGTCAGTCGACTCAGAGCCCCAAAGACTACCATGTGCATTAAAATCTCCCATAATGATCACCCTACCATCAAAATTAGAAGGTAAAAGCCTATTAAAATCACGTTCACTCAATCTATGGTTATTAGTGGAATACACTGAGAATAAACGGAACACGGTTCCGTTTACCGAGAGATCTACGCACACGCAGTCGCCGCCCAAATCCGCCGAAAGATCAACACGTGTATAAAACATATTAGATTTAATGGCTAACAAAACACCCCCGCCTCTTGGCGACCTATCTTTGCGCACTATGTCGTATCCGGTCAATCTGAAAGACAGACTAGATAGTTTCGTTTCCTGAATAGCGACAACACTTATATTAAGTTCGTCACAAATCGCAGCCAAATCGTGCACTTTCGATCGGACGCCATTGCAGTTCCATTGGAGTAACTTAACCACATTTATTGTTTCACTAGGCATCTTCCTCTTCCTCCTCTTCCTCCTCCTGAAGGAAAGAGCCTAACAACTTGGGCAGAAACCGTTCTACAATAGGAAACACAATAACTTCTAACAACTCAAGAATATCACTCTCTACATCGAAAGCTGCCAAGAGTTTCAAAACAACTTTCTTCCAGCCTTTCGGCTCGGACTCTACAGAGGACTTTTTCTTAATCTTAATGCGTGCCCTACTAGTCTGACTCTTCATCTGTTTCGCCTTCCCCTTCTCTTCCATTAACCTCTCCTCCTGTTCGGCTACCTTCTTGCGATGAAACTTCTTCTGAGTCAATCGCGTAACATCAAATGCGCTCTTTGGTCGCTTGACTCTGCGTTTGACTTTATTGTCAAGAGATTCCGCCACCGTAGGGAAATCAGAATCCGAGTCAGACATATCATCTTCCATCCCACTGATAGCCTCAAAAGGATTTTCACTCTCAAAAAGACTTCTCTTCGATCCGTGTGGCCCTTTAACAATCTGAGAGTACGATACATTATGCCTCACTTTAGCGTTCTTTAATGCTTTTTCAGCATGTAAAGCCCTCGCTTTGCACACGTGCTGTGCTTGGGGAAATGTCTCATTGCAATTAGGACATTTGAAACCGGTTTGGCTGCACACAGTTTTGCCGTCTTCGTGTACTAAACCACATTTTTTTTATTTTATTCTCAAACAATTTAAAAATAAAAATAAACGTTTAGAAATATTTAGATTGTGAATTCTTAATAGTTTCAAAACCCCATTGGGGATTTTTTCTCAAGATTGAAATATTTCTATGACTAAATGGGAAGAAAAATAAATCTTTAGCCCTTTTAATTCAATATCATTTTTATGGCTCCTCGGCACTTGCGGAAAACGCACTTGCGGACTTGGCTGATTTTACGACACTTGCGGACAGAGAAGGCTACCTGGGTACGAAAGGGATTTACCCTAGACATATGCGGACTTCGGAGGGTAGGTAGAATTTTGAGCATCGACAAATTTGCCACTTGCGAACAGTATGCGGCCAGCAAAAGGGGCCTTCTGTATGTGTGTGATCCGAAGGCGCAGTGTGGGTTGTGAAAACTTTAAAAATTAGCTAATCGTTCATTAATTCAAAATTCTTCAAAACGATTTTTCTTTTACGATTTTTAGCTCTCCATGCCCCTGCCCCAAGGGGTGTTTATCTGAATGAAAATCTTCGGATTATTCGCTAAAAATTCGGATGATTCGCCAAGATTCAGATTATTCGCCTAGATTCGATTGATTCGCCAATATTCGGTTTATTTGTTAAGATTCGGTAGATTCGTCTATATTTTTTATGCACAAATATTACTTTTTAGGCAAAAAACTATAGCTTTTAAACATTTCGCGTATAGACGTACCTAAATATATTTGTTTGAAGTTTTTAAACTTGGTTTCAAATTTAGAACGATTTTTTAAGAAAAAGGGAGTCTCAAATCGTCGTAAAATTCGATTCCCTAAGTTCGGGTTCAAATTGTGCTTAATAGCACATTTTATTATTATTATTATTATTATTTATTAAATCGGCTTACGCCATATTTCAGGTACAGTGGTGTGACTAAAAAAAATAAAGAAAAAAAAACTACACGCACATACTGAATAAAAAGTTAACTACATCTATCTAAAACTAAGATTAATACTGTTAATTTTACAATAAATTAAGAAGAAAAAAAAAAGATACATGGAAAAACGATTTAAATTTTGATGTTATTTTCTTTAATAAATAAAATGACTTTTTTAAGATTAACGAAATTATTACCAAGTAGATCTTTTAATGAAAAATTATCAATGCCTAAATTACTTCTGGATATAGAAAATGATGGACATACTACTAGGAAATGTTCTACTGTAAGTGGGACGTTACAAATTGTGCAATTAGGTGGATTTTCTTTACTCATAAGAAAGGAATGAGTCACCAAGGTGTGTCCTGTACGGAGTCTAGTAACTACGACGCTATTGTACCTATTTGTTTTCGGTATAGAAATATTATTCAAATCATCAAAAATCGACCTCAACTTATTTTCATTACTACCTAAATTTTTCCAATCTCTTTGCCTATTTTTCCTCATTATACCTTTAATCGCAACTTTCATATCAGGGTAATCTACGCTAAAATCGGACTCAATTTGATCGTTTATCTCTTCCCTTGCTAAGAACAACGCCCTCTTAATCCCTGGAATCTCCTCTGGCACCCATATAACTTTTATTTGACCTTTAGATACTGCTATACTATCGTGAATTCTTAAAGCAAAATAATTTGTGATTTTAGTATTAGACAAAAATTCTACAGCTGAAATGGAACTAGTCGCTATCAAAATTGGACTTTGACCTGGATTATAGCAATCACAGGCATCTAGTATTGATTTAAGATCCGCGGTTACTTTATGTGTAAATTTAGAGAAATTTTTTCTTTTGCTAATACCTAAACTTTCAGACCAAATTGAAAAACGATTTAAATTCTTATTTTTGCAAGATCCTGTATAAACTACATTCCAATTAACATGACTTTTAATAGTTTCTTCAAATTTTTCTTTAACGACTCTAGTTCCTGCGCCATTTTCCCAAATTAATTTAATGTGTTGATTAATATTATCGAAATTGAAAACCCATGGTGGTGTAACTAGTGGAAACTTTTTAACAATTTTATTTTTTGGAATCTTGTTTTCTTGCAAAGCTGTATTTGTTATTTCGACCCAAGATTTTAAACGTTTATTACTTCTAAAGTTAAAATTAATTACTTTACTGTGCAACATATGATTTGGCATCGACTTAATTTTTGATAGATAAGAAATACTCAAAAATTTTCTCCTATTTTCTAGATTGGGAAATCCGGCTTCGGCCAAAACGCTAATAATAGGTGTTGATTTAAATGCCCCTGTTGATAGCCTAATTCCTGTGTTATAAACCCCATTTAGTCTCTTTAGTGTTTGATTAGCGGCCGTACCGTACACCTGAGCTGCGTAATCAAGCTTCCCACCTATAAGGGCTCTATGTACCTTCAAAAGTTGTGACCTATTAGCACCCCACTTAATGGAAGAAAGGGCTTTTATGATTCTTAAACGTTTTTGACAATTAATTCTCAATTCTTCTACTTGAATAGCACATTTTAAGTCACATATTTGCGTAGTAGAACTGCTTTTTTGGCCTGTAGGCCGTCCAGCTTTTTGTTGGTCAAGCATACTCATCATTTGTAGGAAAACTTCAAAGATATTCTGTGTTAGGTATATTATATCAAAAAGTACACAGTTGCGAGAAAACTCGACAATAGTTGGGAAAGAACTGTTGAGTTTTTATAACTATGGAGTTTTCAACCAACTATTGAGTTTTTATAACTGTTGAGTTTTTATAACTATTGAGTTTTTATAACTATTGAGTTTTTTAACTATGGATTTCCTATAACTATTGAGCTTTTTAACACTTGGAGGACCCAACATTTGGCACAACGCGGAGGATCAAATTGGTAATAAGTACCAGCTGATAAAATATGCTCAATAATTAATTATTAATCAGTTTATTGAACAAGGATCGAAAGTTTCACTAATTCTCAATCTCTTTGAAGCATTCCTACACCTAATTACTAAATATTTAATTGAGAAAATCGTCACTGAAAAAAAATTGCGTCGAATCGATGCAAAATTGCCAATTCAAACGACTTTTTTAGCTACAATTTTACATAATTTATTATTGCGCCTAAATCATCACAAACTTTGATCCTTAAAGTAACTTTTTAGTCACTTCCGGCAATAAAATTAGTCCACATTTAATGATTTTCACCGAGGAAAAGTGAACAAGAGTACTTTATTTGGGAAATATGGGGAAACATAACCTCAAAACAATGGCAAAACTGTATGGGATTTTGACTGGTACTTATTACCAATTTGATCCTCCACGTTGGATTCTGACTTTGACCTCAATTATCTTCCAAAGAAAAGACTTTTCTCGAGATTTTCTTTCTGCTATCTTAAAGTAAATAAAATTCCCTACACATAGATGCTAAATTCATAGAGATACGTCCAATAGATTTTATTCTATGGCAATTTTAAAAATCGAATTGGTAGCAAGTACCAGTAAAGTCCTCCGAGTGTTAACTATGGAGTTTTCAACCAACTATTGAGTTTTCAACCAACTATTGAGTTTTTTATAACTATTGAGTTTTTATAACTATTGAGTTTTTTAACTATGGAGTTTTCAACCAACTATTGAGTTCTTTTATCTGTGGAGTTTTCTCGCAACTGTGTACTTTTTGATATAATCCACCTAACACAGAATATCTTTGAAGATTTCCTACAAATGATGAGTATGCTTGACCAACAAAAAGCTGGACGGCCTACAGGCCAAAAAAGCAGTTCTACTACGCAAATATGTGACTTAAAATGTGCTATTAAGCACAATTTGAACCCGAACTTAGGGAATCGAATTTTACGACGATTTGAGACTCCCTTTTTCTTAAAAAATCGTTCTAAATTTGAAACCAAGTTTAAAAACTTCAAACAAATATATTTAGGTACGTCTATAATACGCGAAATGTTTAAAAGCTATAGTTTTTTGCCTAAAAAGTAATATTTGTGCATCAAAAATATAGACGAATCTACCGAATCTTAACAAATAAACTGAAAGAACTGTTGAGTTTTTTTTTTACTGCGGAGTTTTCTTGCAACTATTGAGTTTTCAACCAACTATTGAGTTTTTTAACTATGGAGTTTTTCAACTATTGAGTTTTTATAACTATGGAGTTCTTATAACTATGGAGTTTTTTAACTATTGAGTTTTTTAACTATGGAGTTTTCAACCAACTGTTGAGTTTTTTAACTATGGAGTTTTTTTAACTATTGAGTTTTCAACCAACTATTGAGTTTTTATAACTATTGAGTTTTTTAACTATTGAAGTTTTATAACTATTGAGGTTTTATAACTATTGAGTTTTTATAACTATTGAATTTTTTAACTATGGAGTTTTTTAACTATGGAGTTTTTATAACTATGGAGTTCTTATAACTATTGAGTTTTTTAACTATGGAGTTTTTATAACTATTGAGTTTTTTAACTATGGACTTCCTATAACTATGGAGTTTTCAAACAACTATTGAGTTTTTTAACTATGGAGTTTTTTAACTATGGAGTTCTTATAACTATTGAGTTTTTTAACTATGGAGTTTCTTAACTATGGAGTTTTCAACCAACTGTTGAGTTTTTTAACTATGGAGTTTTTTAACTATTGAGTTTTTATAACTATTGAATTTTTTAACTATGGAGTTTTTTAACTATGGAGTTCTTATAACTATGGAGTTCTTATAACTATTGAGTTTTTTAACTATGGAGTTTCTTAACTATGGAGTTTTTATAACTATTGAGTTTTTTAACTATGGATTTCCTATAACTATGGAGTTTTCAACCAACTATTGAGTTTTTTAACTATGGAGTTTTTTAACTATGGAGTTTTTTAACTATTGAGTTCTTATAACTATTGAGTTTTTATAAATATTGAGTTTTTTAACTATTTAGTTTTTATAAATATTGTTACGATTTTGAGAAGAAATAAAAGCTAAAGAAATAGCTAAAATTATCACGCGGTGGCGTCCGTTAAAATAACCGCCAAATTATGAAAAGTCATTTCGCCGCAGTTGGATGAAAGGCGCCAAAATGACCCAAGTGAACCTAACCTCACAAACATACCAGAAAACACTATAAAAGAGCGAGAGTGAAGCTCATCGAGACACTTCAATTCCAACTCTCATCGGAGGTGGACCATTGGAGATGACACCATCTGGCAGAAGACATCATTCCTGCCCCCTCGCATGCCGAAGACCCATCAAGGTGGACCAGCAAAGCTGATAGAATGTCATCTCCAAGCCGAAGTCAGAATCTCTACAGAAGAGAGATTTCCTGCCGTCTCCAGGCAGATGTGAGAATTCCTGCCGTCTCCAGGCAGATGTGAATAGTTCCTGCCGTCCCCAGGCAGATGTGAGTATTCCTGCCGTCTCCAGGCAGATGTGAGTATTCCTGCCGTCTCCAGGCAGAGGTGAGAGTTCCTGCCGTCTCCAGGCAGAGGTGAGAGTTCCTGCCGTCTCCAGGCAGAGGTGAGAGTTCCTGCCGTCTCCAGGCAGATGTAGTATTCCTGCCGCCCCCAGGCAGATGTAGAGGGTGTTCCTGCCATCTCCAGGGAGATGTAATAGTTCCTGCCGTCTCCAGGCAGATGTAATGAGGATTCCTGCCGTCTCCAGGCAGAGGTAATAGTTCCTGCCGCCCCCAGGCAGATGTTAGAAAGATTCCTGCCGCCTCCAGGCAGATGTACTGTTCCTGCCGTCTCCAGGTAGAAGAAGGTCGATTGAGAGACCTTATGAACCCAGGAAGAGTCCTGCACGCTACCCATTCGAGAGAGGATGTCCTAAAGAAGCCCTACAGGACTATTTGACGTGCCTAAGAATCCCAGGAGGTGATCAACGCGCCAAATCCCACGATAGGACGAAAACAGACGCCAGTGAGGACCAAAGCGCGGTCTGAGAAGCCAGAGAGGGAATCTACACGCCAAGAACCCCCCCCCCCCCGCGGTGTAGAAGGATGCATAAAGACGTATCACCAATCATGTAGCCGCTAAGAGATTTTAGATGACTAATTAAAGAAGATTTTACCTCTAACCACCTTCTTTTTCTCATGAGGACATTTGGGGCAACAGGGACGAAGGCCTACGGGCCAAAATTCGTCACAATATTGAGTTTTTTAACTATGGAGTTTTCAACCAACTATTGAGTTTTTTTATCTGTGGAGTTTTCTCGCAACTGTGTACTTTTTGATATAATCCACCTAACACAGAATATCTTTGAAGTTTTCCTACAAATGATGAGTATGCTTGACCAACAAAAAGCTGGACAGCCTACAGGCCAAAAAAGCAGTTCTACTACGCAAATATGTGACTTAAAATGTGCTATTAAGCACAATTTGAACTCGAACTTAGGGAATCGAATTTTACGACGATTTGAGACTCCCTTTTTCTTAAAAAATCGTTCTAAATTTGAAACCAAGTTTAAAAACTTCAAACAAATATATTTAGGTACGTCTATAATACGCGAAATGTTTAAAAGCTATAGTTTTTTGCCTAAAAAGTAATATTTGTGCATCAAAAATGACGAATCTACCGAATCTTAACAAATAAACCGATTATTGGCGAATCAATCGAATCTAGGCGAATAATCTGAATCTTGGCGAATCATCCGAATTTTTAGCGAATAATCCGAAGATTTTCATTCAGATAAACACCCCTTGGGGCAGGGGCATGGAGAGCTAAAAATCGTAAAAGAAAAATCGTTTTGAAGAATTTTGAATTAATGAACGATTAGCTAATTTTTAAAGTTTTCACAACCCACACTGCGCCTTCGGATCACACACATACAGAAGGCCCCTTTTGCTGGCCGCATACTGTTCGCAAGTGGCAAATTTGTCGATGCTCAAAATTCTACCTACCCTCCGAAGTCCGCATATGTCTAGGGTAAATCCCTTTCGTACCCAGGTAGCCTTCTCTGTCCGCAAGTGTCGTAAAATCAGCCAAGTCCGCAAGTGCGTTTTCCGCAAGTGCCGAGGCACCCATTTTTATTGTTTAATTTTCCTTTTAAAATGTACCAAAATTCGAGTAAACATAACAAATTCTCGCAAATTTATCTCCTAGCCCTTCCAGCAGTCATTCATAGTTTCCTTTCCTTTTGAGCAAAATTTCTTTTCGTCACCAAAAATTGATTAATTATTCGTTATACATTTTTTGTCTGCCTTCACGCCATCCATTCATGCGTGGATTTCTCTTTGATTTGAAAATGTCGACAGAAAGTCTCGTGTGTGTGACGAAAAACAATCACTTTTGGGCATCACACACAACCCTCTTCCTCGGGGATATGGAAAATTTTCCACTTGAGGATGATTTTGAGAGAGATGACAATGGTGAACAACACCAACCACTCCATGGCTCTTGCTAGTCATTAATCTTTTTGAGACTTTCATCCCTTCGGCAAATTGTCTCTCCCATCCTCGAATTATGGTGTGGTATCATCAAATTATTTGCAAATGCATAACACGCGGAGAAGAGGAGCCCCTATGTAGGACCTTCTTTTTTTTGTGTGTGTGTGTAATGCTTCCACCAGCAAATGAGAAGGATGCAACAATGGGTGACTGATTATTGCACAGAGATTTGGTCTTTTTATCCCCGCATCTCAACCATTGTTGCATCAAGTAATATTTATTAATTTTTGTGATTAATGACCTCGTGGGACTTTCCCCGAGAATTCCGTGCAGTGGAGACGCCTGGTGGACCGGCAAATATTTTTTCTTCTTCGAAAAACTCAAAAACGCTCGCTTGTCAAGGTTTCCTCCATCCCATTGTCCTTGGGCTTTTGTGTCCATAATCTCATTGTGCCTTTTTGGGCTGCATCCTCCATTCATTGAATCATAAAAATGTGTCAAAATTCTATGCTGAAAAAGGAAAAGAAAGACGGAAAGGATGTTTGAAACAAGGGTATGTTGAAACTTTTTTTTTGAAAATAATCATGTATTTGCTCACAAAGGCACAGATATTGCAATCAATTGTTGCTTGAAAATTTCTGAATTTATTTTTAATAAATAAAATAAATAATTAAGTGAAAATCACGACTTTATTCATCATAAAAGTCTATAAAAATTATTTTGTCCAATCTAGCCCATTTAAACACATTCTCCCCTAAATATTTGCTTCTACATCATGAGAATGCTCTCAAATAGCAAATGATAAATTAATAAAATATTTAAGAGAGAGAAAAAAATCTCTGAAAATTGCCGGAAAATTCTGCAATTCCCGAAATAAATTTTCACATCTGACTTCACAGAGTGCGGAAACTGTAATTCATTTCTCGATGGCATGACTGGTGATTAGTGCCAACGGATGAATGGAAAAAGAGTTGCACAAAAATCCACCCCAAAAATATAAATCTTTTAATTGAATCCCTGACTCAATGGAGAGGTTTTTTTTTGTGTGCCCTGCCCATAGCTCTCAGTCTCTAAATAATTGTCCTCGAGTGTTTATTCACTCTGAAACATTCTCTATGCTGCATTCACGCGGCCACACTCACCCTCTCCACGCAATTTTTTTTTCCACACATACATACATACAACCTACCCCTTGTGAGCATAGGGGGTGCTTATATGGATTCCATTGGAATAAATTGCAGAATGGGATTTTTTTTACCAACTTCATGGCAAAAGTAACTTCCTTTTGGGGCTGTGAGAGTGTGAAGTACATTTTGAGGGAATTTCCATGAGGAGGGATTAATTTAAAAACACACACTAATTGGCGATGGATTGTGGGGTCAAACGAAGGGTTGTGCAAGACTCCAAAATTGGGGGAATTACGAAGGAATTTCCGCACCCTTAGATAATCAAATTTATATCTGCAGCATCTCTCCCCCAATACTACCCCCCAGAATTTTCCCACACAAACCCTCCATGCCGCACCAGCACGAAGCCAAATTATAACAAAATGAATTCGAAGGAACATTGGGGTGGAGAATTTGCCATGAGAGATTGCAGGATGATTCGTAGCATATTGTGACAGTGTAAGGGTGGCAAAATAATAACATAATCCTCGTTTAACAATAAACAAGAGGGTGGCAGAAACGAGATGTGTGTGTTTGCGATATAAATTGAATAAAATCTCCGCACAGCCATGATATGAATATAATTTTAGAAGGCGCGCCATGTGATGAAATAAAATTTATAATTGAACAAACAATCGCGGGACAAAAAAAAACTTTTTATTATTCTGCATCAACCACAATTGGATGGGATTTCTTTGTTAGCCGCGCTGGGGTCATCATTTGAGTGGAAATTGTGGTTATCTTTTGTCACCAATATACCTCGCCTCTTGAGAAAGTCTCTCGCCATTGGGTAGGGACGGGGGCGAAGGGTCGAAAAAGTCCGGAAAAATGGGGGAAATTAAATTTTCCAGAAGGTTGTGACACTTTAGAGCGAAAGGGAAGGTTTTACATTAGAGCAAAGCTTTGTTATGGTTCTTTATTGAAGGAGCTTATTCGTTTCTGTATGAAAAATTTCTCTTTAAAAAAAAAAAGGAATTCGGAATTTCCGTAATTTTGTACACAATAGGAAAAGATTAAGAAATCTCCAAAGACTTCTAATTTTTCACCGGAATCAGTTGGAAAAAGCAATCAAAAAATTTCCTGAAAATGCAGCAAATTGATCTATCAGCGAAAAAATTTGAAATTTCAAAAATTTGTTCAGTTTAAACGATTTTAACGATTTTTTAGTGTCTGAACAGGACCGAATGACGTCACTTTTGTAGTTTTGTATCTTTTTCAATGAATTTAACGATTTATATGAATCCTTCATCGATGATTTTTGACAAGGTAAAACGGAATAATGTTTGTCATAGCCCCTGATGAAGATCAAGCAAGAATCGAAACGCTAAATAATTTAAGATATCATATATTATATAGAATAAATTTCCTGTTTTATTTTTTCCATCATGGAAAATTCTTTTCATTTATTTTGCATCATCAAATATTTTAATTATTTATGACAGATTAACATTCCTTGATTTACGACATTTCGGAGGAGTGTGGTCTCCTCAGGTCTATAAATTTCATGGTTCTTATAATTTCTTGTGGAAAAATTTCTTTGATTTTCTTTTCTTTTTTCATTAATTTTTTTAAATCAATTAAGCTTGAATACGGAAGGTAAATTCACGTTTGTTCTTTACATCAAAATTAAATCAAATCAGATTGAGAATGATTTTTATTAAAATAGAAGCACCCAGTAAACGGAGGCAAACCCTTTTCCTACAATGTATATCAACAGACATATGTATGTATATATTGTAAAATGGAATTTTGTATTGAGGTGTGTTTTCGATAGAAATCAAAATTTATTTATTAAATACATTCGGGACGCCCGAGTCTTTCGTTTTGTATGAGTGAAAATAACAAGAGTGTAGAGATATTGTATGGAATTGGAAGATTTAATTTCCTGAATCGAAATGAAAACCAATTCAAGCTCTTCATTCGAGAGAATTGCATGCCACAAAATACTCACAATGGACTCCACAATTGTTGTGGAGCAATTGTAATGGGAAAATTTATACTTTTGCACCAAAATACTTGTATGTTGGTAAAATTAACTGAAGCACATGCAAATTTTACTGCAAAATCCCCATTTTACAGGGTGTGTGTGATATTTTCAATTGATTTTAATATGTACCAAATAGTGGGATGGGGACTGTATTTAACATTTTAATGGAAATTACACATTTTATTGTCTCTATTTACTTGTTTTACATTTTATAGTGCTTTTCGTTCCGTCGCCACGTTGGAGGAAATTAATCAACCCTAATGGAAAAGTTTTATGTAAGAGTGGCTCGTCAGACGTGTGGAAAAGTCGGAATTGAGACAGTTCCTTCCCTAAACGTCTAATTAAAATTTTGTATCCGATTTTACATTAACTTTTGGAAATTTTTCATTAAAAAATTGAAAAGAAAACAATTTCTAAAAACAGATTATAAATGAATTTTTGAAGCAATGTTAAGGATTAAATTTAATCATAGTTTAAACCTTATTTATACCTTACTTATTTATCGCACAGATAAGCTCAGGGTAAGTACACTATCCGCGAAAATTTTCCGGGCAAGGCTAAAATGGGATATTTTTGAAAACAAAATTCAAATGGCTATATCTCCGGCTGTGGTTAACCGATTTTCAAAAATTTACCAGTTTTGCCTTCAAAAATATCCCATTTTAGCCTTGCCCGGAAACTTTTCGCGGGTAATGTATGTTCAACGTCTGTAAAAGAAAGCTTTTTCCTTATAAAGCAGGTGCTAAGTATGCTCTGAAATATAGTGAACTTAACTAGTGAGACAGTCTTAAGAATTCTTAAGTTTTCTTAAGATTTATTTATAAATCTTATAAAACGTTTCTTAAGGGTTCTTAAGCAAAATGATTTACTAAGATTTTTAAAATTTCCTCAAGAATTTCTTAAGTTTTCTGAAATTAAGTTCGAAATTTAAGACTTTTTAAGTCAGGCTCAATGGGGCTAAATGAATATTTTTCCTGATCTTCTTCAGGCATCGTAATTCGTAAAACTCTTCGGAAAATATGCATTCAGTCTGATTTAAGAAATCTTAACCTTCGCTTAAGAATCCTTAAAAAAATCTTGAGTTTTTCTTAAGACAACTTCAGAAAATTTTAAACATTTTTAGAAAGTATAAAAAATCTTAAGAATTTTTAACTTTCATAAGAAAACTTAAGAAATTTTAAGTTTCACTTAAGAAAATTAAAAAAAAAACTGTCTTGCTAAAACTTAACCTAACATTAAATTCAAATTCAAATTTCTAAACGGTTACATCAGTTATATCATCGTATAGATGAGTAATTTACCACGAAAATATTTGTGATTGGTTTTTCACAGAAAATTAGTAAAATTTTACATCTTTCTCTCACTCTTTCGTCTCTTTCCTACTAAACTGTGCCGCCAAAGGTGTCCGGTAGTGATCTGCATAGCATAAACCGTGAAATTCGGTAAAGATCAATCATTAATTCTGATGATGATCGGTGAAACAAAAGATGTGAGAACGACCCGAGAGTGGATAATGATGAGTTTTTCTCTTGTGCGCGGGTGCTAAATAGATAACTTCGTGATTCAGCATCCATGCAAATGACATGTGTCAACACTCGTTCGACACTTCAGACAGCAAACACACGACTTTCACCCTACCCCTCCGAAGACAAAGCGCGCACCTTACCTTACATCCCAGCGCCGTACAATTCGTACAAACTTGGCGGAGTACTTTTTCATGCACAATGCTGGAAAAAAGAACTTCACCGAAACCCATCGACAACAACACAATATATCACATTATGAGTCTAATTAAGGTCCCAATATTGTGACTTGCATGGCGCGAAGGGCCCGCGCAGCCACCTGAACAATGACGCCACTTGACGTGAGCTCTACACAATTTGTGTTATTTTTTCTGTGGCTTATTTACCATCTCTCGTCGAGCATTATGGGGGTACATACGGTTGCCATTCATTCCTGGAAACTTGTCGCCAGACGGACCTGGCCCTCGAAGACGTCGCTCCATACCGTGGCGCAAGAAGTTTATACGCACCAAGAAATCCGTTGAACTTCCAAGTACTTGTGGCATTCAGTAAGAATGCACAGGAAATTGCTTGAATAAATATTCAATTTATTAATTATGTTCTCTTACCCAAAAAAAAATTTACAGAATTTTTTTCTCTCTCATTTATTCGCTTTATTTGTCTTTCTCCTGTGGAAATTTTAAAAGCTTCCCTTAGCGCCATTTAAATTTGATTCATTTCCCGCCGTAAAATTTAACTACTTTCCTTTGGAAGCTTCCCCCTCAAGTATGAACTAGATAATCCAATTTCCGAGAAATACTTAAGTAAAAAAAATCCTCCCACTCACCGAAATCTCTCAAATATGTGTAATTTTGAAATATTCCCCTTTTGTGATGGAATGAAACACATGAAACGTTGACACAGCCATTTAACATGGGGCTTCGGTTGGGCTCCCATTTAGAAAATTGACTCTTAACAAAAAGAGCAAATGAAGACAACGCCACAGATATGTCTCCACACCACTTTGTAGAAGAAAAAAATAAAGAAGATTCCATCTCAGGAGAAATGCGCGAGAAAAAGAGGTGAGCTCGACAAAAATCACAGAGAGTGTTAACGAGAAGTTCATACAAGCAATCAATACCAGTTTAATTTGTATTAAACTTACACAATGGGGCTTTTCACCCTGCCTTTCCCCCCACGCAAAGTACTTCAATTTATTCCCCGGCGCTGTCTCGTCACACCGTTGAAAAATCCCAAAGAAAAGAAAGTGTTGTTACGATGGTGGAAAAAAAATTATGTGATATGCAATGTAAATAAAATTCCACGTAGAGAGCAAAGTTTTGAGGGTGGATATGCTAAGAAAAAGGGGGGTACACTTCCGGACGCATTTATTGGTTCGCGAATTTTAGGTTCAGAATTATTTTTCTTTGGAAAATTCAAATTTTCATTAAAAGTTTTAAATAATTTAAGTTTTATATAAACAGAAACCTAAATACAGAAAAATTGCCTTACTGATGGAAATTTAATGGGTAATCTAGCCCAATTGGACTTGAATCCGCTCCGTCAGGGGTTTATTAGGGAGGATGTTAGGGTGTCTAAACACCTCCTATAAGAGTTCAAGAAATTCTAGCTTTTCTTAAGAGATAAAAACAAATATTTTTAGCTTCAAAATTGCAATAGAAAAATATTTATAAAGGGAAATTTTAAACGTTATGAATTAACACCAAACGTTAGAAAGAACGACAGCCATTTTAAATAAGAAAAATGAAAGACAAAAAGAAAAAAAAAGTAAACATCAAATTGAGCCAATTTTTTAAGAATTAATGCGAAAGATCGATTAATTTTTTATGTTGTGGGAATAAAAAACGATCAGATGGACCTTTGGAAATTGCTCTATTCGCTCTATTCTGACGTTTCGGAGACGAATGGCTCCTTCTTCAGGTATTGATTATTTAGGGGTCTTTATTTAGAACCTTTTAATAGTCGTTATTTTATACATTTTTCGCGTATGAACTGATTGCTTTTGTAGGTTATTATGGAATTTCAGTGAACTTTGTACATTTTCAGTAATGTACTTTAAATGAATTTTCAACATTTTTATAGGCAGTTTTTTGCATTTTATTAATTTTCCCAAAATTTCGTGCAATTTTCTGAGATATTGGCAGTTTTTCCACCATTTCAATCGCATTTCTGTCATTTCTTCCAATTTTATAACACTTTTGGTCATTCTGTGAATGAAAACCTAAATTTATTTATTTTTAATTCGACTTATAAAATATTTTAATTAATTTTTAGAGAAAATAAAAATTATAGGGGAAGGTGGCTCAATTCGGACCCCCAAAGTACCGAGCGGAGTGAAAAAAAAATTATATAAAATTAAAAGCAAAATTCTTAAAGGTACTATTTTAATGCCCATTTAATGCTCTTTTTACTCCCAAAACTTTCTACATTTAATGTTTTATCGGTTTTAAGTAATAGCAGATTGAAAAAGGCCACAAGAGATCGGAATTGAGTCACGTTCCCCTAAATAAAAAGTTTTTCTTAATTTTCTTTAATTTGAAAATTAATAAAATAATAAAATCCTAATAAATTCTAAAATTTTAGAATAATCTAATCTTGAATTCTAGCTCATATTGTAAAGAAAAATATGTTTTTCTCAGCATGTACTGGAAAATTTTCCAATAGGAAATGTGAAGTAATTTTCAGCCATAAGTAGTTTGGTATACTTATGATAAATTCCTTTTCTACTTAAGTCCATATAAACCGGAACACCACTGTATAGTAGGGCAGGAACTTGTCGAAGAAAGTCAAGATTATATTCTTCGCGTATATGGCAGAAAGTTGGATATTGTGTTTATTTTCAACTTCAATTCCAACAATTGAAAATGCGAAAAATGTTCACTGCGAGACGATGCAAAATTGAAGAAAGTCACCCCCGCAAATGGCGGGGAGAGGGTGCCACAAAAATGCAAAAAATCCCCATCTCAGTGCACTTCTTGTGATATATCAAAATACACCGCACAATGCCAAGGTTTACCCTGTTGAGGATTTTTCTCCACCCAAACAGCACCCCCTCATCATTCCCGATTAAATCTCGTCAATGGACCCACAACAATTTATAACAAAGTCACTAAACTGATTTTTCCTCCCCTCCTTAGTCTGCGAATTCCATTCACATTTCCCTTGGTTTTGGCAAAATGTCAACGGGCTTTTGTTGAAATTAAATTATGTTACATTTTTTTCTTCATTCGTTCCTTCTGCGAGGAAAGAAAAGTCTGCCCTTGGCACATGTGGAAATTTCGGGGAGCTGTGCAGCAGTCAGTATAGCTACCTCCCAGCATATATGTTTCAAGTGGGCTACAAATATTTTGGAGGCTATTGTGGGGGAAAATACAAAAATAAGCTTTATATGAAAATTTTGCAATAAAATTTCCCCCAAAGTACTCCATTTTATTTCTGCAGAAAATCCCAAACAATGCATTTTTGCCGAAAAAATTGCATTTTGTTCGATGCAACTTTTTACAACTTTGGGGAAGTTTTAAATAAAAATATAAAAATGCATTTTCCATTGAATTTCAAAAAGGGGTGTATGTAGTTCATTAATTGGGCACCATTGCATTTTGGGTAACGTATATATAGGATTTTCAATAATTAATATTCATCCCCAAATAGAGAGATTGAAGCGTGAAATATTGAGCTGTAAGAGGAGGATTATTGTATTCTTTTTTAGTTCTTTGTACGGAGAACTGTAGCTGAAAATGCAATAATCCCATGTTGCTATGGAGGTAAATCCAATGGAGTTGGGGTGATGAAAGAATTTCAAAGGTAAAATGAATTTCCAGTTGATGGCACCTAAATCGGGAGCATCTACGAAGAGAGAATTTTGACTCATTAAATGAATTTTTAGTATACTCACGTATTGCGTTCAAAGATCTTACTATAAATTTATAAGCTTCGATTATCTCATAAAATTTTAAAGATAGTCTGGAACAAAATTAGAATTTCCTCTCTTAAATCTAGAATTTTGTCCAGAATTATTTTAACAGCTTTTAACCCTTTTGTTTCTGCATGAAACATTGAAATATCTGATCTTTACTCGAGATTTTTAAATCAATGGATATGTACTCTCAGGAAAATTCTTTCAGTAAAAAACGTCTTCCTTGATATCTTATGTATGTATAGAAATTATAAAAGAAACGATTTTAAATGAGCGAAAATAAAATGTTTCATGTTTAAACTTAATTGTTTCACGTATTGTTTTATGACCCAACGGTCGTGAAGGCATTAAAAGTGCAGCAAAACAGAGAAGAATTAAAAATAAAAAATTTCAGAAGCCGGAAAAAAATTCTTTATAAGAAATAATTTTTTCAGAAAACTTTGAAATTTTATTATATTCATACTTTTTTAACCCCTAGAGGAGGGTTTTGCTGGCCACCGTGGCCAATTAGACTTTTTTAAATCATTTACATTTCGTGATATATCCATGTGTAAGGAAGTTGTATTACCTACTTTTAAGACCGCCGAAATAAAATTTGGAAAAACATTTTCTTTTGAGAGAAAATTGAGGTCAAGTTTTAAGATTAGAAATCTCGAACCTCCAAGGGTTAATAACCAAAAAAAAATCTTTAAATTAGTTCAACACCTAATAGGTCCCTAATAAAAAATCTTTGAAACAAATGTAGGTAATTCACAACCTCCCTGGGAGATGCAGAAGCATCCCTCTTAACAGCCCCATGAGACGAACTATATATGTGTTTGCACCTCATTTGACCACATCGCTATTTCGTCCACACATTGGTTTATTCATTAAAATGAATGAAGCATCATTTATTCGGTGTTACCTGGGCACTGGTATTTGTGGTTGATTTTCAATGGGGGACGTGAATGTTGATTGTCAGTCAATTGGTTTCAGGTGCGACTTGTGCAATTGAGATGCGAGATCCCAGCTGAGGAATTTCATACAAAAGCTCCACCACGAAATTGATTGATTGTTGCGCTGATTTGAAATTGAGGCTCATTTTCCACTTGATTCTATTTAAGCAGTTTGATATAAGAGTTTTTTTTTCCTTCTTTTATTACTTTCAGCTCTCACCACTCTACAATCGCCAAGGTGTACCAGACAGTATTTTTGTATCATTAGTTTAAGTTTTTAGTTTTGTTTATGGAAAATTTGCATCATTTTTATGGCATTCAAGCGACGACGTTTCAAAGAAACAATTACAGGTCAACAAACGAGTTTTTGAGTGCTGCTAATTGCTCTATTTATTGGTCCTCAGAAAAAAAAACTTTTAAACTACTTTTCTTGCCACAGGTGAGACTTCTTAACGAATTTCCTCAAAAAAATTCCTAAGTTGAAAGTTAATAAAACAAATTTTATTATTCCTTGAACAGTGTATTATGTGTCAGTTTTAAACGAATACTGGGTACTTCTTGTACATCGCATAAAATACAGATTCAACCAACTTTTCACAAATCTTCTTCATGTCACCATCCTGCAATTTATCTACGTCACCAAGCATACGACTTCCCAAATTATTGCAGTAATCATCATAGAGTCGTGGTAGATTTAGTTCTCTATACAGCTCTATGACTTTCGCTACACATTCGGGATCTTTTCGTCCGTAGTTGACTTTGAGGACTTCCTTTTGCTCAGGAGTTCCCAATTGCATGGTTAACAAAGCTGGCCAACGGCATCTTCCTTCTCCAATATCCGAACTAACCTTCCCCATAACATTTGGATCCCCGAAACTATCGTAAAAATCATTCTGAATTACATAAAAGTAGCCTATATCCGCCAGAATTGACTTAGCTTCCTTCATAATGCTTAAATTAGTGTATCCTGCTAAGGTCATTCCTAAGGCAATAGAAGAAAAGCTAGCCAAATAGACGGAAATGTTTGCAACTATATCATCAAAAGTTTCAATTTTTATCTTGTCAAAGTCCTTTGAGGAGATCACATCTACGTGCTGTCCAATGCAAGCTAGAAAAGTCGTCTCGTTTAAGATCTCCAAAAGGCGTGTGTGGCAATCGGGTTTTCCAAAGTACTTTTTTAGCAGATAATATGCTCCAGCTTCCATCATAAAAGCATCATTGACGGCACTTGGCCCCACATCGGGTAATTCATGCCAGCAAACTCGGTTTCTTCTAGTTTTGCATTCATCGTATACATCATCTGACATGTTAATAGCTTCTAAAACCTATATTTGAAAATTAAATTTTGTTCAATTAATTTCTTACTAGGCTGATGAAGGTGATTTGTTGGAAACAAGTAAGACAGTTTTGTTCTTCATGAGAACATAAAAAAAACGCTAGTGAATTCATTTGGACTGATCCAATAATCCTTAGATAAAGTTCTTAGAAAAGAACGCGTCCTAATTGTTTTTAATTTATTTGATAAGATTAAGAAGTTTTTTTTTTGTAAACTTACAATTTCTAAGATCCATCCTAGGTAGTAAGCTAACTTGAGATTTTCAGTAGTATGTTTATGCTCTGGTGTTAGAAGTTTATATGTTTCTACTGTTATTACGCCAGGAAATCGGTTAGATCCGGGCATTATGTATTCCATAGCCTTAAAGAATAAAAAGAAGATTTTAGGAGCACTAAACTTTTTCTTTATCTTTTTTCTTTGTAAAGAAAAAAAATCATTTTTATTCAAAATGACTTTATGTTTTAAACTCACTCTTCTGATACGATTTCCATTATCCAATTTGCTAAATGTTGCCGCTTTTGCTGCTATTTCATCAACGATACCTAATTGAAAATCATACAGAGAGATTTTTAGGGAATTTTTTTTACACAGTTTAGATTTTTTTCAACAGTTGAATTTATTAACCTGGGAAATATGATAAAAAATCATTTTGTTTAGCTTTAGAAAGCCAGATATCGTCAAGTTTTGTTGCACAGAACTCCTTAGGATTTCTTTAAAAAAAAATATTTAAAGAATTTTTAAACATTTTATATTTTTTTTTTTAATTTGGGCGAGCATTAAATCAGAAACTCATTCAACCTCGTCACTGTAGAATCATTCGAAGTTCCTAAAATAGGTCTGGATATCACTCCTTCTAGATACTCAACAACATTCACACTCTTCGTTGTAGAGAAGCTCACTTTAGGTATTCTTTGCATATTCACAGCGAACTTTAAATAATTACTCACTGATCCTATTGGAAAGGATTTTTTAGTAAGAATTTGAACACTGGACAGTAGCATTTTCAACGGTAGTCGTGGTAAGAACTTCTTGATATCACAAAGTGTTTCAATGAACTCCATGCGGCTATTCCCAAGACAAGCAATTTATACGAATAGTTTTGTGTAATTAAAATATTTAATTATTCGAGTTATACAGTAGTGCTCCGTTTTGCGTCTCTGTTAATTTGTGAATTCCTCGTAGTGCTGCAAATGGGTTTTTATGTATAAACCGATATAGGTTTGTTAATAAGGCCCTTGACAAATAAAATTCCCTTTTTCGACATTTAGAGAGGGTTTTAATAGGCTCAAAATGATAAATTAAAAACAATAGGCTAAGCAGAACACCACTGTACATAAATAATTCTAACTTGCTAATTGGGATTGTCTGATTCTTTTTACATAGAAATAAAGATAAAAAAAAAGTTTTATGTGCTATAAGAATTTTAGTAGTTTAAGTGAAAAAACACTTTTATCTATTAGTTGGTGTTCCACTTCGTGGCCAACACCAAGTATTTTAATTTTATTTCACATCTTCGTTTTAAATTTTATCTAATACGTTAGACCACTGTCTATAAGGTCTGTAATCTTTTTTAATGACTGAAATATTTAAATTCAACGTAGAAGATTAAGCTCGTTAACAATCGGAATATTCTCCGGAACAGCTTTTGCACTTTATTTAAATTTTTATCAAGCGCAAGCTTTTAATAATAAAGCTTTCAAAAGTAGGTATCAATGTTTGGTAAAAAAAAAAAGTTGGCTTTATTTAACTTAAAACAAGTGTATGTACCTACAATTAAAGTTTAATTAATTATAGAGAAGAATAATTCATAATTTTTGTAATAATTCCGAATAATTCATACAAAACGGAATATTTCAATATTTTTCCATGCTAACATAATATCTTGTACCTACTTCAACATTCCAACATAATGCAAACGTGTGTCTGGACCATCTTGTTCTTACTAAATAAAACTTCAACTCTTTAACTTTAACTGTGTACTGGACAATGATGGACCGATATTTTGTTAATTGTGTATGTTAATAGTGTGGCAGAGTGGCCTCAAAAAGCATTTTGTGTGGACGAGATTTCTAAGATGGTGAAAAGTGAGACATTTAAACATCATCTCCTCACAGTTCACACAGTATATGTACAATATCTTTTTATGTGCCACAATAGGTGACACATCAACGAAACTTGCTACTGGTTTTTCAAAAAGTTCCACCGGAAAATGCAAGAGTGTTCAGTCTCTTCCAGTGCGCCATCCTGGAGGAGCAACGAGACACCCAAAAGATTTGACAATGAGGATGTGTGACGTATTTGAGGAGCAAATTAGCATGTTGAGCTCTCTGTGAGCTGAATTTTTGGTGGTGAATGCGGATGGATAGACAGCGAAGAATGCCACACGATGATTAGTTGGTCAAACATTGCCTCCAATGGACTTCCAAGCAACAAACTCATCTTCATCATGAACGCATTCTCATCCTAAAACCACATTTTGAGTCATTCAAGTAAAGAGAATGGTCATTGATGAGAAATACGTAAGAATCTCCTAATAATTACAAATTATTATGTAAGAAAAATTTGATTTTTTATTCGGAAAACGAGCGGGTTACCTTTGATCCCTTTTAACGGTAATATATATATATTTTTTTCAATGTTAGTTATTAATGTTTAAAATATCTGTAGGAGTTTTTCTCAATTTTCTTTGGTTTTTTAATTACATTAAGCACATCAGTTTTTTCTCACATCAACATGCAATAATTTTATCACGATGCTTATGTAGCTCCCAAGAACATTTTCTCATGCAAAACCTCTTCTTTCGCTTCTTCTCCGTGAATTTTATTTTATTTTTTGGAAAAGCAATTAAATACATAAAAATGTTGGAAAATAAAATATTTTGCGTTAGGATTAACGATATGACCCAAAGAACGAGAAAGAATTAATTAAATGTATTAAATCGCATCTTAAATAGTTTTTGCATTATTTTTTCCGCTTCCATTTATAGAAATAATTCATTTAGCGATTTTTTCCAGTATTCTAAAATTTCTCAACAAAATATTCTCTTTGAACTCTTTTGAGTTGTTTTAAACCATTTTTTTCAACCCCTGATGGCAATGAAAATCATTCGCGAAGAAGAACATTTGCACTTCTGATTTATGCCACAAGTTTCTTCCCCATGAAAGAGGTTGCCAAGAGGGACAAAAAAGTGGCTAGATCTGTAAGACATGCTCGTATTGTTTATCAAAAATAGATCACAGGGGTTGTGTCGTATAAAATTCGCATCTAATCGAAATTTCACCCCTTTTGTGCCAAAAAAAATTGTCTCACCCAAAGGGGTTCCTTCGTGTAAGTCAATCGGAAGAGAGAGCTAGACATTTCAGACAAAAAGAAAAGCCGAAGGGACCCTGATTGATCTCAATGCCAAAAGTTCACTGACAACGTCTACATAAGGGGGTTGAAGAAGGGGTTGAAGAGAAAAAAATGCAAATTGTCGCGAAAATTGCTTTTTTGCACGCAATAAGATGCAAAATGCGAATCAATGGAATCAATCCGTTCCCAAAACACAACCCCCTGTTTTTCCACACAGGATCAACTCCTTATACCTGTTGCTGTGACAAAATGCAAATGTCGGATTGAATTTGGGTTTTTGATGGAGTGAGAATGGAATCATACGAAGAGAGGGTACATATCCAGGGGATTGGGGAAAGGGTGACAAGTTTGCAATCTTAATGTACCCGACAATTGAGCCTTAATTCAATTTTTGCCAAACAATAAATTCCAATCAGGCCCAAAAGGATCAAAGGGACCTCTTCGCGCGAAGAATGTAGAGCATTTGCGAAAATTGAGAGCAAAAGGCAAAAAGGGGTGCTCAGACGCATTGGCAAAAGGTCACATATAAATATTTGCCAGGGTGACAGACCCCCAGAAGCAACGACAAGAAATCACGAAGGATAAATAAATTAAGAAAAGGAATAAAGAAAAGACTTCGATGTCAATGCATTTGAGATTAGATTCTTTTCTTCTTTTTTTGCCATTCAATCGAATATGGATTTTTTTCTTGTCTAGCATCCCTTGCTATTGGAAATTTAGTTCAATTCTCTGCCAATTTTCAACCGTTAAATCATCTTTTTCACCCGAGACTTTATGGTAATTTCTTCCTTCCCATTTTTGCGTGTCCTTTTGTCGATGAGATTTCTTTTTATTTAAATGTCAATGTCACAAAAATTTTTCTCTACCAACGTTTAATTATTTTTCCACCCAAAAGGAGCATCGAATTACCTGATAATGATATTCAACGGAAATAAATAAAATTATTTTGCAGAAGAATTCCCACAACGCGATGAAAAAATCCTGGCGGAAGAAATTTCTTCAATTTGTACGAAGATATATTAAAAGGCTTCTTAGTTAATTTTTCTACCTCTAATTACCAACTAAACAGCAAAGTTCCCGCAAAGTGTTCATGCAGAAGAAGGTCCTTAAAAGGATCAAAGGCAAAAAAAAACTACGCACCACAGAGCTTTTGAGCTTTGAATATTTCTGCGAGAAATTGCATTAAAGTGTGAGGGGGTTTTGTGAAAAATAAAATTCCTCATATACTAGTGGGTGTAAAATGGTGGAAAATGCAATGGGAAAAAAGAAAAATTCACCTCTAGAATACATATTGGTGTGCAGAGAGGTGATAAAAGCTCTCTGCTGCATTCATCGTATGTTTAGAGGAGAATTTAAAAGCTCATTCGCAATGTGTGTATGTCGCTTTGTTCTGAATACCATGTACTATGTTCTATATAGAGAAGAATGGCTTAAATCTGGCCCTATATACTCATTCTTTTTTTTCTAGATTGGAGAACCATTAAAATGAAAAATTTCAATGGAATTTATTTGATATGAATAATGAAATGAAAATGATTTAAAAAATAAAAATAAGTTAACTTGAACATAATTTAAAAAAAAATGCATTTAATGTGAAAAAACATGAAGTGGAGCTATAAAAATTGCAAAATGAAATGAAATATGCGAATAAAATATGTTTTTAAAATAAATATTTGTTTCATTTTCTAAAACTAGGGTAACTTATTTAATATTCTTAAAAAAAACGATCATATTTAGGTCATGCTCCCCTAATGGTAAATGAAAAACGACGTAGATATTTATGTCAATTTGCGGGTGAAATAAAATTGTATTAGAATAAATTTTTGCACCTGAATACAAAGAAAAGTTCTACCCATTCGTAAAAAAATTCTTTTATTTTCGAAAATTATAAAAAACTCCAACATTAAAAATTCTCCAAGAATAAAGTATCCTGAAAGGAATATTCACGTTAATAAAATTCGTACAAAACCATGAAAATGAATATTTTTTATAATACAAAATTACCCATTATCCCCTATTCAATAAGTTACTTGCATATAGGGTGAAATTAACTAGTCAGAAAGTCATAAGATTTCTCAAGTTTCCCTGTGAAAAGCTTAAGATTTCTGTAGAAAAACTTTAGATTTATTAAGAAAAAATGAAAATTTCTTAAGAAGACTTAACAATTTTAAAGTTTTCAAAAGAAAAAGTAAGATTTCTTAAGTTTTTTCAAGCGAAACTTAATATTTCTTAAGTCAGGCTGAATTGGGGTAAATGAATGCCTTTTCGAGGATTTTTCTTGGTTATCTTCAGTCGTTGAAATTTGTAAAAATCATTGAAAAATATTCATTTATCTCGATTCAGTCTGACTTAACCCTTTCGTGTCCAATGATATTTATTCTAAAAACGAACTCAGAGGGTATTTTCTAGGCAAAACGTCTTCTTCGACTTTTTCTGCGTGAATTTTATTTATTTCTTACTTGGAAAAACAATTGTATTCACAAAAAACTGGAAAATTAAAATGTTTCATGTTTGAGTCAGCGTATGACCCAAAAAAACGCGAAAGGGTTAAGAAATCTCAAGACCGTTTGGTCAGTGAATTTCACCCATTGTGGCTCATCTAAGGGGCTTCCATTTCTCCACACGAAGCCCATCGTTTGCATACTTGGTGCACGCTTGAGTCGCTTGAGTAAACCACAGAAGATCACCGACATGGGATTTCTCCAATATCATACATCCCAAAGTGCCCCATCACAATGGATGATCAGCTACCGTGGCGAGTGAGATTTGATTTCTTTTCACGCCATCGGATTCCATTTGAAAATTTTGTGTGCAATTGTGCCTCGCATTGAGATCCCGCCTATGTGGCCCCTTTTCTTTGAGCCCCGCACGATGACTTCGCGAAATGGTGCTCCCAAAAAATCTGAGAATATTGTCTACAGACCGGCCCCATGGTGGGATCTAAATTGCTACCGGTCCAATGGATCTCACCATGGCGCGGGAATGCGGCCACACTCTCGATGCGTAACCTCGAGAGGGTCCTTCTGTGGGATTTTTATCCATCCCAAGTACAACATTAGCTGTGGCACATTGTGAATGAGCCAGGAAGTATTCAGCACCTTTTTTTTACGATCAGCATTCAACTATCCTACGATTCATCCCTTATAGTGGAGATGAATGTAATCTCTCTCAAGTACTTCGCGCATGCTGGAAAAGGATCGAGATATAGGCATTGAGGGTAGGTGCAAAGAGTACGCAGAATGTTTCGGAGGTAACATCGAGGGGTGGATGATTGAGGATAAAACACATGAGTAACAATTGTCCAATTGAAGTAAATTGATTCGCAACGATAGATAAAAATTATATATGATGAAAATGCCCGGGTCCCCAGACAATGGGAACAGAGATCTGAAAGGCACCGTGTTTGTTGCATTTTCCATCGACCTATTGTGCTATCAATACCCATTGAGCGCCTTATTTAGGGCTATTCGGGTGATTTAACCCAAATAGGGGGTGAAACTATAGCAATATTGAGATTGTTTAGTTCCTCTCTATAGTCAGTCAGATTCACAACGCAATGTTTCCTACATTGAAGAGCTCTTTGATGTGGGATTTCGCGAAGCACTTGCACTGAGGATACATCTGCCCTTTATACGAAGAAGCCCAAATAACGACATAAAAACGTCTCCGCAGGATTTACCTTTAACGCCGAATTTTATTTGGAAATTTCAACATTTTTTTCGTTCTTATTTCGAAGACGCGCAACCCTGAAGAAAAGCTGCATTTATTGTATCCCTCATGAACCCTTAACCCCTTTGCTTTTGTCCTTAGAATTACAATGTGAAAAATAAAACTGACCGGACGACCTTTCGGTAGCAACATGTGCCCCCATCCCTTGTCTTTCGCGCCAGATAACAATCAAATAATTTTTTAAAAGAAAATTTTCATTGAGAAAAGGGGTTGAAGTGTCTCATCTCCCTTGTGAGAACTCGTTCTTCATGGTCAATTTAGGATTTGTCGCTCAGCTCATCCTTTTTGGGGTTGATTTTCATATCTAAGTAAGAAACCTGCTCAGGCGAGGAATGCGAAGAAAATTAACCCTTATTGAGGCAACAATGATGAGATCTGACGATGGAACATGTCCTTTCTTAATATCCGGGGAGGGTGCCCAAAAAATTTTCTATATAGTACATAATACAAAAGTAGAGCAGAATTGCAACAGATAGGACCTTCTCTACTGTTTTAAGGGGGATGGTTTGTGTGTGAAAAATGCTGCGAGAAAAATCATCCCTCGGCAGATGCGCCCGTTTTTTTTGCGACTCAACAGACACCATTCCCAAGGACAATGGTTCTCTAATCTTTGCACAATGTGCTACAATACTTTTGTTCAATGAATCCTTCACATTCTATTTACATCAAACCGGGGTAAAAATACGCCATTGCCAGGATGTATTCTCGTGGCTGCGATGATAGGAATGGCTCTAATGTAATCCCATGGATGGTTACACAAGTCTCTTCTCTCTCTCTATCTACCTTTATGAGCACGCACTCTGGGAAAGTTCTGCTATATGCAAGTGAGAAGATTCATTTGTTTTAAAATTCTCATAAACAACGCGTTCTTGGTCGTACTAGAAACAAGAATGGAAATTAATCTAGAGAGCAATTTAAATTTTCCGCCGCTTTTCATGAGTTTGGGGAAATGAAATCTGCGGCAGACGCATTAAATTAAAAGAAATAAATTTAAAAAAAAATCATCATCATCATCACTATGGGCACTTTTCACAGCGCGCAACATCTAGGGCTATATGCCCTAAAAATCAAAGAAAGGGTTTTTCTAGCCAATACTTTTTATTTATTTCACGAATATTTTCAAATATTATTTTTCATTCTTAATTTTCTTTAATTTCTCTTTCAAATATTGATAAATAATTTGAAAAATTTAATTATATTCTTATTTTATTATGGAAATTAAAAATTTTCCAAGTTGTTACAGAAGCTTTTGAATCCCTTGAATCTAAAAAAAAATAATCAAAAATTATGTAAAGTATTTTTTTTTAAATTACTATTGAATAATTCAAGGACTAGAAAATAAATTTATAATATTTAATAGAATTATTTTATATTTATTATTTTCTTTTCTTTTATTTTTATCTATTTTTTATCTATTAGCTGTGATTCTTTCTTAAAAGAAGCACAGCTTCTGTGTACACTCAAAAATGCAAAGTCGTCAGATCGGGCTCAAACTTAGGATGAGCACGAATTAGGGTCCCTACATTCCAAAAAATGGTGGCGCCGAAAATCTTTCCGGCCGGCCGGCCGTCCGTCCGGCCGGAATATAACACTATATTGCAAGAGAACGGTAATAGATAGAAACTTGCGGTCAACGGCAAAGTTCATATATCAGGTGGAAGACATCCGATTATGAAGTCAAATCCAACCCCCCACCCCCGCGTCCGCCATTTTGAATAACCTCAAAATTTTGTTTTCGCTATATCTCAGTCACTATTATAGCTAGAGGTCTGAAATTTTGATATGTTGTAGGGGCCATCAAGACCTTTCCAACGATACCTCATTTTCGAAAATCGGCCAAGCCGTTTAGCCAATATGGCCGCCACAATTTTTCATCGAAAATCGGCCATAACTCGAGAACGGCTTGACCGATTTTGATCAGCTCGGGCTCAAATGAAAGATATTAATGAGCCCTACAACTGCTCGGAACATTGCAAGTTCAAGAAATGACCGCAAGTGGCGCTAAAATCGAAAACAAAATTTTCGATGAGTTTTCGATGAATATCTCGAGCACCGCTTTATAGAATTGCTTCAAATTTTGATATGTTATAGTTGACTATAGTATCTATCACCATGCCAAAAATGAAGAAAATCTATGTAGCCGTTCCGGAGATATCGCGTTTTAAAGTTTACGTGTCATATCTTGAGTTGCATAAGTCCAACGCCCCGCGAAGCGGGGCGTTTTATATACACATATAAAATAAAATAAAATATATATATATATATATAAATGCATAGATATATACATTATATATATACATATAAAAATGCAAAGATAAATATATATAAACTGCAAAGATAAAAATTAAATATAGCATGGATGGAACAGTATAAAGCGAAAGAACGGTAAGTAAAACTTACGGGCTGTGATTCTTTCTTTGTCAGTGAAATGTGAAATTGACGGAAAATTGAGGATGGGCAAATTTTGAGGAAGGCTTTCTCGCGTACCGAATCACAGCCAACGCCCACGATTAAGGCTTCTCACAAATTATCTGCGCGTTGGCTGTGATTCGGTGCGCGAGAAAGCCTTCCTCAAAATTTGCCCATCCTCAATTTTCCGTCAATTTCACATTTCACTGACAAAGAAAGAATCACAGCCCGTAAGTTTTACTTACCGTTCTTTCGCTTTATACTGTTCCATCCATGCTATATTTAATTTTTATCTTTGCAGTTTATATTTTTTATCTATTTATTTATTCTATACAACGAAAAGTCAATCATAACGCGTCCAGTTATAAGAGTTGGTATACCACAACGCGGATGGGTCAGTCTATGCGTTGTAATTTAATTTGTGAGTACTATTAGAGTAGGCAAAGTCAATTTTTTGTAAAATTTAGCAATTTGACACATTAAAATGCTTATATCTTAAGTTCTATTAGACCTACAGAAATTTCTTGACTAGTTCTGGAAAGGTATTGAAATAAGCTATAATCTGACATATATTTCGAAACATTTCAAGGTCACCTCCAGAACACAAAATGGCGGATTTTTGTTCAACAAAAACAGTTTTTTGCACTTTTCGTCCTGAAGGAATGGTCCTAGAGGTTTCTGATGTTCTAGAAAGTTGTAGAGTTTTACAAAACCTTTAATTTGATACTAAATTGAGCAAAATCGGACAATCCGTTCAAGAGATATGACTCTTAGAACTTTTCAAATTTAAGAATTTTTCAAATGGCTATATCTTCTAAACGGCGACATAGATTTTCTTCATTTTTGGACTGATGAAAGATATTAAGTCAGGCTACAACATATCAAAATTTAAAAGATTTGCCTAATGGGGATTCGGAGATATTGCCCCTTAAAGTTAGGCAATTTTTGTTTTTGTTTTTAGCGCCTCTTGCGGATGTTTTAGAAACTTGAAATGTTCTAAACAGTTGTAGGGCTTCTCAATAGCTTTCATTTGATACTAAGATGGTCAAAATCGGTCAAGCCGTTCTCGAGATATATCGAAAAAACACTTTTTGCTTTAGGCCGCCATATTTGCTAAACCGCTTGACCGATTTTCAAGTATGAATTGTTGATGAAAACGTCTCACTGAGCTCTACAACATACTAAAATTTCAGACCTCTAGCTATAAGGGAACTGGTTGATGGTGTTTCAAAATGGCAGACGGCGGCCATCTTGGATTTCGAAAATGCGAAAAAATGAAATTTTACACCCACATTTCTATAGAAAACTTCAAACCGGAAGTCTCTATCTGTTACCGTTCTCAAGCTATAAGGCAAAGTTTAGAGTCCCGGACGGCAGGCCGGCAGGCCGGCAGGCCGGTAGGCCGGCAGGCCGGCCGGATCAAAAATTTTCCACCACCATTTTCGTAATGTGGGATGTCTAAAACGTGCTCATACCAAGTTTGAGACCGATCTGAGGTGGTCGGTTTTTCCGACGATTACAATACTTGGTATGCCACGATTGTGGTATACCAACTAATTGATATTCCTTCACTACAGAAGAAGTTTGTAGAAAAGGGAAAAAATGTAGGTATTAATATTAAAAATAAGTCATTTTTGTCGGAAAATTAAATATTTTCTAATTAGTTCTTCCAATTCTTTCAATAGCTTATTTGCGAATATTTATTTAAATAAAAATCTTAGTAGAAAAAGAAGATTTTTGAAGCCTGATGAAGATAAAAAATCAACTAAATACTAATGTAAAAGGTTTTTTTATTTCTTTACAAAATTAATTCTCCTAAGAAAAAATTATAACTAAACATGTAAACCAAACCCCTATGCACTATGCTCTACGCGCAAAGCCTTACTCACTGAATTGGTTACATTTTGCCCCTCATTTTTGTGCATCCTCGACGGACGAACTCTCGAAATGTGCAGAATCCATGGGACAAACATATGCCAGGTCGAATTAGGCGCAACACGGAGGGATTGTCTCGCTAAATTCGACACACTGAATGACGATGAACCCACAGAGAGATGGTTTTGATTTAAGTGATTTTGATTGAGCCTGTAATCTGCAATGAATATAAATTAGGCCAGGCAACCCTTCCTCAATTTTTTGCAGCTCTATACTTCAAAAATCACACCGAGAGGGCACTTCCTGGGAAAATCTGGGCATCCCAATGCATAATTCTCATAATGGGGCACATAAGATGAGCACATTTTGTACCTACATAATGTATGTATGCTGTAGAACGCTAGGGGTCAATATTAATTAACAGTTTCATTGTTGATTCTTTTTTTCTCGCACCTCTTAACTCGTTTGTGTGAATTTGATTGTCTATGAAGAGGGAAGCCAAGCCTCAAAACTTTCTTGAAAGAATCCGCGTGATGTGCTTTTGGGCATGATTATGCGGAAAAATAATATTCAATTAATTCCCCAACGTGCGAGATCATTGGAAGGCGCAAAATTTCATTCCAGAGTGTGTGGCAATGTATTCATGGAAGTTTCAATGTGGAGGGAGTTTGCATTTAGATAATTGGAGAAATGTCAAAAAACTGCTGTCACACTGACGTTGTCATTTTGACATTTCAGCATTCTTATGAGTTTTTTTTTAATTGATTTTGTCGTTTGTTTTATCTTTTTCATTTAATTTCCATTTTTTTTGCTTAAAATATTTAGTATTGAAGGCTGAGGACTGTATGGATGTTTAAAATAACGTTTTTCCGTAGCAAAAAGATAAAAATAAAAGGAAGAACTGTCAAAAACAAGTATTTCACATAGAATAAAAACAAAAAATTTTTTTTAAAAAGTTCACTAATGTGAGAAGAAATATGAAAATTATCTGTCACCTTGACGCCCCCGGAGAGAGCACCTCAGCACCCACCAAAAAAGCTAAACTAACCACGTCAAGAAAACAACCATCAAGTATCTGTCAAAGTTATGTCATAGCTATCTGTCAAAGTTATCTGTCAAATTAATCTGTCAAACCAACTATCATGCGAAAAATAACGTCCCATTTGCAATTGCAAATTATACAATTAGGAAGCCCTCTTCTATATACTCTCTCCATTGATTTTACCTTCACAAAAATCTTGGAGGGAAATGGTAATAAATCATTGATTGACACAATGATGATCGCGCATCGGTGATCTCACTCATCTGCCATTCATTGGCGATGGAGGAGAAAAAAAGGCCATCGTTTAACACAATAGCCACAAATGATTATTTTCTGTTTTTATTATTTTACTGCGCGCGATCTCTGGGGCATAGTCCTCCACACACATGATTCTTAAGCTATGGTGTCCCAAGCCCGTCAACAATCTCCGCGCACTCTCACCTCACCTCCTGGCCACAAACAAAATGCGTCTGTTGTAATCATTGTCTGGCGATCATTGTTCAGTCGCACTCTCGCACAAAAGAGGTGGAGTTTGATAAAGATCGTGATTATTAAAAAATGCTGGAAACGTCACACTTCAAAGTCTCTGATCGCATTATATGAAGTGGATTATGATTGTCGGGAGAATGAAGGAGCGAACGATCGGAATGATCACCCTCCTCAACTTATGGGTCCCACATCAAATTGCACCTCTTCTGGGGAGAGTCTGGAGTATGGGATTAAATTGTAAAATTAAATAGAAACCAAGGTAAAGGACAAAGAGACAAGAAGTTATTAATTAGAGAACTTTTGAAAAGAATAAATAATAAATTCAATTGTCTGGAAAATTGCTAGTCATTCAATAAAATAATTTAGGTATATTTTTACGCAGTAAGAGCTTGCACATCAGGTGGCAGAATATTTGCATAAAGTATGTAGGTGGCAGCATGCATGCAATTCTAAATTAATTTAACTTCGCTAAAAAAATCTTAATGGAATCTAATCCTATAAATAACCTAATCTACCCTATAACCTCCTAAGTACAACCCTGTAAAAATAAATGTGTATATAATATCGAAATCATCGAAAATAATGAAAAAAACATCGTTATGATACTCATTGCTCTAGCTAGACTTCACAAGCACGAAAAATCCTTAAGAATCCTATATGCCGGAAAATATTTTTTACCCCCTTAAATTTTTGTTGATCTTCCGCTCATTTTTTGATCCTCAGGGATACCTTCTTTCCTACTTTTTTTCCCACAGTCATTAATCCGACAAAATTATATATTTCATATATTTAATCAATATTCCATTTGAACTCTACGCGGGAAGTAACTTCTGGTGTTTTGGTGAAAAATATTTGAGAAACATCTTCAAACATTATCCTTCGTCTTTATAAATATTCCTTCGACGAACTGCGGAAGAATTTCTCTGGAAAAACAATCTCAATGGATCTCGAGTGATCCTCTTAGGGCAAAAAGGGATGAAAAAGATGGTGCTGGTCAGACAGTGTGTCGCCTCTCGGTGGAACCATCCGTTTCTCCTCTTGCCTGTGTTGACAAGAATTCCTCATGAGTGGTGCGTTATCTAAATTCAATCACCTTCACCAATGTGAATGGGGGAGAAGAAACAACATCATCCCGCAGGTCATCTTTCACCTTGTCGAGAATAAAAGCTTGCGCGGATGAAAGAAAAATAGAGAAAGAGAGTTTCAAGTGATTTCTTGTCTTTTGTTGCATTCTCATCATACCCAACAATATTCTCTCTGACTTACAAAATGCTTAGAAAGGCCTATATAGGTGGATGAAAACTGAGAGGAGAAAAAGAATGAGATGGAGAGACACCTATATGAAAAATCATTTCACAAAACTCTCAATACAAATAGCACAATCAATGAAAAGAAGGTCCATCCAGGTTATTGTTGAGTGGAGAATGAACCTTTTTTACATTTCTTTTTTTTCTCTCTCTTCAAAATGTTGCTACAAAAACGCATGTGACGTCACCACGTGAGATTGTCAGGTGCGTTCTTTTAGTTTTTTTTTTTTTTGCTTTAGATGGGTGAATAGAGAGCTTTTCGGGCAAAGAGAATGAATAAAAATGCAGCTCAACAAACACACAATTTATGAGTTATGCCCTTTGTTGGTCATCTCTCATTTTACCCATAGAGATCCTTCGTTTTTTTCTCGAGCATTCTTCTCCCATACATATGAGAATTTAATTTTTCACGCCACTGCATCATGCCACCCCTAAGTACGGCCCTAAGATGCCAATTTCGGCTTCTTTTAGTCCTCATTTTGACGCTCCCAGACACTGTGGCACCGAGTTTTTTTTTCTTCGTTGATTTTCTAAGAAAAATTGATAGATTTTTTTTTGTTTTACAATCCTTCGGGACTTTTGGGGATCAGTGAGGGATGGAAAAAAGGGATATTAGCACCTTTAAATGATGCCTCATTCTCTTTTATGATTTCTATCGAAGGTAAAAAAAAACTAGAGGAAAAAAGCTATAAAAGACACCTCAGTCATTCACAAAGGATTCCGCTCTAAGGATCTTTTCTCTGCGCATCTTGGTCAATATTTAAATTTGTGAGGTTTCAATGAATTTTTTATGATTTATCATTTCTAACAGCAACATTTCAACGATATTTTTTGTTTTCTCGTGTTTGCTCTTCAAAGTAGATAATTTTTAAGTATTTTTTCATTAATTTTACTCACTTAATAGTTATTTTAATAGCTTAAGAAAACCTGATGTGGAAATTGAGGTTAGATTTCCACCATAATCATTTTGAGGTTATGATAACAGAAAACTTGTTGCAAAATCTGAAGGAAAACTCAGTGAAAAGAGATTTATGTTTTAGCAGGAATTTACCTGGAGAAAAAAATGTGAAATGAACCATCAATTGGAGGCAAAGCGAGAGCAAATATTGGGAATGTTTCGGACAAAAGGCAGGAAATTTACTTAAATGTTCCTCCGTTGTTTCCATCATTATTCAACATTATTGTATGATCCCAATTCTGTTTTGTTTGCTATTTTATCGGAGGTACCACTCCGGCAAAAAAAAGAGAACAAATTATTGTTAAAAGAGTCTACCTTTTGTATAAATCGTATCTCTTTTTGTTACACCCATTAGTTCTATATCTTTCGTCTATCTTTTATATTCCATACATTGCCCATGGGAGTATACAATTTGTACTCATCGCGCAACAAGGTGTTCGAGACACAAGTGGAGAGGATTGGTTTTAAGGAGAAAATACTTTTTTTTTATTTTTTTATTTTAGTTATAGGTTGATTAGGATTTTACGGAATTTTTTGCACTGAATTTCCTAAATTCTTTGCATTTTCTTAAGGAAACAGAATATGCAAACCTAAGACAATGAGTAGAATATTATGAGAATATTCGTTACAGAATATTAGAAATTATTCTTTATAGTTTTTTAGAGTAAAATACTTGGTGTTGGCCACGAAGTGGAACACCAACTAATAGAAAGTAGTCTTGAAAAAATATTCATTTATTCTGATATCAGTGATATTTAAAGAATATTCCTAATATTTAAAGGATAATTTTAAAAAATTCCTTAATATTCGGAATATTTAAAGAATATTTGGGAATATTCATTAATTAATTTGAAAATTTGTAGCATTTTTTAAGATATTCGAAGGAATTATCGATAAAATTATTATTAAAATATGGGAGAAAGTATTACTTAAAATATATATTTGATTTTTCATTATTTATGAATTTAATGTAAACAAACAATATCTGCGTGTCATGAATACCTTGATGTTTAATTCAACAAAAATTAAATGTTTTCCAGGCGCAGAGACAGAGAGAATAAAAAAGTTCTCGAGTTATTTTATTATCGGCCTGTGTTAATTGTTTTCCGGACAGCTTGTGATTTTATCGTTTGTAGCTCGCGGAATTGGGCAAAAAGTGTTAGATACGGTCAACAATTGCGCACCCAGAGGGTGTGTAATGAAATGGAAAAATGTGCTAAATGATCCCCCAGTTTTTTTTGCTGTCTCTTCTCCACGTTGAAATGATTCTAGGAAAAGTCTCGCATTTTTTTTATCCCTGTGAGGAAGAATTTCTCTCGAACTGGAGGCAGATGCGTGCCCCCGGGAAGGTCACACACTGTGCTGAGGTCACTGGAAATTATGCGATCAACAATATGTGGATGCTGTAAGGAGTTTCAGGAGAGACGCACAATTGATTGAATTCCTTCATCTCCTGGTGAGTTTGTTGTATCCACTCAGTGTGATGTTCAATTGATAGAAATAAACAAATAAAATTGTTCCTTTTTTCCTCTCTATTGTAACACTGAAAAGAATAGGGAGCACTTTGGCAAGAATAGTCCATCAATGCATTCAATAGGCCATAATAAATTCAGTTCTTCGTAAGGCAAAATATCTCCAAAAGCGTCATGCAAAGTTAAGGGATGAAGACAATTATCACGAAATGTGGGGAATTTCTTTAAGATTTAGGAAAGAGTCAATAGAGGAGGTAAAATTTGATGATTTCATGAATATTTGCAAAATTTTAACATAAATATTCGCTTAAATTTATAAAATATTCTCAAACTGTTTTGAATATTCCGAATGTTTGCAATATGTTAAAAAAAATTCGCTTTGTTGTGTTCAGTATTCGGCTAATTACTGCCCCTTAGTCATTGTGAATTAATAATTATTTTTAGAATATATTACGCCTTGATGAATTAAAACAAAAAAGGATAAAAACGTTAAAGAAATAAAATTAATTAAAATTCCTTTATTCCGCAGTAACATTAGAAAACTCCTTAAAAAATGTAGATAAAAAACAAGCAATAAAATATTTTACTTTAAAAAACACGAAAAAATATATTTATTAAAACGAATATTATAGGTAGTCTAAACGGTTTAAGAAAACATATTTGAGAAGTTAAATTTTGCTTAATTTATTTTTAATCTAAACTGTCTTAAATTGCTTTTTGAAAATTCATAGGTTATATTTTACTCTTGTATTTGAACCTTCTTGCTACTCTTATCCTTTCTTCGTGAGATCTTCAACTTCAATCCTCCAATGGGGATCCTCATGATTGAGTTAGGGATGAATCCTAATTCTTGGTTTTTCTCAAGACCCTCACTGAGATGTACGTTAAAATTGTCGAGGATAGACACCAAAGCAATCTTCGATATTACTCTGCCCATGTTCATTGCAATACACTGCTTAGGACCTAGTCCGAAAGGTAGGTACATCCCAGTTTGATCGCTAGAGGTTCTCCCTTCGAATCGTTCTGGTTTAAATTCTTTTGGCTTCGGGTAGTATTTTGGATCATGGTGGATACTGACTGTTGGTATCATGATTGGAGTTCCTTTCTCGATTACAGAATCCGTTCCTGGGACATGGTAGTCTTTGGAACATTCCCGCTTAAGAATGATGACCAAGCTGTAAAGCCGGAGGATTTCGTAGACGCAGCAATCGAGGAATTTCATTTCGGCTACGCTATCATACGTAAGTTGACCATCATGACGTTTTAGGACATCTCTAATCTCCTTCTGAGCCTTTGTAAGAAGATGGGGCTGTTTGGCTAATTCAAAAAGACAGTACGCTATAGTCAGAGCAGTTGTGTCATATCCAGCAATGTAGAACAAATGAACCTGAGCTGCTACCTCTCCCAAGGACATCTTGGCGGATTTGTCTGCAATATACAATTAAAAAGGAATTTATGATTTTCATAAACACCAATTAAAGATACATGTTAGAATTCCTAGATCTTTACCAGTGTTGGTTTTGATGGTCCAATCATCTTCCTCCTTGATCACTCCGGAATTTCTCAGTTGTATCAACATTTGCATGAAATCTTTATTCTCTGAGTTTGTCTTTTCTCTCTCTTCCACAATTTGCTTAACCATCGTCATCATAATTTCCTCATACCTGGCATCTGTTGTCTTTAGTCTGATCCACTGAGACACCGTTGGTAGGAAGAAACTCATTCCTAAGCGAAATCCATTCATTCCCGAAGGTTTGAAAAACTATTATGACACCAAATTAGAAAAATTAAGATAATATTGTAAAGAAAGTCCTACAAATTCACAGCACTTACCCTCTTTCCAGCTTCCCGAATCGGAGCATTGGGATCTGCTATACAGTCCACTTCGAAACCAAGGATAGCAGAGGCAATAACATTGGTCATATGTCGTCCCATAAGGTCAAACATATCAACTTCATTTCCAAGCTGAGCTTCCTTGAAAAGGAAAGTCTCAAGATTTTTATTTGCTTCAGCAATGCTCTCAAACATCCCCCTTAGCTTGCCCGTGGTAAAGGCTGGAGACAGTTTGTTGCGCAGATTCTTCCAGCTTTCACCATTTAGGGCAACAAGGTGAGCTGACAGGGGATCAGCTTCGGCATTTGAATAAATTCCTCGATCATGAAAGTACTGAAAATCCTTTATAAGGATCCTACGGCAGAGTTCGGGATCGCGAATAAAGAGAACAGGCCTAGTCATCGCGTAGATTCCAACCATTGGAGCATCAATGGATTGATAGACATAATCACAAAAATCGCCAAGAGATTTCTTAAGCATAAGCCCAAAATTTCCCAGCGGAAAGGAAGGTTTTAGACTTTTGATATTCCTTCGATCCCAATAGGTGAAAGCTCTTTTCACATAGAGGTATCCCAGTACTAAGGTCACTAATAAACTCCAGAAGATCATGATTTTCACTTCTCACACTGAATTTTTACAAGGCACCTAACGCACTAAACCTAGTTTCCTAAATGTGGTCTTTATATAGTGTGTGAGTGTAATAAAAATTTTAGAGTAATAAAAGATAGAAAAATATATTAAGCAAATAAATTATTGTTTTGCTGCGTTACATAATATTTCTAAAAATAATTTTATTTTTAATAACTTTAAAGAAATGTAAACAACTTCTTACTCATATACCTAATAAAATTTTTTACAGCTTTTATTCGCTTTTGCGCTTTAAAAATATTTATTTTAATTTAGCGTTTTCGACACACCGGATAGGCTTTTTTTTAACAATTCATTAAATTTAGTTTTAAAAATATTGATTTTGTTTAAAAAATTTATAAAAATAGAATAAGGGAAGGTTAGTCATTTTGATGATCCTTTTATTGTATCGAAGGCACTATAATAAAAAGAATTATTATTTTATTTTCGTGAAGTAACATTTTATAAAATAGAAATAGATTAAATAAATTAAGTGAATAACCTCTATGGGTAACAATTACGTAGTAAAACTAATAAAAACATTTTATGATAAGAAGAAATTGTTCCATTTTTTTCATATTCTATGTATTTCATACAATAACCCTTAATTTTTTTTTTGGGAACAATAATTTTTTACCAAAGTTAATAAAATATATTTAAAACATTTCCTTTGTTTCAGCCATAGCCTTGAGACATAACTAGATTTCTAAACATGTTCAGATTTTCATCATATTGTTCTGTTTTGCTGTAAAATTATAAAGTGAACAATAACAATATTTTCAAGTAATAATTTATTTTTATATTTCTAATTTTCTTGTTCACTAATTATTTGTTCTTTTTACCTTTTAGTTTAGATAATTTCTTTGAATTTTTATTTATGTTCTCAGTTTTATTTTTATTCAATGTTTTATCTAAAAACGTCCATTGAAAACTTGCAACATTAGATTTTCCGGATTTTCCCTTAATTAAATGACAAAAAATACATTTTTTGTTCATAGAAAAATTTTTAAAAAAATTGAAAAAAATCATTGAAAATTAAACTCTTTTCTATTGAATAGTTTTTAAAGAAAAATCAAATTGGCAAATCAACATTGAATGAAGGATCATCCCATGAAATTTTCACTTCTAGGAGCTGTTCCCCTTTCCTGTTGAGCCTGCAAATTCTCATGAGCCACAAGAAGTTGATTGAGAAGGAAAAAAGAGCCACTAATTGGTGACCCTCGTGCTTCTTATGGAGACCCTTTTTTCCTGATATGTTGGTACGCACAAAGGCCTCGCCTGAAGAGTGATTTAATGAAATTTATTGCAAAACCGTGTCGAAATTAGCACGATAATTTATACGACAAATATTTCTGCGTTGTCTCTTAACATTTCCCAGATGACTCGTTTTTTTACGGGTGAGCTTCGAACCTCCCAACCCCTTTCTTTTTTTTAATTAAACCGAATTGAGCTGGGAACCCGAGAAAAGGTACCCCCATCGGAGTAATTCGCCATAAATAACAGCTGATTTGGATGGATGAAGCTCATGCATTGAGCTAAAGAAGAACTATAGGTATAATATGTGGCTTTTCAGCTTTTCAGGTGAAATAATAGCTTCCAAACAAGAATCGATTGGATTGTATAATGGCAAATACTATCGCGCGGGGATGCAATAAAGTGTCGATTTTTGTCATTAAAGCTCTATTATGGTAATGTCGGATGGTATTATTGGGGGTATATTCTTGTTTTTTGTCTCCTAATCTGGCATCTCAATAGGATTTTCTCTTCTTTTCCATGCCCCAACACTGGCTCATGGATGAATAAGAAGAAAACACCATGAAAAGAAATATTGAACAAAAATGTTGGAAGAAGAATCTCCGATCTCCATCTGGAATTCATTTTTATTCATGTGAAGATCGTATAAGCCAGTCGATGTCCAATTGCCCAATAAATAAGGATTAAGTGTGGTCCAGCAAACAACAAATATCATCTGCTTCGTCAAAGAATACACACTGCATACATATACATACAAGATCCCAAAGGAGGAGCTTTTTGCTCGGAGATTCTCAACGCTCTCAATAAAATATCTCGGATTTTTATTTATCTCATTCCGATATGAAAGTTTTCTTGGTATCAAGATGAAAATTAAATGAAAATCTCTCTAGATAAGAAAATGTTTTATTTAGTAGATAAAAGATTAAAAATATTTGAGAAATAATTTTTTAAAAAATCCATTTGAGTGACAAATATCTTTCCCAAAATCGTAATCGATATGTCAACTTTTTGAAATATAAAGTAGGTACCTAACTTTCTATTAAATCTAAGAAGTTTTACATTTAAAAGTTTAAACCCAAACCAATAATTTTTTTTTAAAATTATTTTAGCTAAATTGATAGAATAATTTTCTATTCTGTTCTGTAATAAAATTTTTCTATACGATTTATCTTAGTTTTTCAATCGACAGTTTTTTGAGTTTTTGTAGAAGTTTTTGGCACAATGTCTTTCATAAATATTTTAGGAAAAAATTGAATTAGAAACGATGCTTTTCACATCAGAATCCAGCCACTATGAACGACAAGACACGATTAAATATCACGAAAAAAAGCTTTTTAATAGTAAAAACTACTACATTTTTCTTCAAAATTTTGCAAATTAAAAAAAAAAAATTTAAAATTTACTAGATAACTCTATGTCTTCTGTCTAACAGAATCCCATCACACAGTCCAACAAAAAAAAAGCAATATAAATTGTAGAGATGTTAAAGAAAAAGAAAGATTAGCAAAGTTTATGAATAAAAATGGTTAAAAGAATGCAAAGGTTAACAAAAGATCTATAAAAATTCGGAATAACATCCCATATTCACAATATTCCAAATTAGGAATAAATCACGAGTTAAAAAGTCAAGAAAAGAAGATGGAATCACACAAGAACACTTCTTCATTTTTTTCTTACCTTCTCTCCCAGGTGATTTAATAACACAAAATTTATATTTGATTTCTCTCTCACCCAGAATGCCATATAATCCACCACTTGAGGTGTCTTCCATTGAAGAAGTGTGCATAAAGAGCATAATTTTGATTCATTGCCACAAAGTGCATCTTTTATTGCATTCTTTCGTTTTTTTTTTTCATCTTCTTGACTCAAAGCTGGAGGGGCCATCAAAGGAGATTGCGAGGAGAAACCAACAAAGGGGGCAACTTAAACGATTTTGACACCCTAACAAATGCGTTTTGGCAGAAATGCTCTCTCACACCGTTCCTATAAATGCGAGAAAATTTATATTTGCACAGAACAAAAGTAAATGCTGATCTCCATAATTCTCTCTTTTGCCCGTTTCCAGCATCCATTCAATTCTTCATCAATTTGTTTCTCTTGTGTATGCACAGATGGGAGCGCGAAAGAGAAGTGGCCAAGTGAATTCCTCAAGGGTATAAAAATTTTTTCAAAGGAATTTCGCTATTTTACACTTATTTATTCGCTTCGCGTTAGGGATTGTGGCGCCACCATGGAGTTTTCATTGACAGAAATAATTTTCTCAATGAAAACTTTTCAATAAATGTTTGATTTAATTAATTTTTTTTTCACAGAAATAAAATGAAGGTGAATAAAATTAATTTTTATATTCTGTAAAAGAACTAAATCATCGCTGTAAAGCATAAAGTTGCACTTTTTCCTACCCGGCTGACATTGTGAGATAGAAAGTTTAAAAAAAAAATCACATTTTTTTTTAACCTATCAATTAAATTCAATCTGAATTTTTTGTACCCCATACAAATACCAAATTAGTAGGTAATCTCAATTTTCAGCCTCTGCTGTAGTGTCAGTCGGGGTAAGCAAAAATCCTTCCAATAAATTCCGTGTACATCAAATAAAATTCCTCTTGAGCATAAAATGAAAAATTATGCTAATCCCTTATTTAGTATATTTTTCTCCCAAGGACTTTTGTATGTGCGGAACAAGCATATAAAACTAATTCTCCCTTGCTGGGAAAAGGGTTTTAATGGGTGCCCCTTCAGCATAACACTCAACGGCTAAAATTGGTGGATAATTTTTCTCTTGTTGCGAGAGAGTGCATTTTTGATTAAAAACGCGTGGCAAGGATCAAAATATTATTTATTGGTGATGTGTGGAGTGTGGGGAAAAATAAATTTACATAAATTATGTGTTTAATTTACAATAATTGAACAATGCTTTTGGGTTTTTTTTTTTTAATGAATGAAAGGCATTCCATATACAACATTAAATTCCGCGGTTCGGCGGTTCTGTGGCAAAAGCCCAATGTACCAAAAAAAAAAAGCGTCAAAAGAATGTAAAAGAACAACGATGTGCGCGTCTTTTTTTCTCGATGATGCCCCATTGATGGTTTGAAAAAAAACTCCACCGCAACCACTCAAGAGGATGATTTATCATTCCCTGTACCTCATTCGATGAACAATAAGTGTGGTAATGCACATTGAAAAGGAGGTTGGAAATCAACAAAACAAATACAAAAGTCTTCAACTGATGCGTTTCTGATTGGTAATTTATCAATCATCCAAATCACATAATACCACAAATATTTTTCTGGGTGTCTTTCCACCCACATTCCACCCTGGCTAATCCCCCTTTGATCTGTAAGCCCTTCCTCGCATTTTACCACAAACACCACACGTGCTATTGCAATGTGACACTCTGTGGTTGAATTGGTGAGATAAAAATTTATTTAATTACCTTCTCTATTCAAATTGGGTAAAGAAATCAATAAAAAAGTTATAATTTGCAAAAGGAGTTTATTTATTTTAAAGTAAAATACTATACAAGCATGGAAATTGTATTTAAATGATTTTTAAACATTTAATTAAAGAAATACCCAAAAGGATGATAGAAATTTTCCATTAAAATTAGTTGGAAAATTTACCAGAAAATAAGTAAAAGAACGCAAAAGCCACACCTCTATTTTATCTTGGAATTTAATTATATTTTTTTCAATAAAGCATATGCTTCAATCAATCAATTTTCAATCATTAATTAAGTGAAGCCGACGTGAAATGTCGAAAGTGAAATGGAAAATTTTACTTTTCCATTTAATTGAATTCTCTGCTGGACGACAATTTTTCAATTACGCTGTTGCCCTCTCCATGTTAGTATGCCTTCTGCAAGAAACTATTTGACGATGTTCAGAAATTGTTTGCACATGATCCACTGAGGAAGGCACTGTCTTGTGCCGAAAGCTCTGGCAGAATTGCGCGTTTAATTCTGAACTGAGATTTCATTTCCGACGCTCACCGGAGGAAAAGTAAAATTTTCCATTTCACTTTCAATCATTAAATTCGTTAAATTTTTAGTCTTTTCAGTAAATGATTTAACCCTTCGACGATAAATATATTTCCAACATATAGGGTTTGATAAAAATGTTTCTTTCTTGCTTTGTGCTTGTGTATAATCTATTAAAGCAAATTGCATAATAAAACTTTGGTGCTGTTTATTAAAGAGTAGAGCAAGTTGAAAAACTAGAGAAAAGTTTGCTTTTATGCTAATGATTAAAATCATCAATGTAGCAATGATGCATATGCTTCGTGTATAAAAATACAGGCTGAGTTTTAACGCCGTATATAAATGTCCAGCAATGCATAAACTCCTTTAATATCTGCAAAAATGAATAAAATTCAAACGAAAAATAAAAAATAAAACTAATATTAATACAAAATCATTTTTTAGTGTAAATTCAAAAGCTTCAAACACCTTCAAATTAACTTTTATGTTTCGCGGTGAGTGTGAAAAGGACTTTATGCGTACCGGTGCGAACCACATAAATATAAATTAGGTTTTTTCTTAGCACGGTCAGTCTCTCATGAATTGAATATTTTTGTACCTTTTATCATGAATGAAATGGACGGTTTTTTATGTTCACTCTAAGGCTTTAAAAGGGATTCCACAGAGAGAGAGCGAAGGACCCTTTAGAAGGGAGGAGCCCCATATTATAATGAATAGAAGTGTGGGTGAATGAATGGGTACATGTGAATGGATTTGTGCGAGGAATTTGTGGAATGACGTGTGGGAGTCAAAAGAGGAAGCTCCTTGCCGTGAAAGGATATTCAAGAAATTGATAGTCCGTGTCCTTTCTTTTCTTCCAAAGACGACAAGAAAAAATATCTTTCCAAAACGAACAACGACAATTTACACGTGTGGTCCTTTGCGGTATATTTTTGCTTTTCTTTCCTCTGCTGAAGCACCATTCGGAGAAGGATGATGGCAAAGGAATTATTTTTTCTTGGGTGAGAAGAATCCCATTGTTATGAAAAAGTGAAAAAGAATTTCATTCATAACCAATTGTTGCATCCTGGCAAAAGAATCCTATATACGCCAATTAATATTCAGCTTTGAGTTTCTTTATGATTTTTCACGGAAGATTTTCCATATTTTCCTTCTTTGGGTAGCAAATTATTCTCCAAGTGGATTTTCTCCTAGTACAAATCACTTTGATGGCTTACAAGGAATCCAGGATCATTGGCCTTTGTGGGGTATTCTTGGGAGAGAATAATTGGCAGTGTGTGTGTGTCAATAGACTCTTAAATAGAGAGGACTACATTGCCAGTTATTCCGCATGAGCTTTTCCAAAAGCCAAAGAATCCTTTATAATTTGCCGCTCCTTTTTTAGTGAAAAACGGGACAAAGGATGTGGAAGGACACTCATAAGGATTCTTGAAACAAACAATAAAGAAATTCTTTTGCTAAACCAACTTTTGAGGTTTGCTGTGCATTGCAAACTTTCTCTCTATATAGCATAATGGTACAGTGATGGTCATTAAAACAGCAGCAATTTTTTTAAATGAAAAATTTGCTATTTAAATGTAAAAAAAAATGAAGAATAAATCTTGAATTGATTAAAAAAATCTATTTTTCTTGGACGAATGAAAAAAAAACTGATCTTAATATTCTCTGACCCCATCGGGAGATTCCTTTGCATTCTCTGCACCCACTCGTCCCACCACAAAAATCCAGTGACTAAACATTAATTTGGAAAATGGTTCTAATAAAAATTTATAAATACAACCAATCTCCGTATATAAAGATGCCTCACCCGTGGCTAAAAGATTCCCTCACCCGGGGCCGGTACGACTGGTGCGACAGAGATGAAAAAAAGGTCCACCAGATCACATTCATTTGTGAGGTGAAGATGAAAATGACGATGCTCTCCTGCCGCAACCATCAAATATGACTTTTTTTAATGTGTCGATTTTTTTTATTATCCAGAGGTCGAATATTAAAAACGGGTTACGGGTTACACCTTGTATTGAAAAACACAGCGGGTGTCGCATTCTCTGACGCGCATCGTTGTTGGTTCTTCCATTTGTAGCCCCCATCCGCCACCTCGTGAAGATTTTTATCACAGCACGATGTGAATCTTATTCTTTTCTTTATTTTCTGTTTTCACCGCCAAATGTTTCTCTCTTATTTTGGCTTCTATGTGGCCGCAAATAAAATATTTTTTTGATGGTATGCCCGCACAAAATTAGCGAGGAATGTCATGGAACTGAGGGAGTTTATATAAATGTTTTTAACCCTTTCAGGACGATTTTGTTTTGTAATTTTCCATTAAAATAAAATTAGTACTAAGGCTCTACCTCTTTTATTGAGCCTGGGTTGAACTTACAATTAGTTCATTGACTTATAAAAGAATTTGAAATTTAACTGAAAAGGAGTTTATTCGTTTTTCTTTAAGAAAACCCAGTATTTCAGAAAAAATCAGGACACGCATAATTTTGTAGATAATTAATTTAAAAAAAAAAAGAATCAGATACAGACAAGAAAACCTTTCCATTTTATACCAAAATCAACAGGGAAAAGTTAACAGAGATTTACTTAAAAATGATACCAATAACGTCACTAATGTGACAAATGTGTTTACTTCTCTCAATGCACGAATCCTTGATCCTAATGCTTCATTAAAGTTTTTTTTTTTGGGAAACATAAAATTTTATTTTAATGCTTCAAACATTGAAGAGACAAAAAAGAGAATAGTGACGTAATTGCTCAGATTTTTGAGCAAACCTTTGCCAACTTTCCACAACTAATCTCAGTGGAAAATCGTAATGTCTCCGTATCGCATTCTTATTCTTTTATGATTCTCTAGCACATTACATTTATTTTAATTATTTTCTCAAATGACGAATTTTTTATAGAAGAACAGATAAACTCCTTTATACATAATCAACAAATATTTTTTTTAGTTTTTCTTTTAATCCAAGAAATATATTTTTAACAACAAGTGATAAATTTTAATAAAGTTGAAACAAGTCCTAAAAGGGTTTACCTAATTCTGGAGGTGTTTTGTGAATATCGAGCATAAATTGCATAAATTGAATTTATTCAAGGACTTCACCATCCCATCAGCGATATTATGTATAACAACTGATAAAGATTCTTAGGGAGATTTTTAACGACGCCCCCAGAAAAAGAATTTGTCTTAAAAGCAAAAATATTTTAATTTATTTGTATTGGTGTAAAGTTGAGTACGATGCAACGAGAAAAGGTCTCCATAAGGTCTAACCGGGCCAGACATTTTGGTGCCTCGATTGTCTCTTCCTTTGCCCATTCGTAGGGTCTTTCCAGGTGAAAGAAAAGATGATGAGGCAGGAGATGAAGTTTAAAAAAAACGAGCTCTCTGGACCCGCCGCCTTCACTGTGACGAATTCCATCGAAAGAACGAAGCTTTTTTTCTTCTTCTTTGTTGCAAAGCCCCGAGAGGATGGGCTGCCCAATTGTGAGAGAAACAAGAGATAGGCATTAGAATTCATCCTAACCGTGTAATTTATTGTTGTTCCAAGAAAACGCCTGTCAAATCTCTGTTAGCGCACCGAAAAATAACAATGAAGCATCACACCAATGAGTCAAAGAAGAGATATGCCACACAGCTAATGATGAGGCGAGTTCTTCTTATTTTTTTCACCTTCCTTTTTTTACAATCGCGCCGAAGAAACAATCATGCTGCGTGCGAGATTCCTCCGCAGGGGCTTCCTGGTGGAAAAATGAAAATTACTCAATCAGAAAAAATCCCCCCTCCCCCTCCCAGCTCACCTGGAACATTTTATTAAGTATATACCATTTGCCTACATATTTAAGTGAAATGGTGATAATTGGCGTGAGATCAGGGCTACAAACGGCTTTTCCTCGCACACGCAAAACAAGGCGCAACTCTCTAAATCATCCATCTCCATATAAATCACCTTGTGTTGGTGAATTAAGATCAAGAGAAAAGAATTAAATGCAAAAATAATTTATCTCAAGTGATGGCTATAAATTCCATCCTTCCTGCCACACACACAGAATTTCTCTGGCAGCACCATTGTGCACCCCTTCAAGGTGTGCAAGAGTGCAGTTTGTAATATTTTGTCACCTGGAAAAATGCAATAATGCAAATTTATTTCAATTTCGCAATTATTTATGCAATGTGTATACAATTTTGCAAAGAATTTTGCACATAAAATCTCATCTCGTACGCTCGTTTTTATTCCCATTTCACATCAAGGAATTTTCCTTTAGGAGAAAGAGTTCCTTTACAAAAAAGAATTGTTGCATTTTATATATTTTCCAGGATAATTGAAAATTTAATTTAAAAAGCAATTCTTTGTGAAGATTTTATCAGATATTTGCGATTTATTTCTGATTTTTCAGAATAATTTCTATTCAGGATATAAGAAATATTCCTTGTCTAAATATATTCTTAGAATAGATTTAATTAAGTTACTATTTTTTCCAAGAAAAAAAAACAATCCTATTCACCTCCGATGACACTTTCCTTCACTTCAAAAAAATTTCTTTCCTTCATTAACAAAAATGAAATAAGAGAAAAATATTCATTTGTATGAAAAAAATATATATAATTATATAGTTCAAGAACTCTACACAACAACCTCGTCATTATCTTGCGGAGAAGAAAACAAATGGAAAAGTACCTGAAGGACGTTACGAGGAGAATAAAAGGATGGTGAATTTGAAGAAGAGATTAAAATGAATAGTGAGGAGATTCTTGTAATCCACGATTTTTCTTCTATGAAAAAAATAAATAAATTTCAATACAAAATAGCTGCATCATTCTCCTCCTTTTGGCTTATGTGGAATAACTCCTTTTCGTTCATCCTCGAAACGTTAAATGGGCATAGCCTCATTTACTCGCACCGTCATCGTCGCGAGAATATCATAAATTCTCTCTTTTGAATATTGTGGAATTTATAAATGCCTTTTGTTATCACCTTCTCTTACAGTCAATTCGCTTCGGATTTAGTATTTAGTCAGGATTTTTGTTGGGGATCACAAGAGATGTGGATGAACAAAAAGAAACAGCACCTCTTTGATTGCTATATAAAGAGATGCTTTTGGGATTTTATTATTATATATGCGATGAGGGGGAATTCTTGCTATTCGTTTGCTATGTATGCTATGAACATTTGACCATAGCATTTCCTTATGGTGTGGATTGCAAAAGAATAGGGACAGGTGGTAATTAAAAATGATTTTTCAATGTATTTATTCAGAAGCTGGAATTGGGATTTTTTTTACCTCCAAAGTCTTTTATTCTTTTGGCGGGAGATTACAATTGATTTGATCCACGCGCAAATAAGGAGCTTAGTATGAAAAGGTAAATGAATGGAATTACAATTCATTCTGCTCACGTATAGAGAATATCAACAGATATATTGTGTTAATTCTTTCATAATGGAATTTTAATCATTAAACTAAGAAATGGGAATCTATTCTTTTTTTTTCTTGAAGGAACTCCCAAAGAAACTTCAAAATTCAAGAAAACTTTTGCAGAATCTTTACTGTTTGAGAGTTTTATGATAAAGTTTTACACCAATGGAAGTATTTTCATGAAAAATTTATTAAAATTCAAAAACTTACCTCGAAAGTCTGTCAATTTCCACCGTAAATGTGAATAAAGAGAAAACTCAACGGCTTTTGAGTGATGCTGATTGTCAATTCCAGAGGTGTTGAATGTTCCCTCGTCATCTCAATGTGCGACAGGACCAAGGAGAGATGTGATGAGGGACAAAAGGATTTTATTGTGCGCGAAAAATTACTCCATTTTCTTACGTCTTTCGGGCACAATGTATTATTTCTTCTTTTTTTTCTAGCACCACTTTAATCTGACTCGTCCTTAGACTCCATTATTCTCCGTTTTATTCGCAACAATTCCTTTTTTCAGCCCTCCATTGTGCCCATCCTTTTTTCTCCAAATACTCTGTGGTGCTCAACAGACACTTTGAGCTTCACAGTGCATTCCCATAGTATTATTAACACTTCATTGGAGAATTAATTCTTGCTGAAAATTTAATACAAATGAAATTCAATAATTTGGCAATTTATGTTCAATTGCATAGAATTGCGTCATCGAATTTGCTTTTCCTTGGAAGACTACGCAAAGCATTAACTCTCAAACGTACAAATGAGTTACTAAATTATTCTAATAGAGCTGCATCTGTAATCAGGATGCTTCTTAATGTGCAAAAATTGAATTGAATATTTCTGCTGAAAATCTTCTCTTTTCTTTTATATTAAATTTCTAATTTTTTTTTACTATATTCTTAACATATTTATCGTATCCACTCAAGGACTCTCAAAACGTTTACTTTCAAGATTAATTCAAAACTTCTGATTGAACAGATTTTTGAGGATTCCAGGAATTTAGGATACGTTTTTCTCGTAAGAAAATCTCAAAAATTAAATGATTAAAATTAACAAAAAACCATGAAAGCAATTCTCCGACCCATAACTGTCTTTTCGCACTGTGAGTCCCTTTTCTGCATTGATTTTATATTTTTTTAAGGTCTCCTCATGCGTCCTTTTGTGGTGTCCTCTTGCAATGTTAGGTGCGAAATGGATTTGCGTGTGTATGCTGCAGGATTGCAAGAAAGAGGATAATGGGAAAAATGACAAAGTTATGGTGTCATATAGCCAGAGGATATTCGTCATGGATTGTTTATCCTGGGTGCCAACAAAGGGACGCACAAAGGTCCTGTTGTTCCATTGTCGCAGTAATGTGAGACACGCAGATTCTTATTATTTTTCTTCCCAAAAAATATATAGTACCCACTTACAATGCTTTCCAACTGGGACGGGGGGGGGAGGTACCTATGAAAAAATGAAGCCCATTCAGCTCCTTCCTGACCATCAGGAGGATCATTCTTTGCACATTGCGTGGCATTGGGAAGTCAGTGATATCCCTCACACACGGCTTTTTTCTGACACATAATTGAGTACTTTTTTACGTGCATCGAGCAAAAGAAGTGCTCGGGCACGCAGCATGAGACTCCTGGAATATTGATTTCCTCCAAAAGCTGGTTTCTATGTATGTTTACCATGGTAGAGTAGGTATCTTGTTTACTCCCAAGGGTGGATTCTACACCCCCCCTCCCAAACTCAGGGAAGAATCTAATCGCCATAATGGTTGGTTGAGTTGTCAGGCAACGGAAGGTTATTATTTTGTTGACGAAAGTCGCGATTATTAATTCAATTAGGTAGATTAAACGCTGGATTTTCTCCCACCCACCCGCATAAACCCGCTCTGAAGCACGAAAATAGGCGGATTTTCCGTAGTACAAAAAAGCCCATTTGTCCACCGTCACCCCGTATGACAGAAATAAATGAATTTTCTCACACCCCCAAAGCTACTTTTCCCCCACACAAGAACCCAAGAGAGAGAGAAAAAATCTTTGACACGGGAAAAAGGGCAAAAGAAAATGGGGAGCTAAATCGCCTGATTATCCTCCTTTAGACCACAAATCTCCATGGTCAAGGGAATCTCTTTTTAAGTATTCTCAAGGATTTTCTGGCCTTTTTCCCTCCAAACCACCCCCACAACAAAACCCTCAAAAGAGATCTTCCAGGGAAAAGCGCATGAAAAGATTGGCAAAAGAAACACCCTCGACTTTTCTTTTCAACGATGCGTGAAATGGTCACTTTTTGTATTCATACACAACTCGTTTGTAACCTTAAGAAACCAACCCCAAATTGACTTCAATTTGCAAGAAAAAAATGAAAGATTTTCTCTCCTTAACCATTCGATTAGAATCTGCAACCCCTAATTTGTGGGGAAAATGGGATCAAAGGGAATATTCATTTAACTTTGGGGTTTTCCCACAATTTCAAGGAAAAATCGCCACAAAATATGGAAAAGTTTAAAGGTGAAAAAGAATTTTATATTTTAATTATATTGTCTGATTGATTTATTATAATGGAGGCGCTGGGTGGTTTATATTTAATGAGTTAAAATGTTTTTAAAAAAAAATCCCTAAAAAGAAAATATTCTGAGAAGTTGAAGTGTTTTATTGTATAAACGAATCAATCGTTCTAGAATCAAGCGCTTTTTTTAATTAATATTGCAGTGGAGACGCCTAGTAAACACCAGGCGTCTCATCACAAATTATGGTGGAAAAATCTACAGAATTAACGTTGATTTTCTTCTATGAAAATTAAGGAACTATCAAAAAAATGATTCAAGACAATTTAAGAAACTCACAGAATATTACTAAAATTTGAGAATTCAAACAAAAATTAATAGAATTTCTGCTTATTTTTCAGAACTGTGCAAAATTAAATTAATTTTCATTGCATTTCAATAATTTTTTCAACTCTTTCTTATTCATTGTATACACTAAATCAAAAAATCAAACTGAAATGAACTGAAATACATTGTAAATGCCATTCAATCCCTTCTGAGCACATGAAAAAATGCATTTCGTCACCAAACGGAAGGGATTTTCGAGGTACAACACGTTTTTTTCAGCCTTCTTTCGTCTTTTCTTTTGGCATTTTGCAACATTTCTTCCTTGTTCCCCAAAATGTGAACAATTGTCATCCTAAATCTCCATCCTTCCATCATCCTTTCTTATTTTTGCTCTCCTTCCTGGATGTTACACAATAGGGGTGGAATTTTGATCTGTTCGACAGAAAGAAGTTTTTTTGTGTCTGTGTACGTACTTTCATCCGCCGAAATAAATAACAATCGAATGGGTTCAATATTAAATTTTCATGATTCGCAATTCCCTCTGTGTGAGCCTTTTTCCTCCAAACATCTCCGCATAATAAAAATGCCCTCATTTCGCATAGGGTGAGGCGCATTTGCTAACAAAAAAAAAGTCTCCTGGCACACAGTTCACAATGATCGATGAGAATTTCAGCAAATAGCCCCCAGAGCAAAATGCGCGAGTCTTTTGGCAGTTTTGGTCGCGCTAAGGTGGTGGTGCCATTGGGTATTTCTTTTGCATGCATATAGCCCACCCTTGGTGAGATTTTCAGTGCCAAACAATGTGACTTTGGCGCACGGAAGACTTCTGGCAAACATGCAAAATGGCCACATCTCACACGCGGCATTGTTTTGCCAGGGAAACTTTTGAAGAAGTCGTTTTGCGGAAAAGGGGGTCAGAATCACGGGGAATTTCATCAATAAACCCCCGGTATGACCATATATTGCCGATATAGTCAATTTTGTGTGGAATTTATGCCAAAGAGGCGTGTACATGAATCATAAATCATTATTTTGGCGATGAAATAAACAAATATATTTTTACTCTATTTTTCTTTCTCATGTTTCTCCTTTATTTAATTTTTTTCACCAGCCATGATTGTTTTATTTGCTTCTGTTTTCTCATATATAGTTGCTTTGGCCTTAATTTTCATTTAGTCCTGATTTTAAAAAAATTAAATATTTTTAGGGGATTTTCTTTTATTAAATTGAACTTCATTGAAGAAGCTTAAATTCCAAAACTTAAAATTAACCCTTTAGTGGGTAGATTCTGATGTGAACATCAATGTTTCTCCTACATATTTCCACAAATATTTTTCCACGATTTTCAAAGATTCCCAAAAAATGTGAAAAATCCTGAAAAGCACCAATTCTCTCTCTCTCTCACACATACAACGTAGATTAAAAAATGAGAAAAAAACATGGAGAAAAAATCTTAAGGAAACGTTGACTTTCACATAAGAATCTATCCACTAGCTGCGTAATTTTCTAAGTAAAAATAAGTCTCGTATCCAACTTTCTAAAGTAAAAGAAAAAAGAGAAACGACCGGAAAATCAAGAAAATTAAGAGAAAACATTTATTTGTCATTTGAAACTTTAACCGTTTCTTTGCAAAAAAAAGTATCCATACTACTAGTATCTCATATTTTTCGACCCTCTTCAATAATGTAATCAAAGTTTGCAACTACCTTACCCCTTCTGATAGAAATATAATTTTCAGCAATTTTCCCTTTGATTACGTTTAATTCCATTTCGATTTCAGCCATACACAGAGATAGTTTGGGAATGTTTTATGCTAATTTCTGTGATACCCCTAAAATGGGTTAAAATTGTCACCCCATTTGCAATTCCCATTTGATGCATGTTGGGCGTGAATTTTCTGGTTTGCCGGGCTGATGGAAACTTTTTGTCAATCAATTACAATAAAATGCAATAAATTCACCCTGACAATTCAATAATTCGATATGCGAATTTTAAAAGACTCCTCTATGAATTTTGCTTTGTCAATTTGGATGGAAAATCGCGACATTAATCATAGAAATTGCGGTGAGAAAAATGAATTCATGGGGTTCAATGAGGTCAGCCCCTCAGCCTGTACCCTTTGATGTTGCATTTAATGTACCATCTGATGTGATTAAATGTGCGAATTTTGCACTAAAACTCCACCCTGAATTGAGTTGGTTTTTTTTTAAATTTCTTCAGGGCGGAGATTTTCCCATTAAGAAAGTCTGGCTCTGAAAATTCTCTCGCAACACATGCAGGATTTATTTTAAATGAAAAAAAAGAAGGGGATTTCGCGAGGAGAAAGTTCTTATCGGGAAAATCAAATCTTGTCACAAATCTTGCGGAATTTCATGTGTACGACCTCGAGAGGATATACTTTTGTGTGCAATCCTGTGGTTTATTGTCCGAAAGCCCCCTTGAGAAAACCCACTGAGGTTGTCCCTTTGACGCAGGAATTAGAGGATCATACAAAAAAAATTAATACAAAAAATGTCATTTCTCTCAATGAAGAAAAAAAATCAAAAGAAACATCTTTCTCTGTCTAGTTAGATAATATAATTTAATGGTTTATTGAATTTGATCTGATCAATTCGAGATCTGTGAGAGGACTTTCTCAGAATGGGGAGCACAAAAGGCGCATAAGAAAGATGAAGACAACTGATAATCCCGGCTTTTATCCTCTTTCGCTGGGAAAAAAAAGAGCTCAATGTGTATTTTTGTATATATACAATAAATTGAATTGAATTTATTTGTGAAAGGGATCGATTGGAGGGAATTAGTTCAATTTCTTCCCTTGTACACTTTCTTTCAAAAGTACTTTGACCAATTCTTTTCCCTTGGAGTTTTTGATTGCAATAAGACACACGGAAAGATTTATAAAGGAGATTAAAAAAAAATACTATATACATTTATTGATTTTCCAGCTCAACAAAGGACGAATATTGAGCTGAGAATACTGAAAATCAATCTTTTTATTCCCGCCAGACTCCTCTAGAAAGAAATTAAAATTTTTATCTGTATTATTCGGGATTGTTTTCTCTTAATTTTTTAAACGTTACAACGGTTATAGATTGACCCCTCTAGACCCTTCCAAATCTTCTAACAAAGTTAGATAAAACATTTTAATTTTTTCATTGGTATTTGAATCCTTTTCCACAAAGAAAATCCTTTCTTTCTGTAATTTTCTCATAAGAAGAAAGTCTCAACGGTTTTTCCTGGTGATTGACACCTTTGTGTCTCTCATGTAAATTCCTGACTTCTCACCCAAATCACCGTCTGGACCCTTTTCTCTCATTGCGGATGAATTGACCCGAAGATTTTTGTTTACCCTTTGCTCCAGATGCATCCTTTCGCGAGAGAAAAAAGTATCAATTTCTCTCATTCTGCAATTTGCATGCAGAATTCCATCTGCGGGATTTCTCGAGAGCTCCTCTTGGGTTTAACAATAAATTCATTTGTGGCGGTAATTTATGACCGTTGACGGTGAAGAATGAGATCACGCACAATTGAAGATCGTTACACGGTTATTGATTAAAAGGCATTTGCATACCTTTTTTTTCTTTCTTGAGATGAATTGAGAATTTCGAGAGCACACGGTTGAAGTATTAGCTTGTGAGAAGTTTGTGCTGGAGTGTCCTTCCAGGTGATTTAACTCCTGAAATCTATTGAGAACACCCCGGGGGAAATTGATGAGAAATTCCTTGAAGAGGCTGTGAAGGAATTGCGCTCGATTGACTTCAAACATTGCCCCCAGGGAGGCTCTTTCGCGTGGTAGCATCAAACAGAAGCCCATCAAATGATTCCACCTGCAATACACAACAATACCCCAGAGCCCAATAGCGGCAAAAGGTGAGATTTTCTGCCTCACGGAGGATCCAACAAAAGGTCGTCCGTGCGATGCCCAATGCATTCGAAGAAATGAAAATAAAATTGATTCTTTTATCCCCCATTATGCTCCTCATCTATGGGCGAGAGGTGTAAAATGATAAAATTTCCAACATAAGAAATTTTACACCTTTCAATAAACAATAAAATACATGCAGCCTCAACCCAGGCAGCCATTTATCCCCCTTTATCGCTTTAGCACCCTCCATTTCTGGTCAGGTGATGGAGAGAGTTCATTAGAAAAACACGATCATCTGCCAGCAGTTTTGCCGCCTTTTTGAGATTAGAAAAAAACACCCTCACAGTGCACTTGCGGGGAATGATGGCCACCCCCTTTGGTGAAGTTTAGCCGTTAATCTGCCCAAAATTTGCCTTTCTTCATCCTCAGATTCTCACACTGATAAGCACCGAAAGAACGAACCCTGTCAACCCCTTTAAAGTGATTACAGTACGTTCATCTGCTTTGGTAAATAAATCAGTGTTTTTGCTTAATTGCCGAAGAAAGTTGAAAGCCGTTTAAGTTAAGCCCTACATGGGGTTGCAAAGAAGATGAAAAAGATATTTAAAAAAAAGCTCCCCCACTGTTACTTGACATACAAAAGAGACAAAAAGTGACAAAGCCATGAAGGAAATATAATTGCTTAACTTTTCTCATTTTGCGAATGAGCTTTTTGTATTTATTGGAAAGATATTCTTGGGGTTAGAATAATACTTTTGTGTAGTATATTTTTTTTAAATAAACAATACTAAAATATTTAATTATTTAATAAATTAAAATAATAAAACTGCATGGAGTAATTAAGTAAATTACCATGAATCTTAATCTGCAAAATCACCAGAATTTAAGAAATTTCCTGCCCAACAATTTTGTTTCAGATCATTTTGCTCTATCTTAATGGGAAAATGAGCATATAAGCTTGTGATTTATTCAAAAATCACCGGGAAATTTTCGTCAGCAGTGGGGTGAATTGAATCAACGAAGTTTTCTGTCACTTATAATTATTTTTCACCCCATAGATCAATAATAATTTTTAATTAAACTTCTTATTTGATCATCCGCTACAAGAAAATGAACTTTTTTAGCCGAATACTCAATTTTTTAACCCTTGGAGGATATTGCTGACTAAATCGAGTTTTTAAATGTTTTAAATCGTTAAAAAATGAAACAAATTTAATCTATCGTGATAGATTCTACATAATGTCAGGAAAATTAATTAATTCACGTTAATCGAAAGGAAAGCTGGAAAAACATTTTCTTTTTGAGAAAAAATTAAGATCAAAGTTTTAAATTAGAAATATCCAATCCCCCAATCCGAGGGTTAAAATAATCTTTGTTTTTATGTATTAAAAATATTTTTGAAACTAGAAATAATTAAAAACGGAAAAGTAATTTTTAAAAGTATTTTTATCATTTATTTTTCAGCAAACTTGTAGCTACTTTTTGACTAAATTGGCTAATTTTAGAGCTTCCTCGAGGTTTCTTACATTGGACACAAATACTATCGCTCTATTTTCTTGCAATTCAACCTCCCAGTTCTCCTTGTAAGATGTTTTTTTTTATTTTTTTCCATTAACCACCCGCTAGAAATGGAATTTCTTTACAAACTCATCGAGCCGACATTGTGTGAAATCTCACACGCGGGTACCAATCGAAAAATTGTATCTTTATTCAATTAATAACATTAAATGCATGTTTGCCACCAAATGTAATTCAGATGAACATTGAGGGAGAGCCCGAAAGTAAAGGAAAGAATAAAAAGAAGGAACATTGTTGCTCAACAATATCGGGGTGGCATTCATGCGGTGTTCACAAATTAAAACACGGTGACTTGGCGAATTTCTGCACATTTACACAAATTACACGTTAAAAAGAGGCGAGAAAAAAATGTGAAAGAATAGAAGGTATTATAGTTGATTCACGTGGTGGTTGATTGCAAAGGAGGAAAGGTGAGGAAAGGGAGGAAGTATATTGATGAAAATGAGAGATGAAAAAGAATAAATATAATTAATTTTCCACGCTTTAATGCGAGAAATTGAATTTTTCCTTAAAACTATATCACAATAACAGTTAGGACGCTAACCTCCATAGTTGAAACATAACCTCACAATGCGATTTTCATCAAAATGCCAAATTGGAGGACTTTTGCAAATCAACGCGCGCTCTCTATCATTTAATCCCGCAATCACCATTCATCCAAATCACATTTTCTTCTTTATATTATGTATTCTGGATATGAGACACTTGAATGGGACTTTTGTGCGGTTGAAATTCCCCAACAATGCAACATGCTTTCTTCGCGCCGGGGCAAAATAAAAGGCAAAATGCCGAGATGGATAAAATAAACCATTATGTGGATCCCCCCACAAAAGATGTCACTCGTGCCATTCCTCATTATTACTTCGCCATCTCATACACCCAGTCAAGTAACCACTCCATACAAGAGAGAAACGAAAGAGACACGCATTTGTTTGTCAAAAAATGCGCCACACGAGAGTGAAATAAAATTGTTACATAATCTACAAAATGGGAATAAAAACATTTTTTGATGCTATTGAGACATTGTTGGCCTTTAATACCACCGCATTTTGTACTCTTTTTTATACCTCCTCATCATTCAAAAAAAAAACCCCAGAGAGTATTTAAATTGGAATATATACATATGTAGCAATACACTATATATATTGTTGAGTCTGCGCGTATTATACATAAAACATGGGGACGCTTTTTCGGGTGAAGAAAGAAGCACCGCCGATAAAAATGAGAGTATTAATTTGCATATCAAACACACATACAGTAGTCAAACATCACCTTGGGAAAATTACGTGGAAAATGCGACTTTTTTTAAAGAGATAATTAAAGAAAAATTTATTTTAATAAAAGATACAAAAAAAAACTCTCAAAGAAATTTATTTATTTATTTTTAATTGTAGGAGGGAATAGCCTAAGAAAACCCATTTCCCTTTAACCTAGCTAGCTCAGTCAGGATTTCTTTAATCGTTGCGAAAGGACTTTACTCGTTTCTCATAGAGAAAATGCCTCATACGAGAAACTAAGTAATATAAGCACGTAATATTGTAGAGAAAAAAAGAAGAATAAGGAGACGAAAATTCTTCCCATTTTCCTCTGAAATCAGCTGGGAACAGCCAGCAAAGATTTTAACAAAAATGCAAACAATGACGTCACGATGAATTTTATCCCTTTCAAACTTGCAAAAAATGGTTTACGAAACATTATAATGATTTATAATTAATTCATGAATTGAAAGAGTCAAAAATCACCGAATTAACGTCATTGTTTGCATTTTTTGATCATTTTTACCGATTTATCCTAACTCACTCCAGTGAAAAACTGAAAATCTTTTTACTTAAAGAATAGTCAAGTAATTTTGGAAACTCAATGGTCAAAAGGTGAGAGTTTCATATAATTTTTGAAGGAAAAAAATATTTTCAAAAATGAAAATACTAAATTCTAATCAATGAAATTAACACTGGAGGACAAAACTGGTAATCGCTGCCAATTCGACTTTTTTAAACCGCAATAGGCGACTTCAAATACTCGAAGTTCGTCAAAATAAAATCTGGAAAAACGTTTTCTTTATAATATAAAATGAAGTTCAAAGTTTGAGGTTAGAAATTCGTATTCTCCAAGTATTAACGAGAATGCAAGGAAAGTTTTATTTTTTTGTTTCGAAATTGACTCGAAAATCGCTCTTGAAAATCCTCGAGCTTTAAGAATTCCATACTTCATCAGCTCTTAGTTCTTATTCTTCTCTTTAATCCCCCAAAAATTACAGCTATTCTGTACGTTTCCTCGATTAAAGAATTTTTCATATAGAAATGAATAAACTCCTTTTTCATAACGCTTGAAAATTTACGTAAAAAAATCAAAATGAGCAATTTTTCTCAAAAATATTCACTTAATACTTAAAGAAAAAGAAGAAATTGTAAATATAAAACTACCACCCCCTCTTCACATTCATCCCCTTCATTCTTTGAAACGCGGTGAAAATAATTGAAATTGAATTGCAACGCACCACCGAAGGGATGCAAATGTAACACAATATATATGGGCAATATGTTTTTACGATGTCAGGAAATAAAACGGCATATTGAGAAACAAATAGCCCCCGGGTGAGGATCACGCGCATTAGGAAATGTGTGGAAAAACATTTGGGGTGCACGCAATTGAAAGCGAGCAACCCCTCGGCACACGTTTTTTTTTACACCAATTGACGCAAAATTCAAACTAATTGTGCATTAGAATCGTTCTGCATGTGATTCAACAATGGAAAATTGTATAATTCCTCAATGTATGCCACATTGTTTGACGCGTCCTCGTGCTGCTGCCATTGTGGCGCTGCTGGAGGGTAGGAGGGACGCCAAGGAAACCCTTTTTGCGACCGCTCGAGAACATGTAAAAGTTCACTCAATTAGTGGAAATAATGCAATGAATGGAAATCGATATTTGGGTTTATTGGATGGAATTTTCTCGGAATGAGAAAGGGTTTTCCCGAGAGAGAGAGAGTTTGTGACCTCTTTGGGAAAATTGTGTAGAATGAGGAGAATTCTTAGGATACCAAACTTTAAAACAATCGCCATTGAACGCCATTGATCGCCAATTGATTGCCTTATTTTCTTCTTCCTCTGAACACTTGAAGAACTTTCTCTGTGTCACCAAAGTTTTATTTTTGGAGAAACTAATCCTTTAAATTTCTCAATTTTATAGAAAATATCGATTAACTCTTTCTTTTTTTTTTTTAAATGATTATCAATTTAATTTTATCGATTTGGTTGAAGATTTGTTGAAAAATTGCCACAATTGTGGAGCTTTTTTTTATAGTTATATGTAGGGCAACCTTTTTTCAATGGCGGGAAGCACTGAAAGGAAAAATGCTCTCTCAAAGCAAAAAAAAATCCCCCAAAGGATATCTCCCATGCCTGTGAGTGTGAATGTACCAATGCAAAATGCTACACAATAACTCCATGAGATACCCAAGGAGTAACAATGGGTGTGAAAGCTTCAGCGAAAGCTCTCTAGAGCAGACAATCCCCTGAAAAGTCATGCGCTCTATTCTTACCCACCACACAATGGGGAATTTCCTGTGAGAGAGAAAGGAAAGAATTGCGAGAAAAGAAGCATTCTCTGGGACATTTTTATCCAATTGGAGTCTGTGTGGAGTACTTCCTTTTTAGCTGCTACAATTGGCTCATTGTCTTGCATAAACAATTGACGCCTCCTTTGCAGAGCTTTCGCTATATATTCTTAGGAAAATTCGCCATTAAGCTTGTAAGTAACGAATTTAACGTTTTTTTCTTTCTTTAAGCTTAAGACATTTTTATATATCCTCTATAAGCTTTTAAAGAAAAATATCCTAGAAAAGGGGTTAGAAGCTTTTTGCTTTAACCATATACCTCGTGACCTTCAGAATTGACAGGTATGTCATATAAGATCCTCTTTCAGGGAATCACGTGGACCATGGATTATCAGATGCGAATACAATAATTGTCTATTTCACTTATTCCTCTCATGCATTTCCCCTTCTTCTTCTTTACCATCCCGTCGGATGGGCATACCGCGCGCTGTGCATTAAGAAAGGCACGCTTGATTAGAGCAGCGCCGCCCCATCATCGCATCGTGTACGAACCAATGGTGTCTTCCGACCAATAACAATGTAACAAAAGGCGGACGCCTGCGCTATTTGGCTCTTTCGTTCAATTTTCCACCTTCAACCGCACCGTACTTGCCGACAGTTGCTCCACACCGCAGTGGCGGCAGCACTGTCTCGCGCGCGCCCGCTTTTCACGCAGTATCTCTTCCCCTTTTTTTCGTTGGGAAATTCGCGGAAAGTGTATTAGCCTTTTAGCGTTTTCGCCACGCAAGTTATTGTCGTAACTTTTGTCTCCAAAACAGTTCCGTTTGGGGTTTTTGCCAGATTGGATGGTGATTTGTTAAACATTCCTACACTTTTTTTCTCATTAATAAATTTCCCTTTTGTGCAATGAAATGCGTAAGAAAATGCTCGGTTTTGCTCACCTGAGTGTCTTAACGTGCGCACTAAAATCGAAAAAAAATAACTCAAGTGAAGTATTAAAAATAAAAGTTTTATAAAGTAAAATTTAAATTAGTGATTGATCACATAGAAACGCAAAAGTGACCACACAGTGACCCCACAGCGACACCACAGTGACTCCAAGAATTACCCAGATAACATGATAGCCACAGAAGCTACATATTCCTTACTTTCTCCACCCTTTGTGACCACATAGCCCTCTGTAGGTGGAAATTAACCGCCATTGAGTGCCAGAGTTTAACTTTGAAGAAAAAAAAATTGAAGACAATTTTCCGCCAAAAGTGGAATTTTTCATCTCGTGGAGCTACAAAAATTGATTCAGGTGAAAATTGACAATATTCTGCCGCTCAATTCTCTCTGTAGTATTGCGACAAGATAAATATTTGTCTCGATTTTTTGAAGAAAAATTTTGACACAAGACACTTCGTCACACAATTTCGGGGCTCCTCTAATTGCAAGAAAGGTCACACTGTGTCAATATTTTTGGCAAATAGTGTGACAAGAATGATGGAGTCAGAGAAATATAATTAAGTAGAGATAAATTGTGTGAGAAATTGATATTTCAAATGAGGGAGATAAAGGTGATAAAAAGTTTGAAAAAAAATGTAGAATTTATTTGAAGAATTGTGGTATGATGGGGAATTTGAATAAATATCAAATATGGTAACGAAATAATAGACAGATCTTTTGGGAATTTTATACGCGTTACTTGGAAATAAGAATTTTTTTAAAAATTATTTTAACGATCTGAATGTAAGGAAGAGTTGTAGAAAACTTAAAGGATTCTTTACGAAAAATCTGCCGCATCATTTAAGATTGCCAGATAATTTAGAATATTTGATTTTTACCTTTTTACGATTTCTTGTGATTTCTTGTGTTCTGCAGAACTTTTTTTATGTTTTAATTTTTCTTCATATTTATGCTTCTTTTCTTATCGTTTTGCAAAATTTAATCAGGTTTCTAATGTTCAGTTAAACTATTCTCACATTTACATTCACGAAACTTTTGCTGCTTTCGTGTTATTAAAATTCCTCCTGGTTTCTTGTGTTCTGTTAAAAAAAAATGCAAAATCTTAAAGTTACAGGTTTAAAGAAGTTTAGAAGGTTATTCGTTTTAGATTATTTTTTCTGATGTTTCGTGTTTCATAATGGAACAACTTTCTAATTTTGTTTGTTTCGCTGAAATTAATCTGATAATGTTCAGCTTCAGTTTAGCGGAACTATTACCTATATATTTAAAATTTTCTCTTCCTATTCGATTTTCCGATGTCTCAATTTCCCTAAAAACGATTCAGATTTTTTCCTTTCTATGGTTTTTTATGGTTTCTTGTGTTTCGCGAAATTCCTTTCTGAGAAATTTTTTTCTGATTTCACATGTTCTACGAAACTATAAATACGTAACTAACTTACTAACAAACCAATTAAAGATTTAAAAAATAAATTTATACGAAATTATTCCTGGTTTCTTATGTTCTACGAATCTAACATAAACTAAATAAGTAACTTACTAACAAACTAATTAAAAATCTTAAATTTAATACGAAACTTGCATAATTACTTTGCTATATAGAGTACTTTATTTAAAAAAAGCATTTAAATATATGTATGTACCACCATTAAATTCCATGTGAAAGCAATAATATCGCGAATGAAAAGAATGCGCGAGGAATTTTATATTTTGCTCATTTCAATCTAACGCAGATTTATTCGCTGAAGGACCACTTCATCCATATACCCCAATACCCTCTCCAGCATAATTATGGGGAGTTCCACCCGTGCTGGGGAAAATTGTCCCGCATATTGAATGAGTACCAAAGAGTTAATTGAAATTTTAATGAGGAAACCCATGCAATTGAGCTGAAGTGACAATGAATTAATTAAAACGACTCTTTCCATTAGCACGTGGGCGATGATTTTTCCTGTTGCTACCGCAAAAGATGTCTTTTGTGGATATTTTAGTGCCATTTTTTTCATCTCTCTCTCCGTCTAACAACATTTTTGATTTGAACAAAAATATTTTGATTATTTAACTATTCAAAGATGATTATTTATGCACGCCATGAAGATGGTAAATAAGGTGGCGCGGAGATGTAAAAAGAGAGATGCTCCATCGGGTGCCCAACCGGTCCCAAACTGACACATTTGTCATAATCATATACAACTTTTTATTAATATTCTTCATTATTATTCCATCAGAGAGTCTTTCACGCGTACACCAACACGCGGGGTTTGTTGGAGCTTTTGTGAGCTTTCTGAATTGATTATGGGAGCTAATTAATTTGCATAGAAATACAATCAAGGTGTAAATGTTGAGGTGTTCTGCGGCTCTTTGGAGATGTCTTCATAAATTGCCCATTTTTATTCTTCTTTTTTCTACACAACATTCCTAACCCCTGCGTGCAGAATGTGGCTGTACCTGATTAATCCAAAGAAATTCCAATAGCAATGAATTATATCGCGAGCCGTCGGCACTTGTGACCGTGTTACGAGGAAAAAAATAATATAAATTTGAAAATAAGAAAACAGAAAAATAGTAATTTAGAAGCTGTTTTTGGGAGAGTTTCTAGAGTTCATGAAATCCCCGGAATTGCTTCTGAATTCTTCTGAAGAAAAAAAAAAGATTGAGTTATTTGTAAAATTTAGAGAGTGAAGTAGTGCTTTGTTAATTGGACACAACATTTCCCTTTCCCTTTTGGAAATCAATCTGAATTCCGTGATGATTAATTGAAGTGAAATCAAAATTTAATTTTTTCTCAGCAGAAACTTTAAGTTAATTTGCCAAAATTTCCGTTAAATTTTGATTTTTTTTTTCCAAGAAAATTTCTAACTTTTCACTGCAATGATTAGTCTGTAAGCTCACCCTTCTTGGAAAAAATCCACCCCTTCGAAGGACCGGAAAATTGAATTACTCTCCCATTGAGAACATTGCCTTATCTTCACCGATAGAATCAATCAATTGCCATCCATTTATTTCCTCCGCTAAACAACATCAAATATTGTGACTTCCAGGAGTGACAGCAACCAAAAAAAAACCCGCCCATTGTGGAAGAAATATAATTTTGACGAATTGAGCAAACGCTTTCAACACAATTACCATCTCAGTAATTGGCCATAATGGACTTGTGTGTATACAAGAACCTCTATGGTGGAAAAAAAACATCATTTGAGGCAATTTTTTCTTCACCCGAAAAAACCCCATTGTATGCCCTCAAGAAAATGGCCAACAAACTATTCTATATGGCCATAGGAAATGATGTATTTAAATGCCATTTTCTCTGTGAGTGTATTTTGGTCCTTTGTTAAAGTTAGTGCAAATGGACTCGAAGATCTATTCGCACTATTGCATTCACGGTGCAATTAGCGCCCGAAATTTTCAACTATTTAGCCATAAGCGATTGCCATAAGTGGCCCAATGTATTTTCCTGTACAATTAGCACCTCCATTTTCACGCTTTTTCTTCGTCATTAGATGAGAAGAGAGAGAGAGAGAGACTTTTTCTATATAAGTACAAGATTAAATGTCTTCATTTGGAATAATTTCGTAGAAAACACTCAGAGGAAAAATTTCTAATTTTTTTATGATTAAAGTAGTGAATTAAAGCACAGAGTAGAGTATAGGTACTAATTTCGCATTAAAGAGTTAGTATGATAGTTTACAGCTAAGAGATGGTCAAGTAAATAATAAAACAAAAGAAATGATAATTTCAAAAATATTTTGAGCCTTAAGTTTTATTTTTTAAAGTCAAAATATTAAATTCTAATCGATTATTCTGTCATTTAATGACAATTCAAGCAAATTTTCAAATTTTGTTTAAAAATTGGCTCGAAAATAACTCTTGAAAATCTATCTCTTAACAATCTCTTCATTCTGTCAAATTTCCTGTCAATTAGCTACAACTGTCATGTGCTATGTGCCAAACTTGACTCTCCAATAGCATGTTAAGTCAAATTAATACAAAGTTTCACAAAAATACATATTTTATTGACTGATTTTTAAAATAAAATCCAATTTAATGACTTTTTAAAATTTAAAGATACTTATTGATTAAAAGGGAACTTTTTTCAAATGTCCATCATGCAGCAAATAAGAGCTTTTTGCATTTATTTTCGAAAACAAACAAATTAATAAAGCATTCATTGTGCATGCAATGGATACAAAAATTCCATTGAGCAAATGATAAAATGTTTCAATTAGTGGTTTGTTGATATTTTATTACAATAACACAATTATCTCGTTGAAATGTTTGTTTATTTTAAAGTGAAATGGTTATTATATAATTTCTTTATAGGAGCTTTTTGTTTTTCAATATTAAAAATTTTCAAAATATAGGTGGAAATTGTAAATATTAGAATAGAAAATATTGCAAATCCTTCCTCAATTTCTTACAATTCAAAGTTACCTTAACAAACTATTTTTAACAGTGCACTACATCTCCGCTTCTACTCAAAATTATAATTTAAATTAGTTGGTATTTTTCATTCAAATCTGTAAGAAAAAAATTATTCAAAATTAATTTATTATCCTTTTTGAAGAAAGTCTCTGCATGCTTCCAAATTGTCATCTATGTGCCGTGAATCAGACCCAAAATGCTACATTTAGGAAGATAATGGTCATTTTATTGGTATAGCCATAGAAAATTCAATGTCCTATCGAGGCCCTTGAAAATTTGGGAATCTATTGCATTTTTATGACCATAAATTTGAATTGGGTATTATTTAATGATCCCAGAGTAGTCTCATTTCCTGTGATCATCCTCACCGGTGACACCCACTCACCGTGGTCCAGGTGAAGAAGCAGCAGAGACCCACCGGGAACGGTGGCATCCAATATTGGATCATCAACACTCGAAATGGTCGTAAATTTGTAATTAATTAGAGTTGATATTGAGGAGAACTATCCCCTACGATGGCATTGTCCCGTCTGAGATTACTTGGGACGGGTGAGGTGCAATAAATTCGCAGCTGGAGAGCACCAGCCGATAGGGTATCGTTTGTGGATGCCATCAAAGGCACAACGCGTCGACCGGCAGCCGAGTTTGTTGGGCCCGCATGGACGTTGTCTCCTGGAATTCGTGTCTCCACCTCTTCGTGCCTCACTTCCACGCAACATTTTTATTAAAATGAGACCATTCGGGGACCATGGGACGCTAACCGTGTCTTCTCAATGAAAAGAAAATTATTATGAATCGCACCTCCGATAGCCACTTGTCTCCCAGCCAGTTTCGTTATGTACCATAGCAAACCCAATGAGCATTTCTTGTACGCGAGAAAGTCTTAAGAAGGTCCAATAAAGCGGATTCGATGGAACAGTCGTGGTTCTCTCTAATTCATTACCGTCCTATGATAGGGGCGTAGTCAAAGAGAGTTTTCGGTGTTTAAACATCCCCTAAAAAAAGTATTTTCAAGCTAAGAATTACGGTTAAAAAATATTAAAGGAATTTAGAAAATTATACAAAAAAATATAAAAAAAAAAACATTTTAAAAAAGCGGAAAATATTTAAAAATAATCTTCAAATTTTTGGAAAAGAATAATTATATGTTAGAACAAAATATCAAACTTATAAAAGAAATGTCAATCGTTAAAAAATATAATAAACGTTAAAACGAACGTCAAATGTTAGAACAAACGTCAAATTTTTAGAGAAGAAATGTCAAAATGAAAGAAGAAATGTCAGACTTCAAAAAAATATCAAAGATTTGAATGAAATATGTCAAACGTTTGAAAATGAATGTGAAGTTTTCTATACATTTTTTCAAAGTCTTTAAAATTTAAAAAACCGACCTTGAATAGATTTTATATTGAGGTATTTTGCTTTAAAAATCTATTACATACATAACATACATACATATATTTCATTCTCAGCATGACAGAAAATTTGCTGCAATACAGCGCCATTTGATTAAAAAAAAAAACATTACCAAAAATCTATTAAAGAAAGCATTATAAATCTTTTTTTCTATTTAAATTAAATCCAAAGAACTCATTTTCAGCTCAATCGTAACAAAATTAAATAAATATTTCTTTAATTATTCGACCCACAATAACTTTATTGATTTCTCACATTAAACATAGCAATATTTGCATGTAAAAATTATAAATTATATGTTGTGAACTTTGAATTGTTTCATTAAATAATAATGCACTGAACCACTAATTGTTAAAACTTTGTTTGATGAATAGAATTGTTGTGTATCAGTGGCAAAAACCACAACGCGTTATTATTATATTTATTTTTTGGTTGAAAATTCTGCAATAGCTTCAATTTACTATATGATTGGCATTAAAAATGGGTTTGTTTGCATTGGTTTCAATAAAGTAAATTTAATGGATTTCAAAAAGGTCAATAAGTTGAAACCGTTAAAACCATTTTTAAAATTATTACCTAAAGATTAAACAAAATATTTGACTGAAAAAAATGAATTGATATTTTAAAATAATTTATCTAAATTAAAATTATTATTCAAACTAAATAATTTAGCTTATAATTCTCTCTACTCTATGTTCTTGTCCTCAATAATTCTTTTAAGAGAAATTAAACAAGTACCTACTTAACTTTTCCCTAAAATTTTATATATAACTTTTAAGAAATTCCTAGGTCTTTTGACTTCTTAACACATCTTTCTGAGAGGAATTAGTTTTGTTGCTTGGGTATGAGAAGGCCGGGGGCTATGAGTGAACGAAGTGAACCCAACCGAAAAATTAATGGCAATCCACAGGCAACTGTTCGGTGCTGAGCGCGTGAATAAATTCCAAAATCAACATTTCTTTGCCAGCGGGACACCCTTTTCGGGATGCTCTTGATCCCGCGGGCGCGGAATGGGACGAGAAAAAAATATTACACCTCTCTGAATTAATTCAATGACGATGGAATTTGATTTTATAGTTAGGTTTAAGATGGAAAAACACCGCGCAATATGGAAAAATTCCTTATCTGGAAAATTGACTGTATATCCAAAATCTTTTGCGCACAAGTCTTCTAGTATATAGTGTCTATCTCAGAAGGGAGGGAGGTGGGAAACAGTAGCTGGTTAAGGTGAATGGTAACCCGCTGGGTTTTATTTGAGTTGGCAAGATTGTGGAGATTGCGATACCCCGCGTGTCTTTGGGCATGAAATGAGATTTCATCCATTTTAATGGGAATCCCAAATTTTGTTCTCCTTCCAGGCAGCAATCCTGCGGCATGATGGACAGAATACCGTCACTGTCCCTACCGGGCCTATCTCTGCCGCATCCTCTGTCAATCCCAACGACACAGAGTATCGCCAATCACACGTCGCACCTCAACAGTCTGAATCTCCATTCAGCCCAGAATCTCCATGCAACGTCCACAGCATCGCTGCACCACCATCAGACCCCCACGCAGACTGCGGGGAATCTCCATCAGAATATTGGGGGCATGATGACTAACACAGGAAGCACAAAGTAGGTGAAACTTAAGACTTGAAGCTTAATTTAAATTGAAACAAAAAACTTAAGCTTAAAGGCTATAGAAAGCTTAATGAAACTCACAACAAAATTAAAGGAATTTTGTGATTTTTTTTTTTGCAAAATACCTCTAATCTTGTAACCCCTAAAGACGTAGTAAATGTGAGCTAAAAAAATTCCCTCTATTGCTCTATACGAGTATATTATGATACATTGTCCTCCAAGTTTCTTCTGCAGTCTCATGGGCCAGAATCCCGCCAAGAGAGCCACAGAGGAGCACATAAAGCGCCCCATGAATGCCTTTATGGTGTGGTCGCGTCTGCAGCGTCGCAAAATTGCCCAAGACAATCCCAAGATGCACAATTCGGAGATTTCAAAGCGACTCGGTGAGTGATAAATTCCCATATTATATTTATATACTACAATACATTACACTTGAGATAAACCCCCTAATAATCCACCAACCAACATAATATGCAATTGAGCGGTCACTGAGGGTCGCGGAAACCCCTCATTCAATGCACAAAATCTGCGGCAGATTCCATATTAAAGCGATCATTGGGGTGCACAGAGGGGGTGGGTCGTAGCCGGGGGTTTGAGTATATTGTCAGTGATTGCGTCAAACAAGGCATTATGGGTCGATTCAATTGTCCAAACAGATGTAATTCCAGATAGAGATTGCCTGTCAATCCAATTGAACAATACACACCACCACCCCCTTGATTTTCCCATTGTGCCGACTTTTCCTTTCATTCCCAAGGAAAAATTCCCTAAAAAAAAAGGTAGAATTGGGATGGAAGAAAAATCATGCCTCACACCTACGTCAAATGGGAACACCCCCCGCACAACTCCACCCCCATTGCGCCTAGAGGGCTGGAAAATGTAACTTCCGATTTTACATTCGATTTAATTTCCTCCTCGTATCCGATTTCCGTGGCATATTGTGCGTCTAACGTGAGGCACCGTGTTTCAAAATTGAGTGGTATGTGTGGTGGGAGGCAAAGGGAAGAGCAAGTGTTGTAGAAATTATCACATATTGTGGTTGAAAAGTCAGAACAATGAAGAGAAAATTGAGTTGAAAAGTTAGATAGGAATCTAAAGCCTTAGTTTTAGGGTTTTAAAATGTTATTAATACAATCATAAAATAATTTTATAATAATTAAGCGGTGATTTTCTTTGCTTTTGTTCCATATGTGTCTAAGAGATTTATTTTTTAAATATTTCTAGCGTTGTTGTTGTTTTTTTTTACATTTATTACAATTTTTTACATTTGTTGTTTTTTTTACATTTTTCAGAAATTCTTTTAAAGTTTTTTCATCTTAACTTATCATTGAGGGTATTGTTCGCCATAGATTTTTTTTAACAATTTAGAAGGCACAACAGCATAAAAAAATGAATAAACTACTTTTAGTCTTATTGAACACTAATGCTTTCGATTTTAACATTAAAAAAAATGATATTGAAATCAAGAATTATGAAAAAAATATTTTAAAGAAAATATCTGACCCTTTAAGACCCATTGGGTCACACACTGAACCAAACGTAGAAATAATTCTAATTTCTCAGTAATTCAGTCATTTCCATTAGCATTATGCGCTGAAATTATGCAAAATAGGTCAAAAAAGGTGATATGTTTGAATATTTGTACGTTTTATAGCAAATCTCTTTTAAAAAATATTTGTTTTTGCAATAATCAATTGAAAATGATTTTTTTCGATCTTCTTTGCATTATTTTATCGGAATACTGTTAAAGAGAAAATTCTCCAGCCCAATGAAAACTTTCAATAATTTACTATTGCCTAGTTACAACCAGGCGTCTCCATTGCAACCAATCGATAACCAAAGTTCGTTAACAGAAAATCAAAACCAAAATATTTATCGAAGCAAAATATGTTGTAAAATGAATTTTCCTCCATTTCGAACATTTTCCAAAATTGATTTATTTTAGTATAAGAGGATTTTCCTTGCACCTGTGGCTTTGGTACCAGTAATACTTCCACATTAAACTTCTCTGATTCTGTGTTCTTCCTCCTACTCAATTCACCGGCACATGGCAGATTATATTGTATATATCTTATATCTCATTCACATGAAGGCAAGGTTATTGTTGTGCAAGTGGCTTCTCGAATTTGAATTGCGTTCTTAAGGCATCCCACTTTGCCAGGAGGGTGCCACAACAATGGTTTAACATCTAATTATTCTTATCGTGGTTCAACAGTTTCCAAATTTGAATATTTCTCCACACTGTGTTGCCTTTAAGTATAAGATTTCCAGGGGGGAGTGGGTTGGATGCTCTTTGGGATTTTCCAGTGGAACATTGAGGAAATAGGCTCGTATACAGTGCAATTTTTTTTCCCATTGAATGCACCTCTCGCGCAAATATTGACAATCAATATTCTGGATGAAATGAGCCATATGTCCAATTAACAGGGAAGTGCATTCCAAGGGGAAAACAATGAACCATCACCACCCGCTCCCATTGTTGCGCCCATTTCATCTCCCTCGCACTTGTCTGAGTCGATGTGTGCTCAAATCTATCATCCGGCAAATTTAGATGTTTCTGAAGTGCATATTAACACACCAAACCATTGTATTGTGCGTATATATAATCGTAAAGAGTGGGCGGATGAGTGCAAACACATTTTGGATGGTATTTAAATGAAAACACACACCACGTCGAACCAGAGGGTATGGGGGTGGTTTGGAACAAACCCTTCGTGTCAATATTTGATGTGTATATACGCAGAGAAAATTTCCCGAACATTGTCTCTTCCACCGCCCTATATTTGCTGGGTGGGAGTGATTAAATTAGATTTAGGAGGATTTTTCTCCGTTCACTTGGGAAAATATTTAAATAACACTCAATCGGTTGCGTGAATGAAAGCACAAAAACTCCTTCACAAGCTTAAGGAATGGCGGGTATGTCTTGAAAGTTGTCAGAAACAGACTATTTGGCCAGTGTGTGTGTGGTGCGCGCTTGAAAAAAAATAAGGGGTTGAAGTGCTCCATTCAATCCCCGTAGTACTAAAAGTATTCAGCAATCATGGATAAATCACTTAATTGAAATCCGATCCATTCTATTGTTTGCAAGAGCTTTCTTCTTTGGGGGCAACCCTCACTACCCTATATTGTACATAATATTATATGTAGGTACCATAAAAGACCGAGGTGTGCTATATACGTAATACAACAAGCTAAAAGAAGATTGAAATTGTCTTTCTATTCGCATTCCCCACAACATTCCGCCATTCACATGCGTTGTTTTTCATCATGGCAGAGTGATTGTGCGACGGAACAATGACATCATTGCAAGAAGGAAACACAAAATTGATTGAACACACTTTCTAACCCATTGATTGCGTTTCCATTTGGTGCGTCAAATGCGATGAATCGGAAAGCTTTTCATCATTTTACCCCATTATTGTCTATGTAATGTTGATTTGGAAATTAGTTCACGGGAAATTTGCTACATTTGAAATACATAATGTACATATTTACTTTTTTTATTTAATTTATCTGTCTACTTCCTTACACATATGTAGCTAATGCGGTAATAAGTTTTTAAAAAATCTTCTTTTTGGTGGAAAGTTGAAGCTTTTTTGATTTTTTTTTAAATAATTGAAGTCAAAATTAAAGAAAAGTGCACTTTCTATGCTACCTAGCGACGTTTTGCCCTTATTTAAAAATAACCTGACCTTGACTCAAAAATCACTCAAGATCGTTACAGGTAAAAACTTTGTGATATTTTTGAAAATTTATCAATAAATTGGGAAAAAAAATTAAAATCAAAATTGCTGAATAGCAAGAACGTAGTTACTCTTTACATTGTTTTTCACTTTGGATTGTATGTTCGGAAACTTTTACTGAATGTGGGTTTAAGTTGATTTTTAATAATTTCCTAATTAAAATTTTTAATTTTCATACAAATTCAAAAACTCTTTATTGTCTTCTACGTTACGAAGCAATTAGGTACTAAACTCTTCCTTAAATCGAATCCATTCGATTTTCTACTAAATTCAGTTTAGTTCTTCTCGTTCTTCTCCTGAATCATACTAAAGTATTTAAAGCAAAATTTAGTTTTTTAGGCTGGATTTAAGTTTATTTAGGGTCAGGCTTTAAACGTTTTAAGACTACGTCAGACTGAATCTGGAAAAACACATTTTTGCATGAATTTTTATTGAATTTCTACACCCAAAGGCGATCAATATGTATATTTATCCGTTTTTACGCATTGAATTTTCCAAAAATGCATTCAGTTCCAATTCCACGTGAGTTAATCTTAATGTCTTTAAAACTTGAGACTTAAAGACTTCGGCTCAGCCTAAAAACTTCAGGCCTAGCTTTAAAAAATTAAACAATCCTTTAAGAGAGGTCATACCCCGCTTAATCATCTATTGGTTAAACTCTTCTTGCGCATTAAAACTAATGAGTGCGAAGAATTTAATTGAGAGATGATTAAGCGGGGTATGATTCTATAAAGCCTAGCCTAGAATTTCACTAAAAAAGACAACATAGAAATTGTCAAGCAGGGTTATATGAATACCAGGCGACTTCATCTAGGTACTTTAATCTTTTTAAAATTAGTGGTACATGCATAATTAAAATGAAATGAAAAATTAAAACATATTACTGCTGCGAAGTGTTAAACCGCTTTATTTTGCAAAGAAAAATCTAATTCAATTCAGATGAACAGAAGCATAAATTTTTGAAGTTTTTGTTACATTATCTCTTCCACTACAATATTCAACATATTTTATATAGGGGAGAGCGGGGCTAATAAAGTCACTTAAGGGTTTGGAAAAAGCCTAAAAGATCGTATTTCCTAGCTAGATATAACAAAATGATCTGAGAAAGAGTTATAGAGCAGTAAATTTCCTATAGAAATGAGCTATACATTTCGCTTTATCTATTTGGGCAATATTATATTTTGAGCTTTTTCTAAACCCTTAAGTGACTTTTTTAACCCCGCTCTCCCCTACCTATATATTAAAAGTTTTACAAATAATTTCGTGTTGTAATATGTATAATTCGATTCCACGCCGCTAAATTCTACAAACTACAAACTCTTCAACGAAACTACCCCTTAATTAGTTGAGAATTATTTTCAGGATTTCTCACTTGATTCTCTCATGGGAGATTTGTATATCCCACAAAATTCATATTTCATCCTAATTAATCCTTTGAGTGTCCCCACAGCGCATCATGTAGAACGGAAAAGTTTGCGATGTACATTACATCCCCCCATTGCGGTAACAATGACTTGATGTGTGTGGATAACAAGAGTATTTACGCATTAAAACAGTTGCTACAATTTCCTGGAGCAAGAGCGTTATGTGCATTAAAATGGGTTTTGGCGAGGAGATTATTTGCAAACATCCCTCCCACCCACATTTGGAAACAACATCATCTCTCTCTCGAAATGTGGTTAAAACTATGTCGCTGTTCATTCTACCATTCACTTGCTGTGGCGCCATTGTTCGATCCCCCGGGTGGAGTCGAAAGTTTTACTGTCTCGTGTGGGGGTGGTGCGGGATATGGCGGAAGGGTGGAACGACATTTAATCAAAACGAAAAACTCCGGGATTGTTGTCATGGCGACAATGGAATTGTGCATTGTTATCTTCGACAATTGCACGATGACGATGTCTCTCCACTCTAAAGCACGCGCGGCTACACCACCCCCGGGGGCCTTTCGTATATATAGCACACCGGTGTAGAGTAGTGTGCTGTAGCTATTTTGGCGTCAGTTTGAAATTTTTGGTACTACACATACATACCCGGGGTATTGTTAGGGCCATGGTGGAAGGAGATGAATTCAGCACACCATGTGAATTTCACCTGAAACTTTTGCACAAAAAGCCATACGCAGGGATTTCCGTATAGGGGGTGGCACACTACCCACCCGTCGAGCTTCAATTGTCGGCAACAATATATCCACACATACACTGCGTTAGTAGCCCATACGACACAACACTTGCAAACCGAAAATATTGTTTCTGAATTAAATACAATTTCACTCACGAAAACCCATCGTGAATAGAATCTTCCGTACTTGTGTACACCCCCATTGAAATCATCCACACAGTGTGTGTACATTTGCCGAAAACGAGCAATTGCAGAAGTTCCTCCTCAAACACCTCCCAAAATTCCCACAGACACATATTTCTCATTTTGAATTTTCCCCTTTGAATAATCATATCATTGAATTTGAGCATTATTCTCCACCAGGTGCTGAATGGAAATTGCTGAGTGAAGACGAAAAACGTCCATTTATCGATGAAGCCAAACGTTTGAGGTAAATCTTTTAAACATTTTTTTAAGGAGAAATATTTGAAGAGATCTATGAATTGAAATTTAAAGCATAATTTTTTTTCAAGAAATTACCAAGAAAACTTTGAAATTTCAAGAATTTGTTTTGAAATTTCAACGCTTTCGAGGATTTCTTGGTCGCAGAATACAACGCAATATTATAGGTCTTTAAATTTATTATAGAAACTGAAAGAAAATTCGGGAATTATCTGTTTTTTTCACTTTTTATAATAAGAGGAAAATAATTGAAAGTATAAATTGCAACTCAGAAAATAATAGATAATTTTTCATAATTTTCAAGGGAAATTATCCTACTTATCCATCTGACTGACATAGTATATCAACATGTTTTAGGAAATCATTATATAATATTTTCTTTTGTAGAATGTTCGTCAGATTGGAGTTTTCTTTATTAAACGAAATCTTACAGAGGAAACGTTTCTGCCCTGAAACCCTTGAAATCTTCATGAAAAATATTTAATTTTTTTTGCATAAATGTTCTAACAGAATTTAAAAAAAACAAAGAATTTTTTTTTCTTAAGAAAGTTTAGAGAAAGAGAGTCTTTTTTTTGAATAATTATAAATATGTAATTATTTTTTGCAGAGCTATGCACATGAAGGAGCATCCTGACTACAAATACCGACCACGTAGGAAACCAAAAGCCCTCAGACGAGATGGCTATCCGTATCCAATGCCATACCCATCAGTCCCCGTGGAAGCTCTTCGGGCAGGTGAGTCTCTCTGACCTAGTTTACACGAAAAGAAAAATATTAATTTCCATTTCCGGAAGCTCATGACTTTCCAATGTAATAGTTAACAATGCAAAAAGTACCCATTGAGCCGCCCACGAGCCCCGGCTTTCATATCTGTGCCTGCAATTCTTGCGCGCAAATGCAAAACAAGGGGATGAAAAGATGAATTCTCAACAGAGAAAATGAAGAAACAATGGAGCTATTCTTTGGCACTCTTCTTTCCATTCTCGCTCCCAACTATACCTATTCACAATCCCTCATTTTGAAAAATTCTTCCCATACATCGTGCCCTTCTATTGCGCTCAATGGCGAAAAAAGCTTCCATTTTGTAAGAGAACAATTTGTCGAATAAATTCTTTCTTCTACACATTTTGAAAGAGGAAAAATAGAACTATATAGACAGAAAATGGGAGAAGAGATAAAAATGGATAAAAAAAAGCAATGTGGAATATTTAGAGAACACGAAGGCATGCATTGTGTCCTCAAGCTATGTATGCTCCTCCTTGTTTCATGTTGTGCACAACAAAAGCACAAAAAGCTCTCAACATTTTGCTCTCCTTTCTTTTCGCGCACCAGGATTTCTAAATTATCATATTTGTCCAATTATATTGTTGGCATTGCTCTAGGGAAATTGATGTGGAAAAAACCACCATCCCCTCCTCCCTTGAGGAACCCACCCACGCTTCGAGCACTAATTGCCACATGACACGCAAATTGCCGCACAAATCCGCTTTTTTGTGTATGTGGAAAACACACCCTCGCAGATTGAAGGGAAAAAGGTCGCCAGGAAATGAAAAATACGACCATCCTCATTTTAATTTTAACCCACCAACCTTAAATACATATATAACTCACAACTTTTGCACAGAGAAGGGGAGAGTATTTGGAGGAGTTATGTGGCAAAAAAAAGCTCCATCGACGCGAATAATTCACAAAAATATTGCCATGAAGCAGTAAATAAACTTTCATGGCTCTAGCTGGGTCTATTTGGGGCGCAATTGCTAAAATTTGCGACATATATAGCTTTTGTAAATTGAGGACTTTCCCAAAGCTACACTGTGAAAAACAGTGTGAGCGATTGGTTGTTTTTATAAGTTCTTTTTTCTGCTTTTATGAGAAAAAATTAAAACATTCACTAAATATCATAAAATAAATCTTCAAACATTTGTTTTGGGTTCTGAGAAAATAATTACTGGTGCTTCTAGAGGGCTGGACTGTTCAGACTTTTCTTTCGGCAAAGAAATGAGAGCTAATTGTTAGTTTTCAAGTTATTTACAACGTAATAAAAAATCGTAAAATTCGCGTCTACGTGAAACATAGAAACATTGAAACATTCGCTTCTTTTATCGCCATATTTATTCTGTGGATGCTATCAGAAAACATTTCTTAGTCAGAACGTCTTCTTTGGTCTAATTAACGTAAAATTAACGCATTTCAGAGTTGGAAAAATAATTAAATTAAGTAAAATTTGGGAAAATAAAATGTTTCACGTTTGTGTCTTCGCCCTAATGTTTGTACTTTATTTTGCTCCCTAACCCTTTCCTTAATCATTTTCTCCTTGAATTTCAATTAATTTAATTCATTTTTAATGTTAAGAATGCGTTGAATTCTCGAAGATGTCAGGAAAAAAGCTTGACTGAGAAATGTCTTCTGGATGTAATCTATTAACCTTGTAGAAACATTGAAACATTAGGACTTTGTTTTGTATCAACTTTTTTTGTCATAACATTTTTAAGCCAAAGGTTTTTTTTTCTTTGACCTCTTCTATGTCAAATTACCAAATTTTTGGCTCTGAAAAAAATTTTAATAATTTTTTCTGTAAAATTGAATTTTTCACGTTTTAGTCAGCTAATGTTCGCGAAAGGGTTAATACAGAAAAGACATAAAAGTAGCTCCTTTCACCTCTAAATTAGTGCTCAGTGCTCAGAGTGCTGGATTTATCAATGAATTTCTTTTATCGCAGGAATAACTCCGGGATATTTTGCTCCTGGTCCACCGTACCATCTGGGCAGTCATCTCTCGCAGACGAGTCCTCCAACAACTCAGGTAAGAATCCAAAACACCTACAAAATTCCTTTACCCCTTTAATCACTCGAAAAGGGTAGAAAATTGCCACTTGTCCTCATCACTGTACTCGAAAGGAAAAAAAAATATTTCTTTCCCATTGTCCTGTGGGATGAAAGAATAACTAACAAATAGGAGATTTTATCTCACAAAGTGTGAGACCCAGGGGAGTCTGGGCAGAAGCTGCGAGAAAGAATATTAATAGATAGTTACAATGGGAAGGTATATACAATCAGTGGTGCATATGGATGGTGATGTGGTGAAGTTTGTGTACGCAGGGAAGTGCCCGGGGGACGAGAGGATATAATTTAATTCGACGAACGTATCTCGTTAAAGTGATGAGATAATTGCAGTGATTTGATTGTCCGTCCATTCATACCTACCTATTGTTGTAGGCCTCAACTCCTTCACCGTGCAATTATTCTCCCATACACATCAATTTCTCTGCACCCCCCCCTTCATTGCTCCCATCATCGTCTTAAAGACATTTCGGTGCACGCTCTATTTGGACACATCATTTTCAGTAGCTACTGTTTCCCAGCCACATAATCTCCTAAATCCATCTCCTCGCGCATAGCCATGCGTTCTTTCATCTCGTGGCCATTGTAATTTTTCACCCGGAATACAGCCGTTTACACCCAGATTTTTTTCCTCATGACTCAATCTTCCTAAACTCGAAAACCTCCTTCAATCCTATTAAACATGCGCGCATCAAATTGAGGGGGCAACCAACATTAAATTTAATAGCAATCTTTCTCACACGAAAATTGATTCTTTCACACCCATTTAATGTTTCGAGAAAACAAACATACATCCAATATGAAGCGGAAATTATCCACAAAGTAATCATTATGTAGAGAGACCATCGTCTTTACCTGCAAGTGTTGTGGTTCTTGCCTGGGTTCTTGGTATTCAACGTCGTGTTATATGTAGTCAAAGAGGGTGTTTGAGTGTTTAAACATTTGTAGTAGGTATACTAAAATATCGGGAAAATATAAATTTTTCTTTTGGAGCAGAAGAAATTTATTTTTTTTTTAGAAAAAAGCGATTTCCCAATGACATTTAACGTAAAGAATAAACGTCAGACACTTAAAAAAAGAAACGTCAAACTAATTAGAAAAGAGCTTAAAATGTGGAAAATTAAATGCAAAACATTAGAAAAGGAACGTTAAATGTTATAGTTAATGTCAAACATTGGAAAAGAAGTGTTTAACGTTGAAAAGCAATACCTATCGTTAGAATAGAAATGTCAATAATTAGAAAATAGCATCAAATGTTCGAAATTAAATGCCAAACGTTAAAAATGAAATGCCAAACTTTATAGAACATTATTATTTTTTTTATTTATTTATTAATTACTTAAGAAGGTGCTATCATAGCTAATTATTTCCCTGAGTGGAGAAAAATTGTTCGGAAAATTGCTTTTCCACTGTCAGCGACTGGTCAGCGTCGGAAATAGGATAAATTTCTAACATTATTTTTACAAAAAGCTGCAAATTTTAATGCAATTAGTCATAAAATCTAATTTTATTTTTCTATTCCTCTAATTTATTCTTTAATTTTCAAAGAAACTGTTTTTTCAAAAAATGATCAATTCTTTTGATTTTGTAATAATTATTAAACGCTTAAAACCCAGTAATGGTGTTGTTTATGAATTTTTGAATTTAAACTCAATCAATTATACAAAATTTTAAAATATGTTTTCATTTAAATAGGTACTTAATTAAATTAATTAATAAACTTTTCAATATTATTCATTAATTATTCAAAATGCCGTTGATTGCAAAAACTTTCATTGCTCTTTCCCGACCACTTTTCCGAGGAATTTTCCACCAAACTTTTCAACTGCATTTTTTTTCATGTGAAACCATGGCAAAAATGTGCTTTCACAACGAAAAATCCCTCTGATTAAATTGATATCATTTACTTTCCTTCCTGCTCTTAGCCTTGTGTGTGATAAGCCGCATGTATTTATGAAGAATCGTGTGGTCTTTTATGAAAGATTCTCTCTCCTCACGATGCTGAAAAGTGTGTAAATTTCATATGAATGGCGGGCAATATTTTAAAGTGACACCTCAACAATACCTCCTTAACGAATTCAGCCAGCACGGTCAAAAGAATAAAATAAATAGTATGGGAAATAAAACAAAAAGATGAATGCCTGGCATTATGAGGGGGGAATGAAGGGGGAGGGGAGCTCCTCGGTAAGGTGAAAGAGGGAGGGTGTCGGACTTTTGTGGTGGGATGCCCTCGAGAGCCGCCCGGTGAAGACAAAAGGTCCCCCAAAGCACTTGACAGAGACGTCTTTTGTGCTATGCAGAGGATGGGTTTATTGTTACTATTTCTTCTTTTTTTCTCATCGTATGCCAGGATGGCGAGGGGGGTGGAGAAGGGGAGTCCTACAATCTTACAATCGCACGAGGATGCAAAAGTACCTCTCTTGTGCAGCCTCTTGTGCGGTGTTGGCCCCACTTGAGTTTATATACTTCATGCAAAATTCATTCCAAGGTGAATCCATTTTAATTCGACAATCATTCACCTCTGACCCCAATTCTCCGTGGCTGTCGTCTCGTCTTCGCCCGCAATTAACCGGAGCCTCTCTTTCGTCTCCTCAGCTTTAATTGAATACCCTTCGCTGCATCCAATTAGAGGTGATTTTTTTTGAGGGCACATTGAGGTGTTTAGAGCCATTGTGCTGAGATGTCGATGGCATCCGATAATGAGTGGGGTGGGTCAGTGGTGAGAGAGATGACTGACGATTATGTAATTGCAGAGTCCGATGATCGACAAATTGACGGTCACTTCCATCAAATTCATAAAGGTGGCACCTCCGCGCTCTCTCTCTCCCCCAACATATTCCCAGCATCATCATAAAAACAAACATTTCGCCTCAATGAACAATAAAATTTTTTTCTCACACTATATGGATGAAAAAAAAGATCCCAAAAACCATCCCCTTTGTCATCCCAGAAAATTTAGCTTCTCACACGGATTGTCGGTTATTCTCTCATGAATTTGGGGTACTTTGTACCTCATAATATTTTAAACCTTGTCGCAAAAAAGCTGTAATTACAGTGTTTTGACTTTTCCGGTGCGATATTGACACCAAACGCAACACCAAAGAAATGCCTTCTGGCCATTATTTGCACACCAAATTACAACCCTGCTGCAACTGACTCTTCTGGAAGTACCCTGTTTATTTTTCAATGGGGTTTTATGTTGTTGTTACAACTAAACGGTCATTGGTGATTTTTCCGCTGAAGCAGTGAGAAATTTCATACCCAGCTACATGTTTAAAGATGGCGGTTTAACGGCTTAATTGTAAAGTTTAAATTATAAAGCAGACAATTGAGATAGCTATACAATGAATCTAATTCGAGTTCTTTCAATTGTAGGCCTCCCTTTCATCGCAAATGGACGTGTCAAAGTTCACATTGGACCGTAGCGCGTATTTGGGTACAGCAGCTAGCTCCCTCTATGACACATCGAAGGCGCCAACGAGTGCATACAGCGCCTACCTCGATCCGTCCGTCCTTACGAAGGCCTACTTCGATTCAAAGATGTACCAAGATCGGGCAGCCAACTATGCCTTCGACATCAGTAAGATCTACGGGCAGCAGCAGCTCCAGCAGCCATCCAATGGTATGACATCGAACAACAATAATCTCGATGAGCGCGAATCTACGCCACAACTCAACGATCTGGGTGACAAAGGGCAGCTACCGGGTGGGCAGGAGAGTCAACTGGAGGGTGGTGGTGCTTCCTATCCCTCCAGTGGGTACCAATACCCACCGGGGGGTGACTTTCGGAGGCCACTCACTGTGATTTTCTGACCGGACAAGGATTAAGTGGGGAGTGTGGCTTAACTCATGAGCCTCCTCCATCCACATAGAGGGATACTTTAATCCCTAAGTAATGAATTGCAGGCGTGGTGCACTTTAAGGAATTTACTATTTATTTATTTCTTCAAATTCTTCGCTCATTCATGTAAAATTATTTTAAAATAAAAATAAATTACCGTCGGAGTATACAGTAGAAAAATTCTGCAGATTTTCCTAGACATTTTCTCAGAAAATTGGAGTTTTTTTGTTCTATATCTATTGTGCAATAAAACTTAGATTTCAAATTCTTTAAAATATCTTTCTTTTAATAAAAATTAAATATATTCTTTGGATAATTCGTACGAAGTCTTACGAAATTTCCAAGGAGAAATTATTTGAGAACATTCAACTGTTAAAAAAAAAACAGTCAAACGAGTCAAACAATAAAGAATTCTTAAGTGTTCCACCCTGTAAGCTTCTATTCTATCTAAAATGGTGTAAATATATGAAGAATATAGTAGCAAATAAATAGAATTTAAAAAAATAAAAGAGAAAAAAAGAACATTTTAAAAAAATCTATCGATAGCATAACTTTTCTGTATATTTAAAAAGAATAGAAAATAAAACGAAATATTCTTAATCTGGCAATGGAAATTTAATTGGAATAGAGAACATTGTAAAATTATACCCATGAAATTTGATGTAATTTTGTCGTTGATCACACACACAAAAAAAAGTGAAGAAAAAATATTAAATAATAGAGTGTAAATTATTGAGGAAAAATAAACAAATCTATCATGTGGAAAATTATTCATGAGGGAGAAATTATTGAGTAAATAGAAAATGAATAAACAGATGATGGAAAAAATGGCATTCTGAAGACTTTTTATTTTCGTCCCAACACATTATTTGCTTCAATTTCAAATTGTAAATAAAAAAACATTCAAGTGAAGCACTTGAATTTTTCACCCTTCAAATATCCACCCCCTTTTTTTAGGAATACTTTTCATTGTAACATTTTTTAAATAAATAGGCGCAAATTATGGTTAATTTTTCCATAACTTCCCATGCCGAGAGTTGAGGAGAGGGATTGGAGTCTCTTTGTATGAGCTGAGAGAGAGATTGCAATTGAAACTGATTTAGTCATTAAATTAATTCGCATCACCTGTGAGTGTTTTGCAAGAGGAGATAGAGCCTCCATCGTATTGCTAATTGCAAGGGTTTTCCTGCAATAGGGATGAGGCGGAAAAACGGTTTGAGAACGCTTTTGATAAATTCTGCTAGAACGTTTGGTTTGTGTCTGAGATGCAATAAAATTGAGTTCTCAACCACAATTCCATTCTCACACCATATTCTCTGCATTATCGTCCCACAAGTAAACTTTTGAGAGCTTCTCAGAGCTTTTGTGAACTTTTGTGAACTTTCGTGAGCCCTCTGACCCCTGGAAAACATCTAGAACACTACTAGAACTCCATGTCTTTGCTAAACTTATTTCCTCTCATCATTTTCCCGCCTTTTTTCCACGCTTGATTTGCATGCAAAACATCTGCCCTTTGCCGACGATGCTCTCCGTGCGAATAACAAACAACTAAATTGCGCTCATTGATAGCACAGAACAAAACATCCCTTTGTGCATGAAGAAGAACTTCGCATAAAACGATACAAGGAAGTGGTGAGTTTGATCTAAGCAAATTTGCTCATCAGAAAAAAATTTCTTTTGTACCTCACGGCGAAGAGATGATGTCAAAAAAAAAGAGCAAAAAAAAGGAAGAGACATAGACAAACAGAACATCACTATATTTCTTCGAACAATTTCAACCCTCAACCACGGTGCGAAAAAGGACATGGAGGGAATAATAAAATGCCACATAATAGCGAATAATGTCCATTATTCGAAAACAAACGACTCCACTGTGTTATTCTGATAACAGCATTGAAGATGGAATTAATATGCTCCCCGACAAAAAGATTATTTCATGGCCCATGAAAGAGGGCTTCTCAATTCACTTTTCTCTAATTCCCATGGCATTCGAGGGTCACAATGGGGGTGAATAAAATGGGGAATGAATTGCAGGGATTTTCCTTGCATCACTCTCGCACTTTACGTTCTCTTCTCCCTTTTGCACCTTTTCCTGGCTATTTAATATGAATTTTTATTATGAATTTCATTTTGTGGGAGAGTTTTTTTAATGTATTAAAAGAAAGGGAATTAATACACTCTCATTTATTAAAGGGTCCTTACGTTATAAATCACTAAAGCTCTCTATTATTTCTTTGAAAGAAGAACATTGGAAGCTTTTTTAAGGATTAGAAGATTTTTTAAATGCCCTAAAAACATATTTTAATAAAAGAAATTTCTTTAAAAAAATAATTAAGGATTTTCAAAGAGGCTTTCAATGTTTCATAAATTAATACAAAACTCTCTTAAATAAACTCCAGACACCCCTATGTATCTTTGTCTGATCACAGGTCTGACCATCCAATCTTCCTTGTCCAAGGCTTAATTTCAATTTGTATTGTTTTCTAATCCCCTTGATGCACCTCTAGAACAAATGTGAAATACTCTCGAGATTGTGTCACAGTGTGTGGCACCCTCTTGGCACAAATCCACCCCTATAACGTACCAATTCAATATCAACACCATTCCCTCCTACACCGCTCAGCAACACAATTGACCACTTGAATGGAAGTGCCAAAAGTCAATTGGAAATAGAAGCTCTTCATATATATCAAAAGGAGAATAGAAAAAGAAAAAACAACCCCTCAAGACAAATAGTTTGAGAAAGAAAAAAAAAGAAAGAAAATTCTGTTTACTGGCCTTGGCGCTGGAGCAAACCGCAGAAATGCAATAAAGACAGACCCTCGAGGGTTGATGGTCCGGCTGTTATTTCTGTAATTCATCACACCCTCCGTGTACGCAACCCCCGTTGTGGGATTCACCATGACAATTCATTGGAGTATTGACACAAGAGAAATATCAATGAATACCCCGTATTTGCACAACTTCACACAGCCCCCTGGGGGAGGTAATTGAGTGGCAAAAGAAGGGGTGTGTTGTCGATTGATAAACCCCATAATAAATAAAACCCTTCGTCGCACTCAAATAGCTCAATTGTTGTGTTGATCTTCTGAAACAATTGCTTTTCATTTTGGGTGGTAATGTTGAGTGGGTTTTTTGACTCACTGAACCCATAAAATCATTTAATTACTGCTTGGAAATTAATAATAAATTTTAAATTTAAATAAGAATCCTCCTAGTGCGATTTAATGTAACCAAGGGAGGGATAAGCATGTGAGTAGGATGTACACCACTCCTGTTTTGAATTAATAAAAAAAAAGATTAAATGTTTGTATAGAACAATTAACCCTTGGAGGATTTATCTGGCCAAAGTGACCAATTCGACTATTTTTTCAATCGCTATACAGAATTTATTTAACATTTCGTGATAAACTCTACATCTGTGTATAGGGGAGTTTCATTAGTTCAATATCGTCAAAAGAAAACTTGGAAAAATATTTTCTTTTGAGAGAAAATAACGGTCAAACATTTGAGGTTAGAAACCTCAATCCTCCAAGTCAAACTTTTGAAAATTAACGTGAAACTTTTGAATTGAAAAGAAATGCCAGCGTTAAAATAGAACAACAACTTTAGAAACGTTGACAGTAATAAATGAAACGACAAGCATTAGAAAATTAATCTCTGACGTCAAAATAAAAACGTCAAACGTTAGTAGAAAAATGTTAAGTGGATATAAATTCAAAGTTATTAAGAGTTAGCAATGATTCTAACGATTCCTGTTTTCCTTTTTTTTTCAATTTAACGTTAATTCTAATGCTTGAAATTTCTTTAATATCATTAGCATTTATTTTAAAGTTTGACGTTCTTGTATTTACAAGAACGTCGTTATCTTTTCCAACATTTGACGTTTCTTATAAACTTTGACGTTTTCTCTGTAACAACGTTTAAAAACTCTTATATTTATGACAGCAAAATTTCAAAAACTTTTTAATTAAATTTTAGCATTTTTACACCTTTGGTACACTCTTATTTACTAGTTCGCGGTATTTTTTTTAAATTCAGTTATCAATTAAAATAGGTAGTTTTAAAAAATTTTTAGGTACACCATCCTTCCCTAATGTCCTTCCCTTGATCAGTTCATTAATACACAACAATTTGTGATAACTTCCAGCCGCTTTCACATATTTTTGGTTAAATATCAGTGGTAAATTATGCGCACAGGAGCTAAATAGAATTTCCCAGAAGCCTAAGAGAGCAATGGGAGTCCCTCTCATATCAAGCCATCCATTCCCCCGCGACTAATCAAATCACTTTCACTCGATGCAATTCAATTCCAATTAGTAAAGCCAGACAGTGTGACTTTCCCCACTCTTTTTTGGTGGGAAATTGCATGGCGGGAAAAATAGCCAAGAGCAATGACGAAGAGTTTTTTTTTCGCTGACCGTGATGAATGTTGATTTTCGCAGGAGGGAAAAGACAAGGGAAAGGAAGAAGAAAAAAAATCACCCCCCGCGAAACAACAACCTGTTGCCATGAAGCGTAAAAAGCCACACCTGCTGCCACAGGATTGGCGCGAATGTTGCGCATGGCCAGGGTGCTCCTTGTCAACGGGATCCCCATCTCCTGCGACTTCTTTCGTGAGCTGTGTGAGATTCCCCGCATGGCATTTGCCTCAAAATATGCGCACAATTGTCTAGCGCGTGTGATGAGCGCCATTGAAGGCCTCGGCTGAAGAAAGCTTTTGTGTGTGGATCCTTCGACCCCCCTCCCTCCCGTGTAAGACACAAACTTTGGGGAGACCCCTAGCTAAACTGAGGCGGTGGCTCCGCAGAATAACCCCCCTCCGTATCCTCCTGGAGGACTTGGTGGAAAAATAAAAACCCCGTGATTTCTTTTATCATACAGAGCAAACAAAATTTCCCCTCCAAATTCATATCGCGCCAAATTCTCAAACACACGCCGTTGAGAGAATATTCAGACATCGGAGAACCATAGACTAGGACGGACGTCCAGGACATTGATGGAAAGTTTTTCCAAAAGAATTATCACAATCTTTCGCATAAAACCCATTTTCTGCAAAAGTTCAAATTGTGTCTAAAAACAAACGGTTTTGTGAGATTTCAATTAACCACAAAAGGACTGTTGTAGTGATTAATTTAAAAATGAAAACATTTTTAAGATTTTAAATCTTAAGTGATTATAAAGGAAAAAATTCAAGGATTGAGAAAATGTTTTGAAAATCTCTGTGAGGACTTTTTGTGGTGAAAAGTGCAATTGTTGAGACAATCTTGTGAAGGATTTTTGGAAGTGAAAGCCAGGGAAGAAACAGAAATGTCTAAAAGTCAATCAGAGCACATAAAACGCCCCATGAATGCCTTCATGGTGTGGTCAAGGGGACAGAGAAGGAAGATGGCTCAGGATAATCCCAAAATGCACAATTCAGAAATCTCCAAGAGATTAGGAGCTGAATGGAAGCTCCTATCGGAATCCCAAAAGCGCCCCTTCATTGATGAGGCCAAGAGACTGAGGTACATTTCAATTAAATATTTTTTAATCATTCGAATTTTATATTCTATTTAAAACAAAATGTAATTGTACGGAATGAAGAAAAAAAACTTTTTTTAGTATAAATAGTAGTTTTTGTCCTAACTAGAGCTAAAAAAAACTCTTAATTCTTTTGATTTTCATATTAAAAGTCAAGAATTTGAGAAAAATAATTATAAATTACTAAATTTTTAATGTAAAAGGAGTCTATTCATTTTTTTATTCGATTTGTAGAATGGACTTTTTATTCAAAGAATAGACTTTTATTTTGACTTTAAATGATCTTTTAGAAAAATTAAAAAATTTAGGGGAAATCATCTATCTTTTAGGTCAATTGTAAAAAATACTCTACTGTTTCCCATTAGGTTGGAAATATCATGAAAAATTTACTCTAAAAATCACATAAAAGACATAAATTTCCCTTTAAAAGCTTACATAACATACATACATAATGCTGCAATGTTTCGTTCGGTTTTTTTTTTAATTATTAATTGCCTGCAACATAGGAAAAAATCACAATAATGACGTAATTACTAATTTGAAATTTTCCACAAATTTTTGTCAACGTATTCAAGATTATTCTAATTGATTGAAAGAAAAGTCAATCATAACGCGTCCAGTTATTAGAGTTGGTATACCACAACGCGGATGGGTCAGTCTATGCGTTGTAATTTAATTTTTAAGTAGTATTAGTAGGCAAAGTTGATTTTTTTTATGAAATTCATCAATTCGAAAGACAAAAATGGTTATATCTCAAGTTCTATTGCACATACAGAAATTTCTTGACTAGTTTTGGAAAGGTATTGAAATAAGCTATAATCTGACATATATTTCGATACATTTCAAGGTCACCTCCAGAACACAAAATTGCGGATTTTTGTTCTACCAAAACAGTTTTTTGGACTTTTTGTCCTCAAGGAATGGTTTTAGAGGTTTCTGATGTTCCAGAAAGTTGTTGAGAATTGCAAAACCTTTAATTTGATACCAAATTGAGCAAAATCGGGCAATCCGTTCAAGAGATATGACTCTTAGAACTTTTCAAATTCAAGAATTTTTCAAATGGCTATATCTTCTAAACGGTGACATAGAATTTCTTCATTTTTGGAATAATGAAAGATATTGAGTCAGGCTACAACATATCAAAATTTAAAGAAAAACGATAACAGATGTTGGGAGATATAGCCCCTTAAATTTAGGCAATTTTTGTTTTTGTTTTTAGCGCCTTTTGCGGATGTTTTTGAAACTTGAAATGTTCTAGACAGTTGTAGGGCTTCTCAATACCTTTCATTTGATACTAAGATGATCAAAATCGGTCAAGCCGTTCTCGAGTTATATCGAAAAAACACTTTTTGCTTTAGGCCGCCATATTTGCTAAACCGCTTGACCGATTTTCAAGTATGATTTGTTGATGAAAACATCTCACTGAGCTCTACAACATACTAAAATTTCAGACCTCTAGCTTTAAGGGAACTGGTCGACGGTATTTCAAAATGGCGGACGGCGGCCATCTTGGATTTTGAAAATGCGAAAAAATGAAATTTTACACCCACATTTCTATAGAAAACTTCAAACCCGAAGTCTCTATCTGTTACCGTTCTCGAGATATAAGGCAAAATGACGACCACCGGCAGGATAACCGGCAGGATAACCGGCAGGCCGGCCGGATCAAAAATTTTCCACCACCATTTTCGTAATGTGGGAAGTCTAAAACGTGCTCATACCAAGTTTGAGCCCGATCTGAGGGGGTCGGTTTTTCCGACGATTACAATACTTGGTATGCCACGATTGTGGTATACCAACTAATTAGGAAGTCTCTTTGGCGATTTATCATTCTTTTTTTTTTATTCTCTACAAAATCACGCGAATATCGGTTATTTTGTTGAATAATAATTTTTTTTGTGCAAAAATAAATAAACTCCTTAAACCCTCTAATAGCAAAAGTGTAGAAAAATTCCCAGAAATCTGCAATTTCTTCACAATTCTTTATTGTAAATTACTACAAATCTATCCAAATAAAATGGTAGGGGTGATAAAGCACGAATAATGTTGATTTTCTGAATGTACATTAAATTTATTGTGTGATGAGCATGTAAAGGCAATGTTTGTAGAGTTTCTTATGCTCTCTTCACACAGTTTCATCGCAAGAATTGGTCACCAAATCCCCATAAAAAAGTCTTTTTTTTCTAATCGATATTTGATTTTTGATAATATCTCCGTGAGGAAATAAAAACACACAAACACATTTTATTGGCTCAAAGCGAGGAGAAAAGTTTCTCTTATATGTTGGTTTGATAAAATTGTCTTAGAGAGAATTTGTGACATGGGGTGAATGGAGAATGAGGAGTTTGTAATCTAAATATCCACAATCGTGCTATTTTTTCGTCTTCACGACACTTTTATTGAACGGAATTGTTGTATTTGTTCAATCGAATCGAATGTTTATTCACCACAAGAAGTGGACGTGAAGCGTTCTCTATATTTATTCTTTATGCTAAGGATTGTTGCTATCGAGTGTAAATAATCTCCAGGGTGCCCCCCTTATCACTTGAGCACCTTTTTATCTGAGAAAAGGTATAATATACTTATGTATGTATGTACATATTGAAAATTGTCTGAAAATTTTTGGAAGATATGCCATTTTTGGGCAATTTTGGAAATGTAAATTCAAAGCTGATAATCCTTTATATCTTTTCCCTTCATAGAATTTTAAGAGCTTTTCTGTATCAATTTGTATGAAATAAATTTTATATTATAAAGAATTTGGGCCTTATTCAGCGACCAAGAAACCTTTGAAATTCGCTTGAATTCTTAAACTTTCAGTACAAAATCCAAAGATTTCAAGAGTTTCTTGAAAGCCCATTTTATTTTCATTTAATTATTCCTTTCTTGTAACCTCCTTCAATAGGGCGCTTCACATGAAGGAACATCCAGACTACAAATATCGGCCACGACGAAAACCAAAAACTCTTGTAAAATCCCCTGTGCCACCGTCAAATCATCACTCACCTGTGTCAAATAATCACCAGCACCCGGGAAAGGAATCCCAAATCCCCGCAAAGTATCCCTTTGTGCCCAGCCTGGATCTCAGTCTCAGCCTCCCGCCACGACCGCCGGGATTCCCGCTGCCACACTATTCCACCCTCGATCCGGCCTTTGCGTTGGACCTGCAGGCGCGATTGCAGGCAATGTGCGCCAATGGGGGGCTCTACCATCCATGGCGCTACTTTGGATGCCCCACCGTAATACCTGCCGCCGATTCTCCACCCTCACCACCCACACCAGTCTCCTATGTGTGCGTTAAATCACCCAAAGCGTCACCACCACCCACTGCGACGCCCAGCACGGGGGTGCCACCATCGACAGTCATTTGACCCACACCGTTGAGATTTAAAGTGGAGCATACGGCTGTCTAGGATATATTCACATGCAGGATCGACACTTTTGGGTAATTTATTCAATATTGTGTAACAAAAAGCACCCCAATGAGTTCTTGAGCTGTTCTAATCCCCCCTGTTTTGCCCTCTAAAGCCATGAAGAATTAGTCAGAAATTAATGGTTTCGTGATTATAACCAAACAGTAAAAAAAAGGCACAGTCAGTCCTATTCAACGACCAAGAAATCCTTGAAATCTTTGAAATTTGCTTCGAAATTTCAATAATTTTAATGATTTCTTTGTGGCAGAATATGGCCCAATATTGAAGGAAAATTAGAAGAAATTTTCCTAAATTTTTTGACTTCCGTTGATAATAAAATTATATTTAAAAAAACATTTAAAATTTGTAGGATTAAAGTTTGTACCCGCCAATGGCATAACCCCATATTGCCGGCATTCCCCTATTTCCGAGACAGAATACACTCTATGTGGGTCTCCTCTCTAGGGCCGGGCCCTCTAGTGGTGGAATACATAGCGGGTCGCTAAGTGATTAGAGTCAGTTCTTTGTGGGACGTGGAAGGGTGAACACGCGTTTGTGAAATGCTCGTCGACTCAGGGACGTTTCCACCACTAGATGACCGGAAAGCGGGAACTGACTCCAGCCCAAATCACTTCTGAGAATATTTCCCTTACAAATTGTTAATTTTTGACGAATGAAAATATGACACGAAAACACAAACCACCCCATCCCAATCTGACTACATATAACATGGCAAGGGCGGAACAGGATAAACCCCCAAAATGGTCATCTCAATTAACACAATTTCTCCCAGCAAACGGGACATTGCGGATGTAGACAGGTTAATGGTCTCATAATTGCATATCACAGAGACTCACACTTTGTCCAAACCCATTGGGAGGGTGAGGGTGGATACGGGGTTAAATGGTCGAGAGGATGTTGCAATCGAGATGTTTCAATTACACAGCAAAATTAATCCTTTTCGTTTTGGCATTTCTATCGCATTCACCCCTCGCATTTTTAACCCTATCTCACCCCAAATGAAAAATTTATTGTGTAGAAAAATCACGAGGAAATTACTTACTGGAATTTTATTATTTTAAATAGATTTTATTATTATTTTTTTTTTTGTTTTTCGGTTAAAATATTTTCCCAAAGCATTTTTTAACGTTATTAAATTCAAATAAAACCAAACAACAATTTATTTTGCACAGGAAAGTACTCAAAAAACACTCACAGATTAAAAAAATCAGTTCATAACGAAAGGATAAATGAAAGGAGTACATTCAATTTTGCTTATGACATCATTGAAAGATGAAAACCAATTAAAGGCAAATTTTGTAGAACGTCAAAAGACATTCAAGAAAAACCAAAGAATTTTTTTTCAGCTCTGAAAAAACATAGATAAAATTGCAAAATAAAGGAACCGAAAAGGACACACCTTCCTTTGTACTCTATATTTTCGCGTAAAGCATATGCCTCACGCATTATCACTAGTCGCACTATATGTAGTATACTTCAATCACTGTTTATTGATCAATCACTGTTGAATCACTGTTTAGTGTTTATTGAAAAAAAAATGTCCGTTCATAGAAAAAATGTACGGGTAAGCTGACCAAGCTTACGAGAGCTGTGTTTCTTTCAGTGTACCAATTTTGTGAGAGTAAACTAGAACGCGAATTAATTTAAATACGCGCAAAGTCGGGAAAAGTTGAAAAGTCATCCCCCAAGAAATCTTTAAAACGCCATATCTCGGGAAAGGCTCCATAGATTTTCGAGTTTGAGCTATCGTTGGAAAGGTCTTAACCTCAACTATAATATATTAAAATATGAAGTAAATCGATAATGGCATTTTCGAAATATTCGAGTTCGAAATTTTCGAAAATTTTGATTTTGACTTTAGCGCCTCTCGCGGTCATTTCTCGAACTTGCAATGTTCTAGACATTTGTAGGGTTTCACGAAACCTTTCATTTGCGCTTGACTTGATCAAAATCGGACTTGTAGGACCCGAGATATGACATGCCAACTTTGGAAGGCTATATCTCGAGAACGGCGACATAGATTTTCTTCATTTTTGGCATGGAGCTAGATAATATGGTCAGCTATAACATATCAAAAAATGAAGTAAATCGATAATGGCGTTTTCGAGATATTCATCGAAAACTAATCGAAAATTTTGTTTTTGATTTTTGGCCCTCTAGCGGTCACTTTTGAAACTTCGGATGTTCTAGAGAGTTGTAGGGCTTGTTGAGAGCTTTCATATGAGCCTGGGTTGATCGAAATCGGTCAAGCCGTTTTCGAGTTATGATCGATTTTCGATAAAAAATTGTGACGGCCATATTGACTAAACGGCTTGACCGATTTTCGAAAATGAGGTATCGTTGGAAAGCTCTTGATGTCCCCTACAACATATAAAAATTTCAGATTTTTAGCTATTACAGGGGCTGAGATATAGCGAAAACAAAATTTTGAGGTTATTCAAAATGGCGGACGGAGGGGTGGGGGGGTGGATTTGACCTCATAATCGGATGTCTTCCGGTCGATATTTAAACTTTGTCGTTTACCGCAAGTCTCTATCTATTACCGTTCTCTTGCAATTTAGCGTTGTACTACGGCCGGACGGACGGACGGACGGACGGACGGACGGACGGACGGCCGGAAAAAATCTTATTTTTGGCGCATACGTTTTTTGGAATGTGGGGACCCTAATTCGTGCTCATCCCAAGTTTGAGTCCGATCTGACGACTTTCGATTTTGCTCGGTACACAAAAGCTGTGTCTGAAAGAAACACAGCTAATAAAATAAATTGAACATCATGAAATGAAATATAGAAGCATATGCTTTTCGCGAAGGGCTTTATTCTTGTAATAAATATTTGCAAATTTTCCCAAACTGATTCATGTAAAAATTTTAAAAAAAAATTATTCTTGAATAACTTTTCGTCTCTCTACAAGATTTAATCTTGCCGGTGTATCTTTCAAGAAATTCATATGATGATCAAAAATGAATAGTCTCCTTTTAATTTTTCATTAAAGAAAATAAAAATTAATGATAAAAAAGTAAAATTCCAGAAATAAAAAAAAACAAGAATAAAAAGCACAAAACATATTTTTCAATTTAAAATTAATTTGAGATAAATTCACATCCAAACTGGAGATAAAGTTGATAAGAAATCCGTAATGTTAAAAAATGGGGAATATAGTTCTTTAAAAATGTGATAGTTTTCATATCATTCAAAAGAGCAAAAATGAAAGAAAAATCATGTTGAAAATGTAAGTAAATCTTGAAATGTAATAAATTGAAATTAAAAAAAAAATCTTTGTCTTCCTTCGAAATCAATCGAAAAGTTTTAAGTATCACGAGAGGGTAAATTTTTCATAAAGATTGAAACAGGTTGGAGGCTTTTCCGGTGAGTTAATTTTTTTCTAACTATCAACTCATATCGTAAAATTAAATTAAAGGAAAAATTAAATTTTATTCTCATCTACAACTTACTCAAGTCTGTCTTCATTTGATGTTTTTTCCTATCCATAAAATTCAAAGAAAACTCCTCCTATGGGCAAAAAGAAAACGATAGAATCTTTCGATATCCGGTCAAGTTGGTGTAAAAAAAATGCCAAAAGAAAAAGGACAAGAGAATATAAATCAAAGAAATTTTCGCCTATTTTTTTTTCTCTCAAATCCCTACGGAGTATTTCATTGAAATTGGCATTTGGTGTATTCACAGCCAATAATACGGCACAGTATAAAACGATATTATGTATTCTTGTCAATAAATTCATCCCTTTTGTCACCATCAATTTATTCAGCAACCCCTCTGAAAATGACGAAGGGAAACCCAACTTCCTGGCTGTGATTCTATGCGTGGACTCTCAGTGAAGGTAAGAATTTTTTTTTCCACCGAGGTAGTGAATCTCCGAACTGTGATGCAGGAAGTGTGAGAGGAGGAAATGAAGATCATCGTGTTAAATATACAATTTACACTTGAATGTGCAAAACACTGGAAAGTGCATTTGAGAGCGAATAACAAAAAAGGAAAATACATTACAAGCGGGATTTAATAACATCTACATTTTGCACAAGGGTGCAAGAAAATGGGAATGAAAACGTCTCAAAAGAATTTAATTTTGAAAACACTTTTAGCAGAAGAAAAAACCTCTAAAATCTAAATTAATTGAAATCTCAAACGTCTTTAACTTTCTTTCTGAAAAAAAAATTGAGAAAAGGGAGTTTTCCCGCTTTTACATACGATTTGCCACAAAATACAAAAAATGACGTCACTATTGCATTTTTTTCAGTATCTTTCAGTGCTTTTTAATTATATTGTCTCCACAAAAAATAGACAAAATTAGGTCAAATTGATTAGCAAGTGATTTTATTAAAATATTGTGTAGTTTTCATTCTTTTCAACGCAAAGAAAGATTCTTTAATTGAAAATGGAGAAAATTAAGAAAAATCTTTCCTAAATAAAGATTTATTTTATTTAGGGCTTTTAAATAAAATAAATAAAGGTTTTGAAGTAAATTTGCACATAATAACCATTCAAGTAAATGCCCTAGATCTGCTTTACGGATACTTTGAATATTTTTACAACTTTTATAACCCTGTCATGTTCCCGTAGAACATTGAAATGCCTTTTTTATAACGATAATTTTTCAATTTTTCTCTGGTTGCTATCACATGATATTTATCTGTGAGAAAATTTTCTTTGGCTACATTTACGTAATATTCAATGCATTTCTAAATCGGTAAAGGAAAAAACTCATTAACCCTTTTACGTTTTTTTCGTCCAAACATGAAACATTTTATTTTCTCATTTTATATGAAGTCAATTATTTTTCCTAGTTAGAAATACACAAAACTCACGCAGAAGAAGTCGAAGACATTTTGCCTAAAAAATGTCCTTTAATAAATATCGTGATTAAAGAGCGCATGTTTCAATGTTTTTATATTTCACGTTGGACGCGAAAGGGTTAAAATTCAGGAAAGTTTTACACATTTCGACAGAGGTTTAAGATATAGAAAATGTTGTGCAACAATGCAATCAAATAACATTTTATTTATTCAAAATCTACGCTTAAAAAAAACATAACAATAAAAAGGTCCAGCAGAGTAAAGGGAATGTACTGGTAAGTTTCACTTACGGGCTGTGATTCTTTCTTCAGATGACAGTCAAAGTGTGGTGAAAATTGAGGTGGATAAATTTTTAGGAATGGCTTTCTCACGCAACGAATCACAGCCAACGCGCATGAGTAAGCCTTTCCCCAGAATTTACACGCGTTGGCTGTGATTCGATGCGTGAGAAAGCCATTCCTAAAAATTTATCCACCTCAATTTTCACCACACTTTGACTGTCATCTGAAGAAAGAATCACAGCCCGTAAGTGAAACTTACCAGTACATTCCCTTTACTCTGCTGGACCATCATTGTACTTATATATGTATATTTATAGGTTTATATATTTTTATATTTTTTATGTATAAAAAAGGCGCCCCGCTTCGCGGGGCGCAAATTAGTTTGTTTAAAATATATGTGAATAGATGAAAGTAATTGTTGATGTAGCAAAAAGGCAGAAGGCGGCCATTTTGAATTTTGAAATTAGTAAAATCTGATAGGTCATACCCACTATACCTGATGAAACTTCAATCGAAAAGCCTCTATCAAGTACCGTTAAGCCGATATAAGGCAATATTGCAACAATCGGTACATATGGAAACCTGTTTTGGTCTATATCTCTGAAACCGCGACATAAATTTTTTTTATTTTTTTTTTATTAAAAGGTGTACCTATCACCTATAATATACTAAAATTTAATCGAAATCTATCGTCCAGTTTTTGAGATATTAATCGAAAACTGGTCGAAAACTCATCGAAACTTTGGTTTTTGATTGTAGGCCCTCTAGCGGTAACTTTCGAAACTTCCTATGTATAGATAATTGTAGACCTTTTTGAGATCTTTCATTCAAAACCGGTTTGGTTAAAATCGGTCAACCGGTTTAGGAGTTATGGCCGACTTTCGATAAAAGTCTATATTTGCTAAACCGCTTGTCCGATTTTTAAAAATGGGGTATCGTTGAAAAGGTCTTAAGGGCCCTTATAACATATTAAAATTTCAGATCTCTAGCTATAATAGAGGCTGAGATATAGCGAAAACAAAATTGAAAAAAATTCAAAATGGCGGATGCAGGGGTGGGGGGTCGAATTTGATATCATAGTTGGACGACTTCCAGTCGATAATTGTACTTTGCCGGTGACCGCAAGCCTCTATCTATTACCGTTCTCTTGTAATTGAGCTCCAAACTACGGCCGGACGGACGGACGGCCGGACGGACGGACGGCCGGACGGCCGGAAAAGTTTTTCGGCGCATACGTTTTTTGGAATGTGGGGACCCTAATTCGTGCTCATACCAAGTTTGAGCCCGATCCGACGACCTTGAGTTTTAGAGTGGACACAGAAGCTGTGCTATTCTTTTCTTCGAAAGAATCACAGCTAAAAAGTATTATCTTTCTGTTGTACAAATTGTGTAAATTTCAATCGATGCAATTTGACTTGATGAACATTTTTTGTTGCACACACAGAATGCGAGTGGGTGGAATTTTGGGGGCGGCTGAGTTGAAATAGTTTTCATTTTGATGGCCAAATAAAGCTCCTATTCATCGTCGGCATTGTTGCATGACGCGTGCCGATCTAAACGAATTATCTTGCAATTGTTTGCTAAAATGTTTCTGAATAGCCCTTAATACCCCCTTCATGCACAGAATCGTGTACCGGACGCTTTTTTTCTCGCTCGTCAGGATCGAGGGAGTGGCTTTATACGCTGATTTTACCATATATACTTCAGATGAATGACAAATGAGCTGGTTAATTTTTTTTTACTACAGATTGGCTACTAGTAGGTAACTTCAAGAGTGGTAGTACTGAAAACTCATAACGAAAGAACTGAAAGAAACGAAAAATCTTAATAGATCTGTAACAAGTCCGGCCACTCCTGACATATTATTGTGACATAATTCATCCTTTCAGTGTTCTAATGAGATCCACCCTCTAGTCAGAGAGAAGGAACAGTTTGATTCAAATTTCTGATATACCCCTACACAAAGGATTGTGTATTATGGCGGATTGAATGTGGCGCGCGGGAATGTTTTATCAATTGACGCTATGTGCAAATTCTACCCTTTGTATTGCCATTGTTACGAGACCTACGTGACAGGATTGCAGGATTCCTTTCTCTCGGTCTCCATTATTCTCGCGCCAAAAGCTGGAGTCGCTCACACATCGCCCTCTTCAAAATATTATAGAAATCCTTTTTCCTCTTAGTCCTCAAACGGGGACGATTTATTCAGCCACTCACTACAAAATCGGGTCCTTCTTCACATCATCTGGGCGACGTCTCTTGTAGTCAAGATGCTCTGCTGTACCATGAGATGCCCGAGTAGAACTTCTTCGGCTCGGTGAGACTCTCCAATTCCACGGGGAGTGAGCCCTCTGGGTGATGAATCACTGTCGTCCCAGACGCTCTTCCACCTCTGCTGAACTCCCGAATTCTCAGGGAGAATGTCGTGACACGAATTGCAGGTCACGAAAGGCTCCGGATGAAATCCCTCGCCTTGGCAGCGCTCCCTATAGTGACTGGGAGGGTGCCTTGATGGTTGGTGAATCACCACTGCCTCTGATGCTCTTCAACTCCGCCGCACTCTCTGAATTGCCTGAGAGTGAGTCGTGCCACAAGTTGTGGGTCACGGAAGGCTCCGGATAAAATCCCTCGCCTTGGCGGAACTCCCTAAATTGACGGGGAGGATGTCGTCACCGATGGTGAGTCACTGCTGCTTCTGCTGCGCTTCTAACTCCGCAGAACTCCCGAATTGTCAGGGAGTGAGTCGTGTCACAAGTGGTGGATTACGAGAGGCTCCGGATGAAATCCCTCGCCTCGGCGGAACTCCCAAATTTGACGGGGAGTGTGCAGTGGCACGGTAGCTGCCACTGGACGCCAATTGCAGCAAATCCTTCCGTCCTTCTAATTTCTCACCGCGGCAGGCGGCGTATCTCTTCCACTGCACGGGTGGCACACTTCACAAGATGGCCACTGGGCCCCAGGGGGATTTCGCCCCAACTGGTACGTCCGACTCGCACGGAAAAATAGGTCTTTTCCTGCCGGTCTTCCACGGTGTACTAAACTTTTCTCTGTCAAGAAGAAGAAGGCATATTAACTTGCCCCACCCCAAAACCCACACAACACATACACATATAAAAGATCATCGGCGTAAGTTGGGTTTTGGAGACTTATTTAAATTGATCGTTATTTCTCCCATAATGGCAAATTTTCAAAATTTGTGCACGTTACATCACCCCTTTGTTGCAAAAGAAAACAAAAAGGAGAAAAAAAAAAGAAAAGAGTTTTAAGTTACTCTATGAAAGGAAGTGATGCAACTACTTAAGAAAAGAAAACATTGGCGATGGACAGAATGGTTGGTTTTGGGTACCTTCCACGTTCGGCATAAATTTATAAGAAGAACAGAACTTTAATAATTAATTATCCATTAGAATACCTCGGCATTTAACATAATAAAATAAAGGGAATTCGAGCTGATCGCACCTAGAAGAGGCGAAAACTATGGGGATTATGTATCCCGCTCCTCCAAACCCTCGAGTGAACTTCACGCCCTTTAGAAAAGGTTTCGAGGTGGAAAAAGGCAAGGAAAGGAATTGGAAGGGAAACTAAAGGAATGACAAAGGATATCTTTGTTCTAATTGCCCTTCTTCTTCAAAACCCACAGTCTTCTTCTCCTCAATCATGTAGATTGAGTTTCTTCAGGTTTATCAGACTCAAAATTTACCATGAAATGAAAATAAAAATTACTGATTAACATCTCCTTCAACTTGTGGATCTAAATCTACTCAAAGATCCCAATTTATTTCGAGAGTCACGAAAGTGAAGGAGGGAAAAATGGTTTTACTTAAGAAAAATAAGATTGGAAGGAAGGCGGTGTGATTCTTAATAAAGCTTCTTGAGCTTTCTTCAAACTGATTGTCTCTCTCTCCTTACCAGCATTTGCTATTAGCAACGCGGAAGTGTTTGTGTGGGGAAAGGTGAGATGGACTTTAAATTTATCTCCACTTCTCTCTCTGATCCTTCCGCAAACTCGTAAGACAGTGACTCACGCGCTTTGCATAACGTGGGCCTTGGACAACGGATTTGGGGGCGAAAGATCCTAACTGCGTTAACCACTGCTGGCATCTCTCGTTGGCTCCTCGCTCCATAAGTCTCCCGAGAACCTTAAGACTTCACACAAGTCCACTCGTCCATTGTCCCTTCTTAGCCGACACCAACTCCCCACAGGAGCATCTCATCAGATGGTCTCTAGGCAAAGAATCCTCGACGCCGCTTCTCCTTCTCTCTCTCCTCCTCCTTCTCTCTCTCTTTTCTCTCTCTCTCTCTCTCTTTTTTCCTTCTCTTTTTTTTTTTTTTTTTTTTTTTTTTTTTTTCTCTCCTCCTTCTCTTCTTTTACTGAGTTCACCTCCCCTCGGCATTTCACCGGCCCCCCTACCCTTTTTTTTATTCCACCAATCTCCAGCTCACCCGGAGGCCCCGAAGTAACTTTCTTTCTCCTCATTCTCTTTCAAAAAACGTAGATGGGGTGGAATTTAGACATGGGCACGAACGGGGTGAACCTTCGATGAAGATTTGGCTTTTCAGGGCCTCGGCTCCATCCGTGAGATTGCGTACTGGGTGGATGTGAACTCAGTCGCCGCCACCATTTGAGCAAAAGGCTCATAAGCAGAGTTATCCCAGGTTGGTGTAAAGGACCACCCCTTTCATTGGGCTCTTTGTCAATCTGACTCCTGTTTTGCCTTTCTCTCTTCTCTTTCGCCGCTCAACTCCTCCACCACTCTTCAATTTTCGACGATTCCTTGCCTCGAGGTCACCGTCAGAGAGCACCTATGAAAAGAAGGAGACAACCTTGGAGGTACGCCGTCCTCGCTTTCCTGTGATTCATCCACGAGCCCACAAGAATAAGTATGGGTCCAGATGGCACTTTTCTGCCCTACCATTGGAGGTGGTCGCATGGCAACAAGAGGAAGGAATCTTTCTATTATTTCATGTGATATTTTTTTTCGCGGACTAGACGAGAATGCGAAAGGAGTATTGACTCCAATAGTTAGGTGGGATGGGTCCTATGCATCTTGTGCATGTACTTTCATAGGATTGGGAAGGATGGAATTAATTGGATTCTGCCAAGTGCAGGGGAAAGAATTCGAGGAACAAACATCTCCGATTACGAATCAACCGAATGCCATCCGAAAGAGCTCTTGCCAAATAAGGCATGATACGACTCTGACAAATTTTAAAACGTGACTCTCATCATGGATGCTGATACTCATGCAAAATCTCTCCTCATACTGCAACTATTGAGGATTCAACAATAATAAATTTTGAATTAGCAATATAATACCTTCCTTCCGGTTTAAACAAATTGAATAAATACGGAGAGAGTAAGAAAAGACAGTTAAAACCTACTTCCAGCGGAACATGCTTTAATTTACTTCTCTCCATGCAAAATCTGTACCAATGGGCATTAACCAATCTCTGAATAAATTCAGATCCTGTTTTATGGTGATATTGGATGATTGGAAATATTAAGGAAAGGAAAGAGAATGCAAGGGTCAACAAAGTTAAACCCTAAGGTTGGCGATGAATTTCAAACGAGATAAATAAAAAGAAAAGAAAGTGGAGGATCTCGAACCGACCAGACGTTCCCAACGAATTATCAAAAGAGAATCACCCATCTAGAGTATTAATTGTTCTCATAAGAGGCATCGAGGCAAAGCTAATCAAGATTCATTGAGATCCTCACACAGAAGGTGCGAGGAAAGAAACCACCAACGGTCTCACATCTCAATGGAGTCGGATGGATCTGGGAGAAGGTACACATCTCCTCAAACCAGAATCCACGGCGAAACTTCGGGACGAATCCCAAAATTTTTCCGGCGAGTTCTTCAAAAGGGAAGGACTCACATCCGAACTGGATAAACCAGACTAAAGCTGGGAATCCCGTGGAAGGAGGGCGCCACTTCACAACGGGGAAATTAAAACAGGAGGTCTCGTGAAAAACATATGCCGAAAAACCACTGAGGAGACCTCCATCCCCGGATAGAAAATCTAACGCTTTAACAAGAAAGCTTTCCAAGGATGTTTGTACTACCTATTCAGTAGGTTTAAATTAAATTAAAGCAATTCTCTCCCTTAAATTCAAACAGCAATGCAAGCTGTTCCAAAAACATCCTTATCAAGTGGAAAGCGCTAATTTTCCATAAACCCATCACCGTTCGTCAAACGCTAACGCAAGGACAGAGTTTACGATAAGCGACCCGCTAAATTCCGCTCAACCCGCTTAATCAATTGCTAGGCAAGATACGAGGATCGGAAAATAAACGGGCGCCCATCCTGAGTCAGCTCACATCGCATGCTCAACGCCCGATGCAGGGATCAGGAAAACGCAAGAATCAATAAAATTTTAATTGAAAATTTAATAAAGAAAATTTTAAATCAGGAAGTTGTGATCGGGAAAACTTCAATCACAAACTTCAACAGAGAACTCCATCAGGAAAATCTCAATAAAAAGAATCAAATTTGGGCGCCATACACCGAACCGTGTACCATCTGCCATGCCATATAGTTTTAAAGAAAAGGGTGAATCATTTAGCAAAAGAATTAATAATTTGATTGCATCCAAAGTGCAAACTTTTCAAGTGCGAATTATAAGGTTCAATAAAATCCGCAAAAGAGCAAAACTATTGTAATAAATGACTGTAAATATTTCAAAATTCAAAAAGCTTTATATCATTATCAGCAAATATTTAACACAATGAACGTGTCAGCAATGCAAAACTGAACACGGAAATAATTAAATCCAAAAAGAGCAAAATAATTTTCCTCATCTCATCATTGCCCGCAGGACGCAGCACGCGAGAAAAGCGGACACCCATGTTCCAGCAAATTCTGCTCAACCCGCTTAATCGATTGCCTAAGCAAGATACGAGGATCAGAAAATCAAAGGGCACCTGCGTCCGATAAGCCCACAGCGCATGCCCCACGTTCAATGGCGAGATGAGAAATCGCTCAACCAAATTAATTGGAAATAAAATTTAATAAATCAAAGTTCAGGGGATCAATAGAAAATAAAGAGATTTAAAATTGTCCCCAACGGTGCACAATTGGAAAAAAAAAGATTTAAATTTAAGCACCGGTAAAATTTTTAAAAGTTTGTAGCAAAAAAAAATTTTCTAAAGAGAATTGCTACAAAAGAATCCCCAAATTTTTAGGGGGATAAAGCTTTACTTTATCTCTCAACTATTATCGCAAGAGAGATCACCGCTATGTGATAAGCGAACGCACTTTGACCGTGAAGCAATGTCATGGCTCCACCACAAGGTTAAAAGAAAGTCAAAGATTTCTCCATTTCAGAATTTTACCCATAATTGCGAGAACTTAAATTTCCCGCCGTTTTCCTTGTAAATATTGTCTGAAGGAAAACGCTGATGATCTTATCAATTCATAAAGTGTCAAGATTCACAAACACACAGAACAAATAAGTCCCTACTTTGCGACGAAAATCAACTAAAAGTTGACAAAATTTATAGAAAGCAAAAATTTTAAAACTTAAGAAACTTCAAAAAATATTATTCAATTTGTTGCCGTTACAGGGAAGAGACCTTTCAAAAGGATAATGATTCAATCTCTTCATTCGTCCTGTTCGTGCAAATCAATCAGAGATTCTGGGGGAGGAATATTTGCCACAGAATATCCCTCTTTCGTCCCCAGAAGGGCTCTGTATAAATTTTTAAATTAATTTTAAATGCCAACTCGCATGGCCAATTTACTTTAAGCAAAAATTTTGGATTTAAAATCCAAAACCATTTCTTCTCAAGAGAAAAGAAAAAACGGAAAAAAAAAAAAATTCTTTAACGCGAGTTTTCTTTCCAACAAGGCGGCTAGAAGAGCCCAAAATTGCTGGAAATTTCATCTCATTTAAAGGGGAACTTTGTCATTAAATTAAACAGAATGCAAAATTGCATCGAAACACAAAAGTTTTTCTCTAAAATTCTAATTTTTCGGTAGCTACCAGGGGCATGAGACTCAAATTGGGTACTTACCTGGTTCCACCGATGGTTGGGCGCCATTTATAGAAATCCTTTTTCCTCTTAGTCCTCAAACGGGGACGATTTATTCAGCCACTCACTACAAAATCGGGTCCTTCTTCACATCATCTGGGCGACGTCTCTTGTAGTCAAGATGCTCTGCTGTACCATGAGATGCCCGAGTAGAACTTCTTCGGCTCGGTGAGACTCTCCAATTCCACGGGGAGTGAGCCCTCTGGGTGATGAATCACTGTCGTCCCAGACGCTCTTCCACCTCTGCTGAACTCCCGAATTCTCAGGGAGAATGTCGTGACACGAATTGCAGGTCACGAAAGGCTCCGGATGAAATCCCTCGCCTTGGCAGCGCTCCCTATAGTGACTGGGAGGGTGCCTTGATGGTTGGTGAATCACCACTGCCTCTGATGCTCTTCAACTCCGCCGCACTCTCTGAATTGCCTGAGAGTGAGTCGTGCCACAAGTTGTGGGTCACGGAAGGCTCCGGATAAAATCCCTCGCCTTGGCGGAACTCCCTAAATTGACGGGGAGGATGTCGTCACCGATGGTGAGTCACTGCTGCTTCTGCTGCGCTTCTAACTCCGCAGAACTCCCGAATTGTCAGGGAGTGAGTCGTGTCACAAGTGGTGGATTACGAGAGGCTCCGGATGAAATCCCTCGCCTCGGCGGAACTCCCAAATTTGACGGGGAGTGTGCAGTGGCACGGTAGCTGCCACTGGACGCCAATTGCAGCAAATCCTTCCGTCCTTCTAATTTCTCACCGCGGCAGGCGGCGTATCTCTTCCACTGCACGGGTGGCACACTTCACAAGATGGCCACTGGGCCCCAGGGGGATTTCGCCCCAACTGGTACGTCCGACTCGCACGGAAAAATAGGTCTTTTCCTGCCGGTCTTCCACGGTGTACTAAACTTTTCTCTGTCAAGAAGAAGAAGGCATATTAACTTGCCCCACCCCAAAACCCACACAACACATACACATATAAAAGATCATCGGCGTAAGTTGGGTTTTGGAGACTTATTTAAATTGATCGTTATTTCTCCCATAATGGCAAATTTTCAAAATTTGTGCACGTTACAATATGTATATCTATCTATATAATATTTTAAGGGTGGCTGAATGTGAATCTGCGTGCGGTGACGGAAGACAAATTTGTCATATCATCAGTGTCAAATACTTATTGATTTGCCTAATTTATTCATTATTATCCAAATTGAAATGTTTTTTGGTAAGAATAGGCTGTTTTCTTCCTTTTTCCTTAAATATTTCTTTGAATTAGGAATGAAAATTTGACAGTTCTTCATTTTGACAGAAGTGTTTGACATATCGTACATTTTGACATAAGGATCTGACATTTTTTATCTATCTCTTTCTTTTCTAATTCTTTTATTATTGAATTTAATTTCTTTTAAAAATATCCTTTTTAATTTTTTTTTGAAACAATAAAATATAATTCAAAATATTTAAAACGACATTTCAATTTACAGAGCCAAAGAGAGATAATTTCCCACCCCACAGATTTAACCCCTGAAATCAAACACATGCTTCATATCTCTCTCTCCTACCATGAAGGTATTTTACCATTGAGAATCACAAAATAATTTTCATCCCTCTCAATTGTCACCCCCTTCTTGAACATCTCACTTATTAGTGGTTGTTTTTCCCCATTCACGCCTCATAGAGGAAAAAAAACATTTTCTCTTGGGGGGTGGTGAACCCTGAAGAGGGTGATTTGTTGCTGCTGATAGCACAAAAGGAGAAAAACACACAGCAAATGGAGATAAAATTTATGATGATACCTTTCATGGGGTTTTCCCAGGCGAATTATATACATGACTGATGTGTTTTGTACTGCTGTGGAAAACAAGGCGTGAAATTTTTCTAAACGCTTGGAAGAAAATACATGAAAATGATAAGAATGCGAAAGAGCGGAAGCTATGACGGGGGTGGTGTGTGAGAAAGAAGCGGTGAAAGGGGTTGATTCCATCTCTGATTCGGGGTGCTCTTCCTTCCGTGGCCTTTTCTGCACGAGCTCAATCTCTCGCTCTCTGAATACTGATGAGAAGGGTTGTTTTTGAGACAAGAAAAATGTCTAAAAATAAAATTACTTAAAGATTGCAATAACCATTCATGGGTCTTTCAATGTGTTAATGCTGTCACTAAATTATTTTTAAACCTTTAATTTTTGAGATTGTTTTTACCTCTTCCTATGCTACTGGGGAAAAGTCGAAGGTATAACCGAAAATTTTAAAAGAATAAATGAGTTTTCTCTTTTTAATTATAAAATTAATAAGAATTTTACTCTCTGATGAAAATCGAGTAGGCAGCAATATTTATTTCTCATAAAGTTTTTAAGATACTCTCATCCGAAAAATGCCCTCACCATGTTGAATCCCAATAGCCCCTTATAACTTTTCCGATAAAAAATACATCATGTGCAACAATAATAATATCTGTTTTTTTTTAGTTAAGGGTCATTTCTGGTAAATTCTATCCAAAAAAAAACAGTAAATCATATAAAAAGTTAATGCTTAATTGAAAGTATTGAAAATTAATTAGATATTAATTTTTCCCTAAAATCGAGCATATAGCAAATGTATCTTGGCTTTGCATTTATTCATTCTCGTTTTTCTTGTAACTTAACACTACTTTCTGATAAGAAATCACGAAATGAAGAGGAAAATCTCTCAAATCTGTCCTCTAGAATTAAATATAAATACAAGAAAAATTTGATTTTCCACAATGTCATTAAAATTTTTATTCAACTCCATCGAAAATTTCAAGAAAAATAGGAAAATGAAAAAAAAAAAAGAAATTTCGATCGAATGGCTTTTTATGTGTGAGAAGGAGGAAAGGAAGTTCTTTTCTTCGGCGTCCATATAGCCATTAAAAGACGCCATTTTTCTTTATCAACCCCCCCTTGCATGAAGAGAAAGCGGAAAAAAGGAGAAGGAAAAGCCATTGTCGTTTCTCCAAACACCCCCCTCGTACCGTTGTTTTCTCTCTGTCTTTCCTGCATGAGGGTTTCTAGTGTTGTCCCACCCGCCCCCGGGTGAAGAAAATGTTGTTGGAAAAACCCCATAGAATGAAAATTTCCATCGTCCCGCCCGTTTTTAGCGTCACACCACCACCGACAATAACCAACATTTTGAGGCACTTCCGTGGTGCTTTCTTCTCGCTTTTCTTGCCCTCATAATGCCATAATATGATCATGGTTGCTGATAACCTCCTCACACCCATGCACCCCCTACCAATGGCCCACCCACCTCATTTTCTCTCCTCCATGTAGCATCACAGCTACCACTTCATTGTCCGTAGAGGAGAATCACACTTTCCGGTGAATGATAAAAAAATCCACACAGGGTATACCCTGTGCACAATGTGGGTGGGTGGGCAACCCCAAATGGAAATAAAAGTACTCATCGTGGTACCATCTCTGTGAAGCACCCAACTCCCGCGCGCACTAACAAACGGCACGAGAGTGGAAATTGAATAAACGAACCCACACTTGGTGAAAATAATGGGGTGGTGTGAGCATCCCCCTATAACATTCCCAACATAGCACACCGAGAGAGAGAGATATGCCACACTACAAATTCCACATTATGGTGCAGAAGAATTGAAATTGCGGGTGACACACAAAAGCCATTGCAAAGTATAAATCTGCAAGATATGGCGTGTGTTCCTTGAGCGATAAGCCAACCCCCTCCGTGGAAAAGGCGCTTCACATTGTTTCTGTCGCCGCGATAAAAAGCTTATGACAGGGGGTGGAAAATTATCATGACAAAAACCTCCCTCCACCCCCCAGCAGGGCTTTCTTTTCTCTGCAAAATTGGCGCAGTGATTTTTTTTTCTTCATTGCGACTCCCATGGAATTCCTTCTCATTAGCCACAAAGGCACATAATTGGCACCGATGAGATGGAGGAAAAAAGAATTCGAGCTGTGGTTCTCAAACGATTTGTTCAATTGGGTTTATCAGGACGATTATTTAAATTAAAAATATTGAAGTATTTTTGAATTTGTTCGGAATACTATTTAAATTATTCCTTATTTAATGGGTAGGGGAGACCGGGGCTAATAAAGTCACTTAAGGGTTTGGAAAAAGCTTAAAATATCATATTTCCTAGCTAGATAGAACAAAATGATCTGAGAAAGAGTTGTAGGGCAGTAAATTTCCTAAAGAAATTAGCAATACATTTCGCTTTATCTGTTTGGGAAATATGATATTTTGAGCTTTTTCTAAACCCTTAAGTGACTTTTTTAACCCCGGTCTCCCCTATAGTATTTTGGAGACCAAGATATCCTTGAAATCATTGAAATTTCAGAACAAATTCTTGAAATTTCATAGATTTCTTGATCGCAGAACAAAAGCCAATATTAAGAAACCCATTTTCCTTCTTTTCTCTAAGGATATGAGTTTTCCTAATTAGAATACTATAATTCAATTTTAAAACAGAACCTGTAAAAAGTATATAACGTGACAAAAATCTTAATTACATATTATTTTTAATCATTTAACATGAATCCTAGAACAAAAATAAGAAGATATTTTGAATTTTGCATTTATTTATTCCTAAAATGCCGAGAAATATTTTTTTATACCTACTTGCTGTTATTTTCTACATTTATTTTTACCAATTAAAATGTTTTAGAATCCTAACCTTGATAGGTTAAATCCTAAATTTATTTATTTGTTAGGATTTATTAAATAAACGTATTGAAGGAGAGCTATTCACACTCTGAGAAGTTAGTCCCCAAAAAGGTAACCAACTTCTTCTTCTTAATTTCTAGTTATTCTAGAAAATTCCTTTCTGTCATATGAAAACTATCTAAAGGCTTAACATAAGAAACGATTATCCTTCATTTTGCTCCATCTATTTTTTTTTGTTTGCACAAGAAAAATGTTTTCAAAATAATTTTTGCCACAGTTCGAGAATCTCAAAACATGGATGTTATATAGCAGAAATTTTCAACGTGAAGTGGTAAAAAGTTTCTTTTTTTTCATCAAGAAATTGTATAATGAAAAAGGAAATAAATTGCTGTTGCTTCATTTGCAGACATTTGTCACTCTTTTAAACTAATTACGAAATTTTCCGCTTCATTTTTCCACCTTACCTACCTTTTTCTCTGCCCAAAATCCACACGAAGTAACAGAGAAAGAGAGAGAGGGAAGTTTTGTTGGAAAATTCTTTGTTACATAGAATACCTTTTCACAAAATGAAAAGAAGTTTAATGGAAAAATCGTACATAAGAACGTTACAATGAATGTACTGATTATATTTGCAAATAAACACCATACAACTTTGCTCACTATTTAGGGGTCTTCTGTCTCACTTTACGGGAACATTTTTCATTCACCCCCACAGGCATGCTTCATTAGCTGGAGGGTGAAATTTTTCTTGCGTCTTGCAGCAAGATTCTTGCAATTTTCTGCATTTCAATTGAGACGGAAGGAGAGGAGAAAAAATGTGAAGATAATTACGTTGTTCTTATGCAAATTTTCACTCTTTTTTTGTCTTTCTCTCTAATAAGGACGTCTTGCGAGTTGGCAGTGAAGAAAAAGAGGCACATCCTGTTGGAAGTACTTACACACAGTGTGTTGTTTGCTCAACAATATTTCACTACCACCGTCATTTAACTTCCAAAGTAGCGCTCCTTTGCTCATTTTGCATCACTCACGCCCATGGCAAACATCCTTACGCAAAAACTTTCCACAAGGATGTACCCCACTGAATAAATCATTTTGCTAATTACTTCATTATTGCCAAAAACCATGTAGAACATTGCAGTAGAATGATGGGTGGGGTGTGGGAGGAAAATTCCACCATTCGAGGATCACTTGAAAAGTTTGTACAACATGGAAAAGTTTTCCCGCAAAAGCCACTTTGCGATGGCAATTTTCGGTTTGGGAAAAGTTGTGCTTTCTCGCGGAAGTCTTTCGCAGTTATTCACTTGATTAAGTTCAGCAGCACCAGGGCAACATTTTGGAGGCATAGCCTCGTAAAATATCACCCGCACCCGCCACCCGTTACCCTTGTGGCAGGAAATGGATTTAACCGCACTGATTGGATTTTCAGATTTATTGTCCTTAAAATATGTTTTTACAACAATAAATTAGGAGAAGTAAAAGGGATGAAAGAGGAGAAATGATATATAGAACGCGGAAAAGGGTTAATACACAGAGGGATGAAAAGTTTCTCGAATTTAAATTAAATGTGAAAAATTGTTAAAAAGCCAGTTAATTGAATCTTTTAAATTTTATTTAACCCTTTCACGACTATTGGATCTTTGGTAGATCAGAAGCAGGAATAGCAATTCCTTTAGGAAAAATTTAATCAATGTTTTTCTTCCCTATTGGAATTTTCATGAGAAAAAAACAAAATTACAGTCCCTAGGCAAAAAAAATTGCAGTCTTCTTGGAAAATATCTTGTCTGGAAAGCATGAAATATTTGTTTTCTCTAGGAAATTTTTCTTATTGTTTTTTTTCCTCGAAAGCTACATTCATCCCCTTTACAAATCTTCCAGGATGACCAAAATCGGATTGAGGGTTGATTTTTAAAGGTTTTGCAAGAAAAAATTAGTTTACCTCACAAAATCACTTCTAACTTTTTCTCGCAAACCGATTTTGACAAAAAAAAAACTCTAAAAGCTACTCTCTTACTCGTTACAGAACATCCAAGGTGAACAAAATCGGTCAAGGCGCTGACTTTTTGTAGGCAATTTATTAGAATCTGGTAGAAAATTCCATTTTCTCATCAATCGACTTTTAAAAATTAACCCCTCATCCGATTTTGGTCATCCTAGTAGATTTTGAAAGTGGATGAATGTAGCTTTCAAGGAGAACAAATTCTACATAAAAAATATTTTCCAATTTTTCTAGACAAAATAAAGGCATTTGTATTATTCTTGTCATGAGACTGTATTTATAACTTAACACTTGGAGGATCGAGGTTTCTAACCTGAAGAGTTTGACCTTCATTTTCTCCTAAAAGAAAATGTTTTTCCAAGTTTTCTTTCGACTATCTTGAACTTCCCTAAATACAAATGTAGAAATTATCACGTTATGTTTAAGAGATTTTATTCTGTGATGATTTAAAAAATGTCGATTTTGTCACTTTGGCCAGCAAAATCCTCCAAGGGTTAAAAACGACATCAATTTCCAAAATTTTGCAATTCTTACTTTTTCTATTATTACTAAAAATCTACTGAAATGATTTTAATTTAAAAATGTTTAAAACTTTAATTAATAATAATCTTTAATTATTAATTAACGGAATATTTCATTTTATCCATTTTGGGGGTGTGAAAAAATATTATTTCTGAAAGTTTTGATTCTTGGGTTTGAAATACATATATGTATGTACTATATTCACAGTGTCGCCTTCACTGCAATTTACTATCTCTTCGTGAAAACATTTTTAAACATTTATTTTAATTTATTTTTTAAAATCTATCAGCACAATACGAATAAATTATTTAAAATTGAATTTCTAAATGCTCCATCCTTTTATATGTAATTTTACAAAATATTTTTGCCATGTCCTCGGTTGGATGCGTTCATGACTCAAATTCAATTGTCTTTCAATTTTCAACGCAAGTTGAGCGTACACCGGGAGCTCCTTGACACCGTTGAGTGGCGCTTCGGGGGGCAAACATTGTGTGATTGTGTGGGCCAATGTTATCAAAGTAAGGATGGTAGTCATTTTGCTGCAACCCTCGTTTACTCCTAAAACTCTCATTCGGCGATTTCACGTCCAATTAACCCCGTAACGCCTACAACACTACCACGGCTATTATTGCAATTTTCTCCGTGTCACAAATTGAGTTAGACTCGGTTGGATATATTGTGCTGTTCTATAGGGTGGTGCGGGTGGTTTTGCATTTGGCTGTGGTAGCACCGTACCAACGTCTCGAAGACGGAGATTTTGGCCCGTGCGTGGGGTATGGAAAAATCAATTCTTTTTCATGGGGAAGAGTACTGTGCAAGAGACGAGAAGAGAATCACAGCGAAAAAGCTCCCACATAGAAAATGCTCTGTGTGCTAAATTAACAAAATGCTTTTCATCCCCAATGGCGGTCTTTTTTTTTCCACCTAGACTTTGAGTGAAAAAAAATATATCAAGATTTCCAATTATCCCTCCCGCTCAATCCCGCCTAAATACCCCAAAGTTGAATTTTATTCACATTTTATCCCCATCCGTATTTTTCTTCTTCAACTTTTCCACATTTTCCACAAATAAAAAAATCACGAAGGTAAAATTAATATTGAATTTTCCTACATATCCTGATGACGATATATACGTGAAGGTAACATGAGAATATTTTCCATCTGGAATGCAATCTCGATGGGAATTCATTTAACCAATCAATTTGCAAGCAGGTGTTTGCGAGTCAGGTAAGATCCAATCAAGCTGCAATACGGTGATTGGGGAAAAAAGTGCAAGACGAGGTCGAATGTCCTGTAATGTTTGTCGTATCACCTGCAAATTCAATTGCCGGAGAAATTGCAATACTTCCACGTGATTTATTTCTCTTGCACTTGAATGACTTTCCTTTTCCATTAAATGCAAAACATGCGCATTTTATTTTTGTTCGCGAAATTCCCTGAATTATACGCGATAAATTACACTTTATTACGGAGCAGGCACGTTTGCATCCGTATTCCTTGCCTTCTAAAACCGATCTGTCATTTTTGCCGCCAAATCATTCTTTTTTCCCTACATTCTCTATTTTCACCACACGAATTCACCACTTCGAGTGCGCGCCAAATTCAAATATTATTTTATTTCATAAGTTTTCCGAACAGTCCCCTCTTTGAGCGGAAGCATACCGCTGAGCATCAAACATCTCTTCTTTTCGATTTCCACAAAAAATGGAAAGATTTGGCGGTCCTGCTTTACTACTTATGATCTCCTTTCGATAGCTCGACCTATTCATTGTGTAGCGTCCTTCTCAACTGTTTCCTTTGTCAAACGCTACTATCCCTAGCTGACAAAAAATTCCTCTGCAACTGCTATTACCTCATAGTTCTTGTTGACACTCTACAACTAAATTCTTAAGCTTCCAGCTACTATTGAGTTCCGCTTCTATTGATGTTACTGCTTCTCGACAACTTCCAGCTGTCGAATTTCTAATTCGTAATTTATCCACTATGTCTCGATGTATTCAGCTCAATGGACATTACTGACTCCACGAGCTCTAATATGTCTCTTTTGCCCTTAGAAATCTTCTAGAACCTCAATTTATAGATCTACCTCATGTAATTATTGTCAAATTCTCTAGCGATAGCCACAATTACGCTATTGTCAATCTTATCCACTGCGTACCTTGATATCATCTACAAGGGCTGCCACTGTAACGCCAGTGCCAACCATACTTAGAATTCTTGACATCCTCTTCTACACGTTTGACGCTATGCTAAACTTCAGGCTCCACTTCCCAACCTGCAAGATCTTCTTACTGCAACATTATTTGGAGCGATCCCGCCGAATCGCTACTTGGGAGGTCTACTCACCGACCCTTAACATCTTCCTAAAGGCTTCATATGAATCGCAGCATACTTCACCATCGGATTTATTTTCTAAAAGCATCAGCCTACGAATGCAAATCTGCTTAATTGCCTTACACGCCTCCTGTCTGAACCCTACGGGAAATCTTGCAACTCATGTCACAAATGCTACTTCCATCCGGATCTGTGACTTAACACCTTGTCATTTAATTACCTTCAACTACGGTTTTCTTCACTGAATGTTTCTTATTATTAGAACGCAGTTGATAAGGGAGTTCGTCACTACAGCTTCTCGTTCATTTTCCAATTATACGAATGCTTCTTACGATCAACGAGATGCTAATTCTGCCTTTGTAACTTGTCTTTACCTTAGCCTCTTTTTAGATTTGCTTCGACACCAATATCGGCCATTCTGTTCAATCTGAACTCGCTGAATATGTATATAATTAACTCGAGCAATGCTATAATCGACTGATTCCTTCTTCCGATCAGAACATAAATTCTGCTGACATTCGCACTTCTACAATCACCGGACTCCCTGACTGCGTCAGTCAAATTCGGTGAGGCAAACACTACCACAACTTCTGACAAGAACTCTTGATCACGTGAGCAACTCGTATCACGTCCACTTTAAAGAAAGGTGACACTGCTTAAACTTGATCAACCCTATCCAGGAATTCATTAAGTTCATAGCTTTCTCATTTCGATGGTAGAACATTCAAATGACTATAACAGCTTTCATTCTTCTACTGCGGCTTCATTCCTTTCTCCGAATACCTCTATTAATTGCTACAACTCCTCCAATAACAGTTCACACTGCGTCTCTACTGGCTAAAGCTTATTCATAACACGGTCATCAGCTGTTCTCAGACAACCTGGAGAGCTTCATCTCCTCATTAGACAGACAATGGAGATTTTCGTATATCCACCCGGAACATCACATTCCTATTCTATTCTAACCCGTGGGGCTTTTGAGATTAATCAAGAATCACCCTTGGCACGTACGACTCTTCCAAGCACTTTATCCCTTTCGTACTGCCATTATCCAGTTCCTTTAGTGAATCAACATCTACGTATGTATCCTTGATGACCGTCCTTTGTCCCCCCGTGGGCGCATCTGCATATCCCTTTGCGACACTCCTTACTTCTCCCTCGTTGGGAACTTGACCCCAATGAAACTTTCATCAGGACATTTTCAAAACAACACCATCGACCTTAAACTTAATAGTCACTCCTGACATTAGATCTCTAATCGTCGATTGCGAGGCTGATGAAGTCAGAGTATGAGCCAGAAAGTGCAGAACCTGAACCTTGTTTGCGAAATCTTATGCAGACGGGACACCTTAAACATCTGCACTCGTTCAACAATCAACATATATCGAGTGTATCCTTCTCTGGATCATATGTCTTTCAATAGAACACGACTAATATGCTCTTTTTATTTCGGACACCACGATGCAGTACTTTTACTATAATTTACCTTCTTGGTTTCCATGAAAGGTAACACTCTGTTTGGCCAATGCTTCGACTCTTTCATTCGATTCTGAATTCAATCTATTCTTTATTGTGCCAAATGTCCCCTCATGCAGTTAGTAGACTGCAAGAGCACTTGAAAACCCGAAGGATATCTATTAAACCTTTGACGAGTGAGCTTCGAGGCCCACATGAAACCTTCACAACGACCAACCTATGATCGCTGTTTTCAGCTACAACTTATGGTCAGTACTAAGACCAATCAACTTGATGTACCAAACTGCAATGGCACTGAAACGATCCTCTTGGCTAGCACAGAGACCCTCTATTGCTCTGAAACGAAGCCACTTTTCCATACGTTCTTTCAAACCGACGTTCAATCAGTTGTCCATTTTCTTGATTTGAAAGGAAACACTAAACAAATAAGTTTCCAAGGAAACTTCATGACCTTTAAACTCTTTCCCAGTCCCACAGGACACGTTGTGGCCAGTACATAGGCCCTCAAATATATTGCTGAAGGTATTATGAATAAAAAACGAAAACCCTCAATAATCCATCATTGAGAAAGCAATTTCCCAAAGAAATACGATGACCAGCAATTAAGTCCTTTATATTTCCATAATGAATAAATGTGTTCTCAAAGGAAACATCCTGCTCAGCACGACGCCCTTTAAATGTCCGGAACTACGGACAGATTGTACGGTTAGCAATAAACCACCTTAAATGTTCAACACTATTAACATTTCGTTCCCGAAGGAACTATTTGTATGCTTCGTAGACCTTCGAATAATCTTTTTTCAACATCAAAGACTAGTCGAAACCTTCAACCTTCGTAGGACATATTATGGCCAGCGCTTAGGCCTGTTGATGTCCAGCATCGATGACAGTTTGTTCCCGGAGGAACTGGTTTGGCCTGCACCATAGCCTTTAAAAATGTCCAGAACTGAGGACAGTCTATTCAGACCCTTGTTTTTTTTTTTTTTTTTTAACCCTTTTTGGCCTGCACGTTGGCCGCTTGAATTTGTCCAGCACTTAGGACAACCTTTAAACATTTTTTTTTTTTTTTAACCCTTTTTGGCCTGCACGTTGGCCGCTTGAATTTGTCCAGCACTTAGGACAACCTTTAAATATTTTTTTTTTTTTTTTTTTTTTTTTTTTTTTTAACCCTTTTTGGCCTGCACGTTGGCCCCATGAGTTTGTCCAGCACTTAGGACAAACTATTATAACCTTTATTGGCCTGCACGTTGGCCCCATGAGTTTGTCCAGCACTTTGTCCAGTACTTAGGACAACCTTTAAACCTTTTTCGGCCTGCACGTTGGCCCCATGAGTTTGTCCAGTACTTAGGACAACTATTATAACCTTTATTGGCCTGCACGTTGGCCCCATGAGTTTGTCCAGTACTTAGGACAAACTATTATAACCTTTATTGGCCTGCACGTTGGCCCCATGAGTTTGTCCAGTACTTAGGACAAACTATTATAACCTTTATTGGCCTGCACGTTGGCCCCATGAGTTTGTCCAGTACTTAGGACAAACTATTATAACCTTTATTGGCCTGCACGTTGGCCCCATGAGTTTGTCCAGTACTTAGGACAAACTATTATAACCTTTATTGGCCTGCACGTTGGCCCCATGAGTTTGTATTATAACAGTACTTAGAGTTTGTCCACTTAAACTATTATAACCTTTATTGGCCTGCACGTTGGCCCCATGAGTTTGTCCAGTACTTAGGACAACCCTTGAAAGAGTAAATCTCATTTTATTTATAGTTAGTACCTTAGCAGCAAGTTACCTTTCCTTTCTATATGCAATTAATAATAAATGCATCTAAATTATTTCAACATTTGTGCCTAAATTAAGGCATCCTTTCGAATAATTCAAACTCTGGCTGTAAAATCGGTTATTTTACACAATTTTTACTTTACTTTTTATGGGTGACGTCCCCTATTAATTTTTTTACTTCACTGACAAAAAAGTGAAGTCCCCTATTTTGTTCCTCCGTGTCAAATTTGCAACATAAATTGCTGCCAAATTTGTCACTTTGGAGTCTTTTACTCCTAATTGTACTCACAGATTTACCATATTACTCTCCGGGAGTGACACACTTCCTTATTTGCGGCCCCACAGCCGCTCCGAGGACCCATTGTGGAATTTTTCTTCTTGGAATCGAACTGCAATTCTACGAATCATGAGGACGCCATTTGATTTTTCTTAATCAAATTTTCTTCCTCAATTCTCCCCCCAATTGCAGCCGATTCCAAGCACCATCACTTCACTGCACTTCCATAGGTCCTGGTTCTTGCGAAGGACCATAAATGTTCGCGAAATTCCCTGAATTATACGCGATAAATTACACTTTATTACGGAGCAGGCACGTTTGCATCCGTATTCCTTGCCTTCTAAAACCGATCTGTCATTTTTGCCGCCAAATCATTCTTTTTTTCCCTACATTCTCTATTTTCACCACACGAATTCACCACTTCGAGTGCGCGCCAAATTCAAATATTATTTTATTTCATAAGTTTTCCGAACAATTTTCATTTTTATTTCTGTCAATTAAACAAGCAGAGTTTAGCTTAAAAAAATGTATGTAGCTTCTTTAGAACTATTATGCTATTTTATAATTATTTTTTTTAATTTCTTCTTAAGTGATTTATAACCGTAAAAAATATACACTACCCGTCAAAAGTTTCTGGGCAAGCAAAAATTGTGTATAAAAGCATAATGCAAAGTATTGAATATGAAGAATTTTAAATGATACAAGAAGTATGCAATGTGTGATGTGGGTATTCGTCTTGTCCATGATTAGAATATTTCAGCAGGTTTTATATTCCATGATCAAAGAAAGGCAAAGAAGAATTATTATATATCTGGAGACGTTTAAAAGTTTTAAGCACGTATGAAACTTTAAGGATAATCACGCGTAAAACTTATGTAATCTTTCAGTCTTAATTTAATAATATGTATATCTTTTAAAACTAAGATTATTCTGTTTTTAAACTTAAAAACATTTTAAAAGACAATGCTATAATTTTGTTGTTAATTTCATATTAAATGGTTGGTGAACAAATAATAACACATGTGCTATATATTAAATTATATAAAACACTAATTTTAAGACATTACTGGCGTTAATATTAGGTAATAATTCTTTTTTGTCGGTAGTTTTAGCACTTTTGGCAAAACAGTTGGTAATTCTGGTAAAGGTGTCGGTACACCTGTGATGAACTTCATTCAACCATAAACATTTTCTTTTATGTTAATAACTGAAATTTTAAATTTGCACATCTTAAGTGAAAAAAATTAATGAGAATAGAGATTAACAAAAACTCCTTATAAAAGGAGTGACCACAGCTGCCGGTTCTTAGTACAACTCAGAATTTTATTAAAATTAAAACTCAACTGTGACTTTGTGTGGACTAGAAAATTACAAAATGATTTCATTTAGGAATCTTTTTGCAAAGAATTTGATTAAAAATTCAATTATTCGTGATTCAAGGATTAATCTAAAAAGAAACTTTGGTGTAGCTCCTAGTTCAAGGGAATCATTCCCAGATAAGAATTATGAGTTAATAATGGCGCATTATCCAAGTTAGTTTTCTTTTTCTAATCGATTTTCTATTCGACTTTTTATTAGAAAATTTTAAAAATAAAATTCTTTTCCAAAGGTTTCATAAGTAAAATGAAAGCTGTGGTTGAAAACTACGATACAGTGATGATTGGAAAACATCTTGAACGGGTAAAACAAAATTAATTTCTGTTATGTTTTTTTTTTTGTATCTACATTTAGCTGTTTTACATTAATTATATTTTTGAGGTGCTAAATTACAATGTAATTGGCGGTAAGAAAAATCGTGCAAAAATGGTTGTGGATGCTTTTAAGGAGACTGCACCAAAGGAAAAGTTAACAGACGAAAATCTCTTACTAGCAGTTAACTTAGGATTGTGCCTTGAAGTGGTAGGAAATTACGGAGAAGCTAATTTGTATTAAAAATTTTAACTTAATCTTTAAAATATTCATTAAATTTTAGTTTCATGCAGCTTACCTAATTTTTGATGACATTATGGATGAAAGCCCAACACGAAGAGGCAAACCGTCTTGGCACAAACTTGATGATGTTCAATTGAAAGCCATCAACGATTCCTCAATGATGGAAGCAACAATTTATAAGTTTATCAAAAAGAACTTCAATCATTTGCCCTGCTACGAAAATATCATTGATACATTACACACAAATATTTTAATAATAACTGTTGGACAATACCTGGACATGATAGCAACGGACCAGGATGTCTTAACCTTCACAATGGAGCAATATAGAAAAATTGTCATTCATAAAGCTTCTAATTATACAATTTATACACCAACAAAATTGGGCCAAATTCTGGCAGGAAAAGAAGATGTGCATTGTGAAAAAGCTAAGAATATTCTCTATGAAATGGGAGCTTTCTTTCAAATTCAGGACGATTTCTTGGATTGCTACGGAGATCCAAAAGTAACAGGGAAAATGGGAACAGATATCCAAGATGGGAAATGCACGTGGCTCGTTGTAACATTCCTCCAACGCGCCAATAGCGCTCAAAAGGATATTCTCAAGAAGTTTTATGGAAAAAAGGATGAAGAATCCGTTGCGAGGATTAAGCAGCTCTATGAAGATGTTGGTTTGCGTGAGGCCTACAGAAACTACGAAAATACAGCCTACAAAAGCATCAAAAGGGCTATTCAGGAGACGAATGGGATTCCTAAGAAAATGTGTGAAGGCCTAATGGATAAAATTTATAAGAGAAAATTTTAATTTTGAAAAGCTGTGGGTTATTTTGTAAAACATTTTTTGTTTTCAATTAAATTATTAATAATAAAATATATTCCATACCCAAATATATGTACTTTACAGTAAGATCTTAGCAATTTGAGTGTGGAGGAAGCTTATAATTACCTACTTACTACCCATAAGAATTGCCATAAACCTCTCATTAAAGATAAAGCATTTTAATACAAGAATATTTTAATTTTTTTTCTTAGAAATACTCACAGTAATGTTGTGTTTATAACGCTGTTGGTTTTTTCTTCGGCATGTTTGCTTTTCTAAAGAGAATCCAAACTCCTCCCATTGAGGGATTTTGTCTCTATCACTAAGACGCGATACTCAGTAAAAGCTTAAAGCTCTTTAAATATATAGTACCCAACTAATCATCATGAGCCCCCAATCATGTGTGAGCAAATTTCACTTAAAGCTATAATTGAGGAGCGTTTATTAATGGGGGGTGGTGAGTAAGTAAAAGGCGTGAACAATTAGAGTACTCCGACGAAATCTTTAGATTAAAAAACTGTTATCCGACCCTTCAGCAGGTAAAATTGGGATAAAAAAAACTATTTCTGTGTGAGGGTGCTGTAATGGGGGGAAGTGATGGAATCCCATTTAGCGCTTACAACTAATATTGACCCCCTATCGAATTTCATTACAATCGACCCTGTCGTTTCGGAGGAGTTCATGTGCCCCAAACAAACAAACAGACAAAGTATTCAGCTTCTTAAATTATTCAAAAAAAAAAACTTTTAATACATTTATTTAACAATTTCCTTAATTTCAAAACAAATGGTTCGTGTTTAAACACACCTTTAAAACTTTAACCTTCTGTACTTGGTATAGATGATCGACACCATAATCATTTTTTTTCAAAATAAGCAAATTCTTTCGGTCAAATAAGTTTTTATTAACTTCTTGGTACTGTCTAAGAAGTCTTTTACCCATTTTATAGCAAAAAAAATGTTTAATTGTTTTTTTAATAATAAATTCAAAGTTTTTCTTTAGGTTAGAATTGTCGAGACATGAAGTGAATGAAGAAAACCAAAAACAAATAAATTTGACCATTACAACAATTTTTGAATTCCCACTTTTTTTACATTTTTTCTGGTGATCAACTTAAAAATTTTCACATAATTCTCTCAGATAAGCAAGGAAATTATTTCCAGAAGATTAGTACTATATCTCTTAGAATAGCTGCGTAATACCTCGTAATAGTTACTATCTCATTGCAAAAAGACGGTTAATAGTGTTATAACAGTCCTACATATAATAAAGACAAATGATAATGATCAATAAGATTTCAACGAAACTCCTTAAAAGGGGAAACCACAGCTGCTGGTTCTTAGTACATCTGAGAATTTTATTAAAATTAAAACTCAACTGTAACTGTGTGGATTAGAAAATTACAAAATGATTTCATTTAGGAATCTTTTTATAAAGAATTTGATTAAAAATTCAATTATTCGTGATTCAAGGATTAATCTAAAAAGAAACTTCAGTGTAGCTCCTAGTTCAAATGATTCTTTCTCAGATAAGAATTATGAGTTAATAATGGCGCATTATCCAAGTTAGTTTTCTTTTCCATTTTCTATTTGATTTTCTATTAGAAATTTTCAAAAATAAAATTCTTTTCCAAAGGTTTCTTAAGTAAAATGAAGGCTGTAGTTGAAAACTACGATACAGTGGTGATTGGAAAACATCTTGAACGGGTAAAATACTTTTTTTTTTGGAATAGATTTGTCCAATTTTTTTTTGCCATGTTTGATTCTAAAATTGTCTAGAAAAGTTAATTCTAATTCAATACTTTCGTTTTGAGCATGAAGTCCTTAAAGTCATTTAACCCATTTGATTTTTTTAAAACAAAAAAATTATTTTGCCATTTTTATGCACTCAAAGTCAACTAAAAAAATTTTGAGGACAAATTTGCATTAAGTCGAGTTCTTCGTCAAAAGGTTTTTTCTTCATCTTCCGTATTTATATAATTGGTTTTTTCTAAGCTTTTAGTCGCGTTTCGAGTTACCTTCTCAGGATATTTTAAAATTTGTGAAAAATTAGTTGACGAAAAACCCTAATTCTTGCCCAGATGTAAAAAGAACTTTTTGTGAGAAAGAAACAAAAAATTTATTAACTTTTTAGATTATATTATGGTAATAATTACTTGATTATCTCTTTTAATTTTCTCTCAAAGGTGTTGAACTACAATGTACCTGGCGGTAAAAAAAATCGTGTAAAAATTATTTTGGCTGCTTTTAAGGAGACTGCACCAAAGGAAATGTTAACAGACGAAAATCTCATACTAGCAGTTTACCTAGGATGGTGCATGGAAGTGGTAAGAAGCTAGGAAAAGGCTATAAAGAAATAAAGGACTTTGAATTAATCATCAATCTATCTGAAAATATTAGCGTCAGGCGTCTTACATCATTGTGGATGATATTATAGATGAAGCTACAACACGAAGAGGCAAACCGTGCTGGCATAAGCTTGATGATGTTCAATCGAAGGCCATCATTGATTACATAATCATAGATTCAGCAATGTATAAGTTTATCAAAAAGAACTTTAATCATTTGCCCTGCTACGAAAATATCATTGATACATTACACACAAATATATTAATCTCATCTATAGGAGAGTATCTGGACATGATAGCAACGCACCAGGATGTCTTGACATTCACAATGGAGCAGTTTAGAAAAATTTCCATTTATAAAACTGCTAATTATACAGTTTATACACCAACAAAATTGGGCCAAATTCTGGCAGGAAAAGAAGATGTGCATTGTGAAAAAGCTAAAAATTTTCTTTATGAAATAGGATTTTTTCTTCAGATTCAGGACGATTTCTTGGATTGCTACGGAGATCCAAAAGTAACAGGAAAAATTGCAACAGATATCCAAGATGGGAAATGCACGTGGCTTGTTGTAACATTCCTTCAACGCGCCAATAGAGCTCAAAAGGATATTCTCAAGAAGTTTTATGGAAAAAAGGATGAAGAATCCGTTGCGAGGATTAAGCAACTCTATGAAGATGTTGGTTTGCGTGAGGCCTACAGAACCTACGAAGATACAGCCTACAAAAGCCTTAAAAAGGGTATTCAGGAGACGAACGGGATTCCTAAGAAAATGTGTGAAGGCCTAATGGATAAAAGTTATAAGAGAAAAATTTAATTTTGAAAATTGATTTTTTTTAGAATATTGTTTGTCCATTAAACCATGCTGAAAATTCTTTTAATAAATCTTTGTTTGAACAGAAACCACGAAAAGCTATATATTTTTTTTAATTGTGATACTCTCAAGGCAAAGATTAAGCATAATTTCTGTGTAACACCTAAAATACAAAATCATCCGATCAGTCACAAAGTTGGAACACCAATTGGTGTTAGTACCTACACAAAAAAACTTACACAAACACACTTTCAGTCAAGACGTAGTATATATAGAATTACGAGAAAATGGTAAAAAAATAGAACAAGATATCAATGAAACTCCTTAAAAGGAGAAAAGCACAGCTATTCTCAGTCTAGTGCAGAAATTCATTAAAATATAAAAAAATTATCAATGAATCAGAAAAGTTTAGAAAATTTTAAAGTCAGATTTTCCACAAGCTTCAAACATATTTCTGAGAAGATCATGGTTAGTAATACATTATAAAATAATGCTTTTTTTTACTGATTTTATAGAGAAATAACTTTATTGTTTTAATTTCCAGTTAAACTTTTGGTCGTCATTTTAAGGCCCTGTTACAATAAGGTACTATTCTACACATCCTGATGACGCAAAGTAATAGCTATAATAATTTTTAATAACTTCTTACTAAAGGAAATTTAATATTAAAGCTTCGTCAGTGTTAAAAAGTAATGAGTAATAATATATCAATGAAACTCCTTATAAAAGGAAAGAACACAGCTTTGTCTGTTCTCAGTACATATCAGAATTTTATTAAAATTAAAACTCAACTGTGACTTTGTGTGGAATAGAAAATTACAAAATGATTTCATTTAGGAATCTTTTTGCAAAGAATTTGATTAAAAATACAATTATTCGTGATTCAAGGATTAATCTCAGAAGGAATATCAGTGTGGCTCCTGGTTTAACTGAATTTTGCCCAGTGAAAAAGGATAATTTATTAATGGCACATTATCCAAGTAAGGTTTTTTTCCATTTTCTATTCGATTTACTATTGGAAATTTTCAAAAATAAAATTCTTTTCCAAAGGTTTCTTAAATAAAATAAAGGCTGTCGTTGAAAACTACGATACAGTGGTGATTGGAAAACACCTTGAACGGGTAAAATATAAATTATGTCTCATCCAGGAGACGATTTTTTAAATAATTTTTATTAATCTTGGCTTCAAAATTATCTAGAATAGTCAGCTATCAACCAATATTCTTGAAATATCGCCTATGTACATTTTTAGACTCTTCCTTTAACCGAATTTCATTTTTAATAATGTGAATGTATTTTTTAGCTGTGATTCTTTTTTTCATTTTTATACCCTGAGTTAATTCTAGTTTTTCTTCAAAAGACTTTTTCTTGATCTTCTGTATTTCATTTAGTTTTTTTTTTTTTTCAAAGCTCTAATTCGCGTTCTAAGTTATCTTCTGTGGCTATTAAAAGTTTGTGAAGAACGTAAAACTTGAATTGAACAAAAAAATAAAACTTTATATTAAAAATAAAAAAAAATCATGTATTTTTTAGGATGGTAATAATTAAGTGGTTATATCTTTAATTATGTTTTAAAGGTGTTGAATTACACTGTATCTGGCGGTAAGAAAAATCGTGCAAAAATTGTTGTAGCGGCTTATAAGGAGATTGTACCAAAGGATAAGTTAACGGAAGAAAATTTCTTACTAGCAGTTTATTTAGGATGGTGCCTTGAAGTGGTAGGAAATTACGGAGAAGCTAATTTGTATTAAAAATTTTAACTTAATCTTTAAAATACTCATTAAATTTTAGTTTCATGCGTCCGTCCTCATTTTTGACGACATTATGGATGAAAGCCTAACAAGAAGAGGCAAACCTTGCTGGCATAAGCTCCCAGATGTTCAATTGAAAGCCATCAACGATTCCTCAATGATGGAGGCAACAATTTATAAGTTTATCAAAAAGAACTTCAATCATTTGCCCTGCTACGAAAATATCATTGATACATTACACACAAATATTTTAATAATAACTGTAGGACAATACCTGGACATGATAGCCATGCACCAGGATGTCTTAACATTCACAATGGAGCAATATAGAAAAACTGTTATTCATAAAACCGCTGATTATTCAATTTATACACCAACGAAATTAGGCCAAATTCTGGCAGGAAGTGAAGATTGCCAAGGAGAAGGAGCTAAAAATATTCTTTATGAAATGGGAATTTTTCTTCAGATTCAAGACGATTTCTTGGATTGCTACGGAGATGCAAAAGTAACAGGGAAAATTGCAACAGATATCCAAGATGGGAAATGCACGTGGCTCGTTGTAACATTCCTCCAACGCGCCAATAGAGTTCAAAAGGATATTCTCAAGAAGTTTTATGGAAAAAAGGATGAAGAATCCGTTGTGAGGATTAAACAATTGTATGAAGATGTTGGTTTGCGTGAAGCCTATAGAACCTACGAAGATACAGCCTACAAAAGCATCAAAAGGGCTGTTCAGGAGACGAATGGGATTCCTAAGAAAATGTGTGAAGGCCTAATGGATAAAATTTATAAGAGAAAATTATAATTTTGAATGCGATGGGTTATAGTTTCTTGTTTTCAATTAAATGATTAATAATAAAATATATTCCATTTTCAAATAAGTATGTACTTTGCAGTAAGATCTAACTAATTTGAGTGTGGAGGAAGCTTATAGCCATAAACCTCTCATTAAAAATAAAGCAATAAGTAATGTTGTACATGTTTATAACGTTGTTGGTTTTTTTTCTATATTTTCTTCATGTTTTTTTGTGACATAGTGGCTACGATACTTCCGTAAGTTTTTTTTCTTAGACTAAAGGAATGTGATTCTTTAATTTTTGTATTTTTTCCTGAGCATCATTTGTAATTAACTTAAGAATGTTTTTTTTTCCTGTAAATAGAGCCTGAAGATGCCAATAAATTTTAAGAAATCTGTCCACCAATCTGTGATTATATTTATATTAAATTAGATAAAAAGTAGACTGTAGAGCCCATCTGGAGAGAAAGGATGAAAATTTTCCTTTCCAGGATCCACTTTTAACTGAGGAACGTTTACTTTATTGCTTTTTATTGAAACTTTTCCTTTGTGCGAATTAGAAAATCCGTCTTTCTTTGTCTGTGATTTTTGCACAAGTCTTTAATTACCAGTATAAATTTAAAACGGCTCAAAATTATGAGCAATGAGCCACTTGAAAAACAGGTGTCCGCGCATATTGAGCGGAAGTTTAAATTTAGGTTTTAAATTAACTGAAAATTCTAAACAAAACCTGAGTAGAAAAGGGGTTCTTTTATTTTTGGCTGCAATTCCTAGTTTTTTTCCTTGCAACATTCCTTCAGTCATTATGAATCTAACTATTTTTAAGGTTTTTTCTACGCAAAAATTGTCTAATTTAGATTTAAACGTTCAGAATGAAAAATACATTATTTGAACAAAACTGTTAAATAAAATACTTAAATTTTGCTCGTGTAATGTACCAAATAATTGATTTTTTCGTATTTTTGCGTGTCCTTAAAGTAAAATTTATATCCTCTTTTTTTAAGCAGCTGCTTTAGGTATTTTATCCTGCAAATTAGTTAAAAAATAACTGATTGTGAGTTCACTTTAAATTTTCATCCAAATAAGGCGTTTGAGTCTGAATTAAATACTGCTTAAATCCAAATTAGGTAGAACCTTTTAATAAATTTAAAAAAAAAAAGCTTTCTTCAAAGTTTTTTTTAAGCAAAATCATGAAAAAGCGAAAAACTATCATTTTTTTTATTGGAGGTCCTTTATTTAACACTTGAATCACCACCAGCCAATCAAACCATTCTTCGAAGGAAGAGAGATTCCTTGAGCACCAGAAAAAGGATCAAATTTATCCCTTTTTTTCTGCAATCCTTTTCGCCATTCTTTTCTTATCACAAAATACAATATAATGAATAATAGGATGGTACCATATAAAACTGAATTCAATTTTCTCTGTGTCGCCTTTCCACGAGTGGGGGGCGGGGAGGTTTCTCACAGAAAGACCTCTCAAATAAAAAAAATGGAAAGAAAAAGAGTCAAGGAGGGTGAGATGAAGAAGAGAGCCGAGGCAATGTGAGAAAAGGGCTGGTGTGTGCAAATTTTGCCTTTATTGTTGAAAAATGCAAAAGAAATCCCTTTTTATTGGGTGATAAATATAAGAAAAAAAAGCAAGAAAGGACTCACACGAGAACGTCTTGAAAGTCACACCAGCATCCTCCCAGAGACTTTTGCGCCATTATGGTGGATCACAATTGGGGTGGATGTAGTCTTTCTCTTGTATTTGTATGTGGGAATTTTATTTGCCTCCATTTGGGGGTGTTGTGAATGCCGGGAAAAACTCACCCGCAGGATGGGTGGGTGGAAAACCCTGGGAGAAAAACCCATTCGAAGGGGATTAGTTTACCAAAATGTTTTTGAGATTTTTCTCTTCTTTTTTTTCTCATTCAACCCACCACCCCATCTCCCATCATTGAGGGACTTATGTGTAACACATACAATTCCCAATGAATCAGAAGAGAAAATTTTTCAATAAAATCAATTGGAATTTGCATGAAAATCCTTCATAGGTATTTTTCAATGAGGATTTCCCATTGTTACCGAAGAAAGTCAATCATAACGCGTCCAGTTATAAGAGTTGGTGTCCCACAACGTGTAGAAGTTTGTTTATGCGTTGTAATGCGATTTGTGAGTAGTATTAGTAGGAAAAGTCGATTTTTTGTAAATTTCATCAATTTGAAAGATAAAAAATGCTCATATCTTAAGTTCTATTAGGCCTACAGAAATTTCTTGAGTAGTTATGGAAAGGTATTGAAATAAGCTATAATCTGACATATATTTCGATACATTTCAAGGTCACCTCCAGAACACAAAATGGCGGACTTTTGTTCTACCAAAACAGTTTTTTGCACTTTTTGCCCTCAAGGAATGGTTCTAGAAGTTTCTGATGTTTCAGAAAGTTGTAGAGTTTTGCAAAACCTTTAATTTGATACCAAATTGAGCAAAATCGGACAAACCGTTCAAGAGATATGGCTCTTAGAACTTTTCAAATTCAAGAATTTTTCAAATGGCCATATCTTCTAAACGGCGACATAGATTTTCTTCATTCTCAGACTGGTGAAAGATATTGAGTCAGGCTACAACATATCAAAATTTAAAAGATTTGCCTAATGGGGATTCGGAGATATTGCCCCTTAAAGTTAGGCAATTTTTGTTTTTGATTTTAGCGCCTCTTGCGGATATTTTTGGAACTTGGTATGTTCTAGACAGTTGTAGGGCTTATCGAAACCTTTCATTTGATACTAAGATGGTCAAAATCGATCAAGCCGTTCTCGAGTTATATCGAAAAAACACTATATGCTTTACTCCGCCATATTTGCTAAACTGCTTGACCGATTTTCAAATATGAATTATCGATGAAAACGTCTCACTCAGCTCTACAACATACTAAAATTTCAGACCTCTAGCTTTAAGGGAACTGGTCGACGGTATTTCAAAATGGCGGACGGCGGCCATCTTGGATTTCGAAAATGCGAAAAAATAAAATTTTACACCCACATTTCGATATAAAACTTCAAACCGGAAGTCTCTATCTGTTACCGTTCTCGAGCTATAAGGCAAAGTTTGGCGCAGAGGCCGGCAGGCCGGCCGGATCAAAAATTTTCCACCACCATTTTCGTTATGTGGGATGTCTAAAACGTGCTCATACCAAGTTTGAGCCCGATCTGAGGTGGTCGGTTTTTCCGACGATTACAATACTTGGTATGCCACGATTGTGGTATACCAACTAATTTCCTTTTCTTTCATTTGCGATTATCTTGCTTGTTTTTTGTTATAGGTTTTCAAGTAAAAATCCTTTTTTAATTTCATTCAAATATTATCCATTTTATTTATTTTCAGTCTTCAATGTGATTTTTAATCACTTTGAAATGATTTTTTTTTACACCTAAAACAAACAACTCAACACCAAAAAATTAACACAAGACACCCAACCCTCTGCAAAAAAAGAAAATCCACAATTTTCACTGAAGAAAAAAATCACGCAAGAGTCGCTCGCTTAGCCACAAAGTCCCTACTACTCGGCTGTCGATCCTTATTGGTGAATTTAGCATAAACCTTCCTGTAGCGCGCAATATCCTGCAAACTCAGTGAAGGTCGCGTGGAGGCCAGAGCTTCAAGGAGATGCTTCTGATGGATCACAACACTCTCTGGGATTTCCTGAACAAAGAAAAAAATCTCTGCATGAAAATTAAACGGAAATTCGTTGCGAAAATGCAACGATATCGGATAAATTGCACGATTTGCCTTCAATTAACCACCCACCTCCCTCAGATACCGTCGAATCCCACCCCTCTTGCACTTTCCACTTCATCACGAATCGCTAATAGACAATAATTACCATCCACAAGGCACTGAAGGTGGAAATTTATCTCATTTCTCTTTTGCACACTGTGAAGAGTTGTATGAGAGTAAAGGAAGAAAAGATTTTGTAGATGAGAGATTAATTTAATATTTTTTATGAGAAGTAATTAGAGAAAAAATCATATTGTCTCTCTCTTTTTCCCATGGAAATCTTAGAAAGTTTCAAGTGCCTGATGAAGGGAATAAAGTAGAGCACGGACTTTCGATCTGAACATCGAATTTTCGGTAATTCGAAGCATCGAAGCGTATTCGAAGTATACTGCAAAAGAACTGCTTCGATTATTCGAATAATCGAATAAGATTCGAAACTTAAAATATTTCAAAAAGCTTCGAAGCTTCGAATATCTAAAAAATTATTCGAAGCTTCGAATCTTATTTGATTATTCGAATAATCGAAGCATTTTAAAAACGAAGCAGTTCTTTTGCAGTGCTTCGATTTTTTTCTCAACAATTTGAAGCATCGAAAAGTTTGATTTTTCGAAGCCCTAGAATAAAGCAAACAGAAAAAAAACATTAAATTATCAACTTTAAAAAACATACTTTTCTTTGCTCTTAAATGCACTAAAAGTTTATGCCTGAATTTCTTCATTCGAAGCATAAATTATTTCTATTTTTTAATTTTGAAAATCGCATGTGAAAACCTTGTCAAAACTGTCAATTTTTTGGAAAATAAACTGTCAAACTTCAACGATAAAAAAATTAGAAATCATGAGTCGTAAATAAAAGATTTCTTATAAAAATTGAGGGCTTAAGAAGCCAGCAAAGCTTCATCTAAACGTCATACCCATTAAAGTCGGAATTATGTGTAAATAAATAGCTGAAATTTATTGCAAAAGTGTCGCCATTTTGTTTTTTAGACTCCAATTAATCTTTGATTTAACAATTAAATAAATTTTCAGACGTTTATCAATTGCAGGAAGCGACATAGGTACATCAACCTAACAGTTTGTAAATCCAAAATGGCAACTTAAAATCCGCCATCTTGTTTTTAGCTGTGATTCTTTCGAAGAAGAGAATAGCACAGCTTCTGTGTCCACTCTAAAATTTAAGTCAAATTCCTCAATTTTCATCCCAATTTTACAGGATTTTCAAGAAAAATCCATTCTTTAACTAATAACTAAATAATAACTAAAAATAACCTTTCAAATAGTCCGCCATCTTGTTTTTTTAGAGAGAAATTTTCTTGAAATCATTTTTTATGAAGACTTTTTATGAAGAAAAAATATCCTTTTGTAATATTTTGATTAATAATGAAGTAATAGAGAAATAACAGAAAAATACAAGAAAATCTATCCTAACTCGAGTTAGGTTTATAATACTCGGACATGGTGAACATAAGGAAATTTCAAAAGAATCCAAATCTGAGAAGTTTTCAACTCTACCACCTCTTCTAATGGATGGTAATTAGTGCCGACGCAAGAGGAGATAAGGGAAGAAAACAAGGACTTACCTCGCTTCTGGCAAGAACCTCTTTCACAGCAATCATCGTTGCCGACGTGAGAATACTCCGAATATCCGCTCCTGTAAAGTTTGCTGTTTTCTCCGCCATTTCCGACCACACCACATCCCCATGCAGGCTGAGCCCGCGTGAGAGTTTCCCAAAGATCTCCTGACGCGCTGCCGCATCCGGCAGGGGGCACTCAACCAGCCGATCAATGCGCCCTGAACGCAACAGAGCGGGATCCAGAAGTTCCGGACGCGATGTTGCCCCAATCACTGTAACACCCTGCAGCGATTCAACCCCATCGAGTTCCGTGAGGAGTTGATTGACAACACGATCCGTAACACCAGTGGAATCATGCCCCCGGCGTGGGGCAAGACTGTCGAATTCATCGAAGAAGAGAACACACGGACGTGCACTGCGTGCTCTATCGAACAGCTGCCGCACATTCTCCTCACTCTGCCCAATATACTTTGCCAGAAGTTCGGGTCCCTTCACGGAAATCATCCGCAAATTCCACGCACGTGCAATCTGTGCCATGAGGAAGGTCTTCCCAACACCCGGTGGGCCAAAAAGTAAAACTCCCGCTTGATTCCTCAATGGAGACTCTGCGAAAATCCCTGCATACTTCGATGGCCACAGCAGCACCTCCTCCAGTACTTCCATTGCCTTCTCCAACCCAGGGATTTCATCTGACGCCTCCTCCTCAGCATCCTCCCCACGATGATTCTCAATACCCTCGAGACAGAAGCTACTGGTAACCTTCAGGGTCTCCCTGAGGATGTCCTCCGTGAACTTTGGCACGCGTGCATTCTCCTTGACACTGCAGAAAATTGCTCTCTCAATGAATTGCATGAGATCCCCAAAACGATAGCCTTCGGTGAGATTTGCAATTTTCTCCCAATTCACCTTCCCACGGACTCCACTCCGCCCGGAAACTTCACGCAGAATAAAAAGCCTGGCATCAGCATCCAAATCCGGTAGCTTCACAAGACGCTGAAACAGGTGCCTCCCGCGTGTTGTATAAATCCTCCCACAGAGATTCTTCACACTCCCCACGGTGGCAATGACGGAAATCGCTGCGGAGGATGTAAATTCCAGAATAAGGCTCTGAATGATGTCGGAAACTTTGGCATAGTACTCAGAGTCCTGCGTATGCTGATCCCCAACATTCTTCGTGAGAACATCAAGATTATCCAGCAGAAGGATTGATGGGCAGTGAGTTAGGCATGTTGTGAAGATGAGACGTAAATCACGATGAATTGACTCGGGCTGAAAATTCATGGAAGGAATTTAAATTAAAGAAATTATTGCCAAGAGGCATTTATCTGGCTAATAATTTGATTTCTTTGTGGAATATTTTTAATTATTCTGAACAATTTAACGAATAAAATGAATTTTTGGCTGAATAATCGTTTGTTAATAATTTTCAACATTTAGCGAATAATTTGAATCAAATTTTTGTCAGAATTCCTGAATCTTTGACGAATAATTTGAATTCTCTGCTAGAATATTTATAAACATTTATGATCAATTCTAATATTGAAAGTTCTGTGTTCTCTGAACATTAAGCGAATATTTTTTTTTACAGTTTTCTGAATATTCTGCTGTAAACTCCGAAAAAATTGTAAAAAAAAGTAAGTTAGAATTTTCTCATTATTATATGGTGTTCTGACGCTCTTATTTTTTTTTAATAAACTGCGTGTAAAGCTGCATTTTTCTTAAAATAATTTTTTTCTCTTTAAAAATTGGAAAATTAATTCTTTCAATTTTGTAAAATTAAAATCATATAAATAAATACAAGAAATTGACTTTTTTCATAAAATTTTATTTTTGATTGGAAAAATTATAGGTTTTTCTTAATTCTCCTCCCCAAAAATTGATCAAATTTATGTTAAACCTTTTTATACGCTAAAATTTGAATTTTGACAGAACATTTAGAATTATTCTTTACTGGAGAGAATTTTTAAAATATCTTCCAGAATATTTTTGAATATTGTGAACATTTAGCGAAGAATTTTAATTTTTGGCAGAATATTTTTAATTATTTTGAATTTTTTGTGAAGAATTTTAATTATTAGTTGGTATACCACCTATACCACGTATACCACAATCGTGGCATACCAAATTCATTAATATTTAACGAATGATTTAAATTAAATTTTTGACAGAATTTCTATGTTTTTGGTGAATTATTTGAATTTTTGATAAAATTTCTAAACATTTTAGCAAAAATCTTTTCCAATCATTCTTCTTCTCTCTCTCTCTTTCTTCAAGAATGTGCTAATAAAACCATGTTAACACTTGAAAGACCCAACATTTGGCACAACGCGGAGGATCAAATTGGTACTAATTGTAAGTACCAGCTGATAAAATATGCTCAATAATTAATTATTAATCAGTTTATTGAACGAGGATCGAAAGTTTCACTAATTCTTGATCTCCTTCAAGAATTCCTGCACCTAATTACTAAATATTTAATTGAGAAAATCGCCAATGAAAAAAAATCCCGTAGAATCGGTGCAAAATTGCCAATTCAAACGACTTTTTTAGCTGCAGTTTTGCTTAATTTATTATTGCGTCCAAATCATCACAAACTTTGATTCTTAAAGTAACTTTTTAGTCACTTCCGGCAATAAAATAAGTCTACATTAATGATTTTTACCGGGGAAAAGTGAACAAGAGTACTTTATTTGGGAAATATGGGGAAACATAACCTCAAAACAATGGTTAAAATGTATGAGATTTTAACTGGTAGTGAGTACCAATTTGATCCTCCACGTTGGATTCTGACTTTGACCTCAATTATCTTCCAAAGAAAAGACTTTTCTCGAGATTTTCTTTCTGCTATCTTAAAGTAATTAAAATTCCCTACACATAGATGCTAAAATAATCGAGATAAGTCTAATAGATTTTGACGCCCCCGGAAGGAGAAAATTACTCCTAAAGAAATTTCTAATAGATTTTATTCTGTGACGATTTTAATGTTCAAGTTGGTAGCAAGTACCAGTAAAGTCCTCCGAGTGTTAAAACACAAAAGATTCAACGAATACTTTGTGTTTTAGACAATTTTGACTATTCTGAAAATTCCGCGAATAATTTGAGTTTTTGGCAGAATCTTTCTAATAATTCTGAATATCTGACAAATAATTCAAATTGTTTGTTGAATATTTCAGAATATTCCGTACATTTAGCGAATAATTCCTATAAATTCCGAATATTTGTACAATTTTCATACAGATAATAACCCCCTTAATTCTTTCTTTTTTGTTTAATTTAAAATTTAATTAATTTAAGGCATTAAGAAAGCAACTTAGAAGGCAAATAAATTTAATTTTTTTTAATTAAATTATTCCTTACCTTTCGTCCTTTATTGCGTGAACAGAAGAAAATGTCAAAGTAGCAGTGAAAGGGGGCTTTTGAGAGATTTTCCAGAATTTCATCACAAATTCGACTTTTACCACTATTGGGTCCACCAATGAGGAGAATATTTTCCGGGAGTGGTTTCTTCTGACGCCCATCCAGGCAGAGATTTTGCTTTAAATTCTTCACATTCTCCTCGACAATTTGCACAAAGGAAGGAACTCTGATGAAGGTATTCTTCTTCACTTCTTCAGCTGCCTCATTGGCATCTTTGAACATTCGCACTTCATCACTAACGAAGATTTTTGATTCCCTGACAATGTCCGAGTCCAGGAGGCAGTATCGGAATGACTCCGGAATGAGTTTGACGGTGATAAAGGTGCCTTCGCGTAGTTTAAGCATTTGCTCCTGATTCAGGACAACTGGGAGGATTTTTGTTTTATCCAGGATGAAATTTTTGAAGTCATTTTCAATGTCTTTCGCCTCGCGGAAGGAAACATTGCGACTTGGGAGTAAATCAATGCGTTCAATGAAGTTTAGCACGGTATTCTTGGGTCTCAGTTCAATCCTTTCAAAAGGACGTACACCAAGGATGCGCATTAGGGGCTCATACACTTCCACGGAAGGGAAGATATTGCTGGGAAAGCCCTCATCTGTGGGCAGAAGCTTCACAGAGATGAATGCTTCACGATTTTCTGACGTTCTTGCCAGATAAATGCGACTGAGATCGAAATTTGTCGGAAGATTTGCTTTTGTGGTGAAGATTTCATTAATTTGATTGCAATCAATCCACTTTCGTGGAATTATCCGGAACTCCGTTGTCACCGTGACTTCTGCAAGGAGTTCTTTGTGTAATTCCTGCATTGCATCAATCTTGGATTCTATGCCATTGCTGGAAATGGATGAAACACTCGCAAAGGTTGAGCTCTTGGACAAGGGATTGGATTTTGGGGCACTTTCTGTCTCTCTCCATGGCGCCAATGTGGGAAGTTTGTCCTCTTCTTCCCCATGGGGGATATGAAGGGATGTTCTATTGGCTTTCTTTGCTGCCAGAGATGGTTTTGTACCCACAAATGGGGCAACAATCAACTCTGTATCATTCTCAATCCTCCCAAATTCCATCGAAGGCTCAATACTGTCCACTCTAAGCACAACAGAGATACTCTTATTGAGCCATACGACAATCTTTTGATGCACTGCCACAATTTTCGTTTGATCCAGCATTGTTGCCTGAATCCGGGAAGCACTCAGCTGTGTCATTTCCCAATCAGTCTGAGAACTTGGCGTCACAGACACACTACGCACAAACTTGGCTTCCGACACGAGACTACACTTAACAATTGAACCCTCTTTGAGACCCAAAGCTTGAGCTGTTGCCCCATTGAGACCTACCTCAGTGTCGTGAAGATTTGTCCCCGGATATGAAGCCCACGACACGTACGAAGTCTCACCGTAGTTGAAAGTTATGCTGAGGCATCCATGCTCCTAAAATAAATGATTTTTGCATTTAGTTGCAGAAAAAGGTTCTCAGGCATCCACTTGAGATCCCTGAATGTTGACATTCCGGGAAAACTCGTGGGAAATGTGTGGAAAACACAAAGAAACTTACATAAGTTGACACGAGGCGAAAATAGCTCTCAGGAAGGACAATGTGATTGTTTTTCAGTGGTTTATACACCACTGTCATTGTTCGACGATACATCTTGGTTTTCACACACTTTTCCCCCTATTTTTTCTTTGATTTTCCTGCCTATTTTCACGATTTTTCACTTCCGACCACTTCTTTCGGGGCTCTGTGTTTATTTTTATTCGCTACTTTTGACATTTGACACTTCACATCCCAGCCACCAGGTGACTTCGCGGCATAAATTCGGCATGATTCGGGTTTGGAAGAAAAAAAACTTCACCCTAACCTCACATTTTGATGCAGCTGTCAAAGTTGTCCCCCTGCAGGAGGAAGAAAAAGTGATTTTTGTGTGAGTGTTTTCCCCCAGAGAAGAAAGTGAAAATCTCCGTGCGTACACCCTTTTATGAATCACGCGTGATTGCCCTGGACAAATGTATCAGAGTGCCTGTGGTGCGGCAACAGGTGGATGTGTTAAGACTGAGCATCATCACAGTCGCGAGAGTAATTTGATTTCACATGAACCAGCAGTGGCGCCCGTGGAGCACGACTATTCCGGCTTTGACATCGTTAAAGCCACCCAATATGGGGCAATTGGGCGCGTTAAGGAGCTCATTGAGGCCGGGTGGGATGTCAATCAGCCCGACAGTGAGACGGTGACTCTCCTCCACTGGGCAGCCATAAACAATCGCAAGGACATCATAAAGTACTTCCTCGAGAAGGGAGCTGTTGTTGATGCAGTTGGTGGGGAACTCAATGCCACACCGCTGCACTGGGCCACGCGACAGGGGCACATTAGTGCTGTGGTCCTCCTCCTGTCTGCCGGAGCTGATCCGAGCATCCGCGATGCCGAGGGGGTGTCCTGCATTCATTTGGCCGCACAATTCGGGCACACAGCCCTTGTGGCGTACTTCATTGCGCGCGGGGTGAATCCTGACCTGCAGGATCGCACGGGTATGACGGCACTCATGTGGGCAGCTTGGAAGGTTGTGGAGATCGATCCGGTGCGACTTCTGCTCACACTGGGCGCCAATCCCAGCGTTGTGGATCACACGCACGGCAACACAGCACTCCATTGGGCCATCTTGGCCCGCAATGCCACCGCTATCAACACACTAATCCTCAAGGTGAGTCATCATCTCTGTCACCTCTGTCTATCCGGGAATCTCCTTCGCCCCACGCATAGTCCCCCCATCCCCATTTACGCTTTGATAATGACAATGAATCATTAAGCGGGCAAGTTGCGAAGAAAACGTTGAATTTTATTGAATGAAAAATATCAATGCAAAAAGGAGGCTATTCACCATTCACTGCCAAAGAAAAATTGTGATTTTTATATTAGAATCCATGTGATGCATATACCGTCAAATGGGGTGAATAGGGTCAAAGAATAAATTATATTAATTAAAAAATAATAATTTAAGGTAAATCTACAAAATAAAGGTTTTTACATTTATTACACGAAGCATATGCATCTGAACATTTTGTATGTCTGTTGTGTATTCACTTTAAGTTTAAGATTACTTTTACAATTAGTTTTCAGGACAGTTTGAACATTACTCTAATTGATGTATACTCATTGTTTTTTTCTTTAATGCATATGCTTCGCTATATCCCACAACACCATACATATTTTCAAAAACAAATTATCCGGAAATCTCTTTTCTCCCAAGCTACTACGTGTGTTGTATAGAAACATAGTCGTAATTCAAAATTTATTTGTAGTAATATGCATAAGCTACATGCACCAAAAAATAATAAATACAGGCATAAAAGCTATTAGGCGCTGAATATAACAAAACCTAAATTAGAGAAATTACTTCTTCAAGTTGATTATTACTATTATTTAGGTATAAAGCATATGCTTCATGCACTAAAACCAGACTACAACTATTTGATAATTTTTGTGAAACATATGCTTTGTAATTATATTTCCAGTGATTAACTGGATTAACCAGTAGCTTAAAAAAATTGATATTTGAATATTTACTTATGTACATCATTCACAACAACAAATATCGACTTATGATTGTTTTATTCTGGACGTTTCACGTACTACATTTTTTTTTAATGCGTTTATGAAACTTTAATATCATTAAATCTTCTTGATGTATTTTCTAAGTTAAATATAAAAATACACGCATTGTTATCTGCATTGGCTTCTTATATGCATGAAGCATATGCAGCATCGACAAAGGATGTTTTTCAGAGTTTATTTTTTTTTAATATTGTATTTTTTATACCTACTAATTTTATTGATGTAAAAATGCAATATAAAGAAAATTTCCTTACTGATTGAAACACGGGAAAGACCATCTTTATATTTTCTCAATTTATTTTCGTGTGCGACGTTTCGAGGGCACGGGTTTCTCTCTTCTTCGGGCAATGAAATTGCGGGGAAAAAAAAACGTCAAAATTTCCTTTTTTTTATCGCTTTTGACTTTTGTAAAAATATTTTCAATGTAGGATCAATTTTGCAAAAGCGTATCACTGATTCACTGTAGAGTGAATAAACTCCTTTTTGTTTTGAAATATAAAAGAAAAACTCTGAATTTTTTAAAATTGGAGATTTTGCAGATTTTAACTTAAACAATTTTTTATTTGAAAATATTTATTTAATATTTGTTTATATAATTTAAAAAAATATAATATAAATTGCATGAAATTATCAATGCAAGACAGGCAAGAAGTTTTTTTTTAGAAAATTCTCCATTTTGGGATTCGTCTGCTTTTGTGGTTTCCTTCCAGGGAAAAGCCAGTCTAGACATTCCAAATTTGCGCGGGGACACCCCGCTGACGATGCTACAGTCCCAAATGGGTGCCTTTTGGATTTCACCGAAGGTAAGTGAGAAGCTGCGTGAAATGGGGCAGGCACAGCAGCGACGGAACATTCTCGTGCGATGGACAGTGGATAAGAGGGTACGCTGGTGGACGATGGTGGCTACACCCTTTCTTGTCTTCTACCTGGCTGGGCTGATCTTCAGTTCGGACCTGCTGTACATCATAAAGTTCTTTCTCCTCGGCTGCCTGTATGCTGTGACGCACACCGTGGGACGGGTGATGTTTGATGATCATCTCATGACGCTCATTCCGCTCAGTGTGTACCTGGCCACGAAGTTTTGGTTCTACGTCACGTGGTTGGTGTACATTGCACCCGCGGTGTCGGCATGGCTGACATTGGCCTTCTTGGCTTCCAGTGGGATACTGTGGTGGTGCTTCCTCAAGTCCTGGCGCGGGGATCCGGGTGTCATTCGTCCGACGCAGGAAGAGCGAATGCGCACAATAATTGAGCTGAGTGAACGCGGCGGGGCGGGTTTTGCACCACCGGGTTTCTGCTCATCGTGCCTCGTGAGGCGTCCCGTACGGTCAAAGCATTGCTCTGTGTGCGATCGATGCGTAGCACGGTATGATCATCACTGCCCGTGGATACAGAATTGCGTTGGAATTGGGAATCATCGGCATTTCATGGGGTTCCTGTGGGCTCTCATGTTCATGTGCGCGTGGATGGTGTATGGGGGGGCGCAGTTCTACATGGTGCAGTGCGAGGTGACCTTCGATGGGTTCTGGCAGGCTCTAATGGTGATTGGGATGTGTCAGCCATGGGTGGGATGGGTGATGGCCAATGCTCTGCTTCATATGGCCTGGGTGGCAACACTGGCCCTCTGTCAGACGTACCAAATTGTCGCACTGGGCATGACGACGAATGAGCGCATGAATCGCGATCGGTACAAACATTTCCAGGCCAAGGGAGGCAAATCTCCCTTCACACGGGGCTACCTAAATAATCTCGTGGATTTCATGGAGTGCACGTGCTTCGGCCTCATTAAGCCAAATCGCATTGATTGGATGACGTTTTTCGATTTGGACAAACCCCAAGAGCACGAACCCCTTTTGCGGCCAACGGACAACTATCAGTACGTCTAGGGCATGGAGAAGCCATCAGTGGCACCGGAAGAACAACCACCAGATACACAATCAGTCACAGTGTGAGTACACACGAATGCAAATGTACTCGTCATAGAAAAGTATTTTTTCTTAATTCCCAAGAGTGAGAAAATGCAGGAAAAAAAAGTATCCAAACATCCTTCTTTTCATTGATTTTTTCCTCTTTTTTTGGGCTTTTTTGAGAGCCTTCCGGAAAGAGAAATAAAAAAGAAATTCATGATTCAGATTTACTTTAAAAAAAAAATCGAGATTTGTACACTGAAAAAAATTGTATACAGAGAAAAACTCAAAAAAATCATTCAAATGAAAGAAAAGTATTTTTAGTAAATAAAAGAAAATCTTTATTTTCTAAGTATTTTTTATGTTTTTTTTTTTGTGAAAAAATGAAAAATTTACCAAAAATTAATGTTTTTTTTTTCTGAAAATATCTGATCTATCGTCAAGACATACTGAATGGTCAGTTCCCTTCTTTTCTTTATTCTTTGTCATAAGCACTGGCAGAAAGAAAAGAAAATTAAATCAAAAAATTCGATCAGATTCACACAGATGTAAAAAAAAATTGCATTAAGGGGTGTTCTTTTGAGAGCTGGTGAAATTAAATGTTTTTTATTTATCTAGGGGTTTTTCTTAAACTTCGTTTTCCAATGTTGGCCATTCTGGGGCTGAGAAAAGTGAAAAAAAATGTGACTTATTCGAATATTTTTGACGTTTTCCCATTTTTCTCAGCCCCAGAATGGAAATTCAAAATTCTGTTACATCAAAATCTGCAATGGTAATTCCTCTTTCATTTGCTTTTTACCCCATCAAAATCCATCCAGTAGATCTGTGAAAAAGTCGGAAAATCACAAGATGGCGTCGCTTCTAAGATGTCGAAAAGTGATTTTATTACACATCAATAATTAGGCTACAAAATGTAAATAACATCGGAAAAGTAAGTTTAAGGAAAACCCCAAAAAATTACAAAATTCTCAAGAGACCCCCCTTAAAACAAAAATATCGTTAAGCCTAGACGCCTTTAGTTCATACACATACCTTAAAATTTGACATACTATCTAAGACACCTCTTGAAATTCTTTATCATTTATTGTTAATAAATGAATTCATATGAGTTTGAATCGCTGTTTTGATTTCATTATTCTCTACTACATTAACTAATTCAGAAAGTTCCTAAAAAAACTAATTAAACTGATTGAGTTACTAATACGTTTCTCTAGAGAACGAATGGTGTCTTGGCTAAGTCAGTCTAATAATGTAAATCTTCTATTTTTTTAGAGATCTATCGAATTTGGCAAAACTTTATTTGATTTTGATCTTTAAGATTATCTTTCCAACCTCGATACGTATTAAGAGTAAGTCTGAATCGTTAAATTTTCAATTTAAAAACAAATATAGTTGAGATTAAAAGAAACAAAAGAAAAACAACAGCACCACCACATTTTCTTTAAGATCTACATAAATCTAGATAGAATAATGAAAGATGAAAAGAGATCCCTCAAATGAAAAAAAAGAAGAAAAAAATTAATTTTAATATAAAAATAAATAAAAACCAAAATATGATTTGGCTTCTTATATTGCGGAGAGCAAATCAAAGGTGAAAAAAAAGAGAACAAAAAACGTAGATTTGTGAGAAAAAATAAAAAAAAATAAGTGAACTATACAAAAGAATAAATCTAGTCAATAGAAATGCTATATAATTTATCACGAAAATTAATCTATATTATTATCAAAGATAAATGTTTTTCACGCAGGAAATGTATTGAAGATAAAACACAATTTAAACGTCATTATAAATATTTAAAATATTTATACCTACAATTTTTTCTCTAAATGTTCGCAACGTTCGCAATAACGAAAATAATCAAACAAGGGGCAAATAATTACTTAATTTAATATTTTTTCGTGAATTTTCATTTCATATTAAGGATTAAAAGAACAAGACAAAACGTTAAGGAATATTTTTGAAAATATAGAGTGGAGCTTGAGAGTATCCTTAAGTATTTGCAGAACTTCTAATACCTGACTGTAATCAAAAATATATCTCCAGACTTTTTCGAAAATATTCAAAAAACAAAAATTAAATTATCAAATAAATATTCTGTATAAATGTATTCGGAAATGTTTTATTTTCATCTAAATTCTGAGAGTTGTTTGCCACTTGTTTTTATATATCAACAAAACAAATAATGAAAAAAACTGATTTAAAAATAAGGAACAAAAATTTGAAACTTTGCAAAAAATGTAAAATTATCGCTTGAAAAAAATAATAGAAAATAGGAGAAAACATTAAAAGAAAAAAAATCTAACATTTCTCGGTGTGTCATTGAAAGTATTCAACGTTCGTCTTTTTCAAAATAATCTTCCTTTCTTTTTAATTATAAAATGAACATAATATCGCATTAAAATAAAATTAAATTGCAATAAAATTCGCGCTTTTGATTAGAAAAAAAAAGAATCACAGAAAAATATTTTAAGAGAAATGGGGCTAAAAAATCACTTTTGATTGAATAAAATATTAAGAAAAATGTGAATATTCAAATTAAAATTAAAGAAAAAAATGTTGATTGGAATACCAATTTATTATCCTAACTAAATACCTAATAAAATAAAATTTAAAAAAAATCTACTATATAAAAATTAATTAAAAGAAATATCAAGTAGTGCTGTTATAAATAAATCATGATGATATCCGTGTATAATTTAATTTCTTTTCCTTTTAGTTTTTAAGCTAAACCAAATTATGGAAGGAATATCATGTGGAAGATTACAAAAAAAAAACAAAATTAAAAAATATAAGCTGTAAAATTTAATTTAGTTTTTAAAAAGCATTTTAATTGTAATTTATAAGGATACAAAGTAGTTTAAAATGAATTAAATAAAAATGCACAAAATTAATTTCTTTCTTTCATTGGAATAATTTTTTTGTTGATGTTTTCAGTGAATTCAAGAGGAAAGGGGAAAGAATTAAAGTGATAAAACTCTAATGAAATCAATAATTCAATTTATTCATGTTCTAAGTTTTATTACACAAATGCCTTCTACCCTGCTGCCAACATTCCTCAGCCCTGAGGAAAACGTCTCGAACCACTCGGTCCAAGACTTCAGGGGTGAAGGAGTCGATCGCCATATCAGTGCAAGCCTCGCAAGCCTTCAATTCTGCGATGTTTCGGGGCTTGTAGCGGTACGTGATAGCCTTGCTTGCACCCTATAAAATTCTGATGCAAATGAATTTACTTGTTCCTTCCTTCCCTTCCTTCAGTACTAGTTTTAGTGATTTTGGGGCTCGATGTGACGGTTGGTGTTGTCGCCTCGACGGTCTGTTGTCAAAAGAGACCGGAGTATAGTCTATTTTCGACTGAGATGCCAAATTATCCGACTCTTCTTAGCGCCACTAGCGCTCTCTCTTGGAAATGCGAACAAGTTGAATGAATTAAGGTTGAGTGACCTTGCTGGCCAAGCCAAGTCGCCATTCTTGGAGATGACTCTCCCAGGAAATGCTTAAAAAATAAAATTTTCAACAATTCCCAGTTCCCGAAGGCGAGGAATCAAAGAAATTGAGATCATGTCTCGGTACGCTGCGTCGTTGACAGTAATGGGATACCCTCTGCATCCTAAAATACATATCGTCGCTTGTATCAGCACTTGTAATAAAATCTTTAAAATGAAGGGTCTTTACTACAAGGGCTGATACAAGCGACTCAAACAAAAATAGGAAAATTAAAAAATTTGTTAGAAAATTCCTTCAGAATTTTCCATGAAGGATTTTTCATCTCAATAATCCTGAAAAGGTTAACCTCACAATACCTATATGTACTATTAAAATACAAAAAATAAATAAAACTGCAACGCCTGTAAGTTGCTTTCAAGATTAAAGACAAAAAGGGCGCTGAGTGGGGTGAAATAAATCAATTTTTCAAATTCTTTCCGTTAAAAATCAATTCAACGCGGAACTGTTTGTGAGAGAAGAAAACGCGCGAATAAAAATTTTGTAAAGAGATGTTTTTGAGTGGAGTAGAGAGAAGAAAAAAAAAAGCACAGCAATTTGGCCGGTAGCACAACGCAGACAATTCCCGCATTTTGCGTAAAAATTTCCAAGGTTCTCTCCCGCGCATTGTGCAGAAATTGAGTTAATTTTGCGTGAATGCCGCGACGTATTGCTCGCACCTTCCAAAACATTTCCTCATGAGCTGCTCCCCCGGTGGCAATGACATTCTCACTTCTTGTTCTTTTTCTCAAATATTTATTCATCATAGTGTATTTTCTTCCTTTTTCATCTCTTCTTCTTCATAACTTACTATTTTTTCTCATTTTTTTTTTACTAAATTTACATAACATTTATTACTTGTTTTTTTTTCTTCATCTGTGTGTCTGAATTTATTTTTATTTTTGTGTGTTACGTGTTTTTTTTTTAAATTTATTTGTGTGTGTGTATAATATATACAAAATTTCTATTACATGTACTTCCGGGAGCACACAAATAAATAATAGATAGATAATAATAAAAGCGAAAAATCTATCTCAAACTTTCTTTTTTTTTCTTCCTGCAAGAGGATCTAAATCCGTTTAAAATATATACTTATAGATTTTAATTTTTTAGTGATCTTGTCTTGTAAGTTATTCCCAATTATTTTTCGCTATAGGGTGTCCCAGAAAAATAATGTAATGATTTGTTACCAAATAGATGATTTTGTAGAATTCATTGTTAAAAAAATATTTAATGGAATACTGCTGAGAATTTGTTGTAAATAAAAGTTCTTTTTTAAGAGTTTTTAAGGCAAAACTTCAATGTCCGTTAAATTCAATATTTTATATGAAAAGTAATTCGACGTATCGGATACTTATATGTATTTCTTCAGGTTTTTCATAAAATGGAAAAAAAAATATTAAACCGATATATTAAACAAATTCATCAAGAAGCTTATCTCATACGAAAAACAAAGAGAGCAATAAACTGCAAAAAAAATCATTTTTTGTTTTGTGTAAGTTTTATTTTTAGTTTAATTAAAACAATTAAATGTTTAATAAAAAGTAATTTTTAGAATCTTAAAATCACAAAAAAATCATTTAAAAATTAACGATTCTAATACTAATTGAAAAAGAATTCTATACGGTTAAAAGATCTTTTGAATGTAAAAATTACTTCTCTCCTTCTTCTCTTAATTGTGCAGATTGGCCACTGATTAGAGAAAAAAAGGAGACAAGTCATGCTGTGAATATAATAAATTGTTATTTGACGAAGTTAAAATTAGATCATTTAATTCCCTGAGGAAATACCTAAAAATTCTGAAACGTCGGCTTCCAAAAATAAAAATTAGAAAATTCATGTTTTTTCTCAACTTTCTTTTCACGAAATGTTAAATTAATTTTAGTCAAATCGACCGCGGAGGTCAGATAAATCCTCCAAGGGTTAATTACAAAAATAAAGCTTCCCTATTGGGACACCTTTCAGCGAAATTTCTTTTTAAAAAATCCATAAAGGTATGATGTAAGAAATTGAACAAAGCCCCATAATAAATTTGTCAATTTGTTGAATGCTCTAATTATTTGTATTTAAAAAAAAAACTAAATATACATATTTTATTTTAAATTAAGAGGATACAGTAATAATATATTTATATATTAATTGTTCATTTGGTATATACAAATTGAAAAATTCATCCATCTAACTTCATTTAATTTTCAATTATTTCTTCATTATTTTCACATCTTTTTTCTTTTCTTTTTTTTTGTATATGAATAATTTGTGTGTGTGTCACGTTATATACAATAAATCATCTTTTACTATTTCTTCATTAGCATCTTTATCTCTATTTTTTTTCTCAATTAAATAACAACTTCTAAATAGCAGTTTTTATCTGTTATTCAATTTTCGCATCAAGATTTTTTTCTCACACTTTTTTTCAACTATATTTACAAAGTGAATATAATAAATTTTTTAATCATCTTTAGTAACATTTTTTCATTAATTGTTTTTTTTTGTTGCATTAAAATGTTTTAAAATTTGAATTTTTTCAAAGAGAGTCAAAGAAGTTTTTTTTTCTTAAATTGTTTTCTCAAAATTTTCATTAAAACTTTTATTTTTGTCCTCAGAAAGGTTTTTTTTTTTTATTTTCAGAAGTAGGGGATTAAATTCGCACTAGAATGAACGCTTTTCTATGTGTTTTGTTTTGTTTTTTTTTTTATAATATATATTATCTAATATATAATTTTCTCTCGCGCATATAATATGTTTTCATTAATAAGAATTGATATTTTTTTTTTACTTTTAAGTACTCGATGATGAAAGAGCCGCAAACAGTTAAAGTTTTTTTTAAAAAGCTTTTTTCTATTCATTAAATTTTCCTTTTTGCAAAAAAATTTTTTTTAACAAATTTTCCTGTCTCAGAAATCCTTTTCTTTTTACGTTTTTTTTTTAACTTCCCGTCAGAATTGTATGTATGTAATTTATGTAAATTATTATGTGTAATGCTCCAAAGGCCACTTTTATTCCATTTTTTTACTTTTCAATTCTTTCCCATTAAAAATTTCCTGTGAAACGCAAAGAAAAGAAATCTGATCGATTTTTCGCGGAAAATTAATAAATTTTCTTCTTTTATCCACCTTAATTTTTTGTTGTTGTAATTTATGATTTGTTTTACAAAAAATGTAAAGAAATAACGAAACCATCACACACTGAATGCAGCATCCCCTATTGACAAGATTAACACAGGCTAAGAAAGTTATATAGACTTTATATATTATTAATTTAATTTAAAGGTGATCCAAAGTAATTAAAGAATCACTAATGAAATCATTTATTACTTTACCTCGCAGTGTGTCATCAACCTTTTTTTCCCTTCTTGTTACATCATCACGGGTTTATTGATTGAAAGTGATTTATTTGATGGCGTCAGAGTGGCTAAAATGTCTCCACTTTGTTGACTTTCCATCAAATCTTTTTTTTTCTTTCAACTTCTTGAGAAAACAATACAAAGGAATATTCACTGAAAAAAAGTTCTTCTTCACCTTCTGGATCTATCTCTTCATTCACAAAAAAAATCCCATCAATTTCGTGTAATAAATTCAAACTTCTCACATTTGCAGAGCCCATCATGTTTAAGGAAGAATAAATTGAAATTTACTGAGAATTAGAGGACAAAGACGTGAGTGAAAGAGGTAAGAAAAGGTACATTCTTGTAAATTTCATTGATAAAACGAGAAATTGATTTAAGAGAAAATCATTTAACACGTTTAAGTCCATTAAAATACACCGAAATCATTTTTTACGCGGCTTTCAAGAATGTCAATATGCTGTCAAAAAAATTACCCGGCTGGTCTATACTCGACTGAGATTACTCTGAAGTTGTCAAAAATTAAAGAAAACTTTTCCATTTTAGCGTGTTCATTGAAATATACTCAGATTTTCTACAGTCTTCATGACAATTTCCTGATATCTCATGTTTCCGGAAGCATTTTAGGGTTTCGCAGTTAATTTCAACGATTAGGTTTCACAGAACAATTTTCTGCTTTTCCATACTTCCCAGATCTAATTAATAGTTTTTGAGCATTTTGTTGATTTGATTAATCTCGTTTCGTGAAACTTTCACTAAAATTTGTTCCTGACTTTACGTTATTTTGAACGATTTTCTAACTTCTCCTGTTACACGGGGTTCGTTTCTGCTTCTTTACGTTCTGCGAAATGATTTTTTATTCCTCATACTTTGCACAGTTTGTTTCTGATTTATTATGTTTCGTTTAATTTTCAATGTTTTATCTATTCAAAAGAGAATTTTATGGTTTTCATGTTTCTAGCTTTCTTCTTCTTTTAAAAGTTTTTTCGAACCGGACAGTTTCAGGAAAATGGTTTCCGATTTTCTATAAAATCAGGAAAACAAATATTTAATTTATTCTGATGCGTGGAAATTCTTAAATATTTTATCGGTTTATTTTATACTGTTCCAGTTTCTCATGTTTCGAAGAACTATTTGATATTTTTAACCCTTTAAGGTTTTTTGGGTCATACGCTGACCCAAACGTGAAACATTTTATTTTTTCAATTATTTATGAATGTAATTGTTTTTCCATGTTACAAATGCATCAAATTCACTCATAAGGGGCCAAAGAAGACGTTCTGAGTGAGAAAAGTCCCCTAAAAAAATTCATAGAATAAAAATCGCGATAAAAGAGCGCATGTTTCAATGTTTTTATGTTTCACGTTGGACGTTGAAGGGTTAACTTACTATACGAAACGTTTTTACGATTAATCAAGTAGGCTGTGTGGATGTCAAAATGACATCCGTCCCTGAACAATATAAAAAGAAGAAGAAGAAGATTAATCAAGTTTCACAAAACTTGTTTCTGATTATTTTACACGTTTTAATACACGAAATGAAAGAAAATCAACTTTCTAGAAAAAAAATTCTACTTGCCAGCCGGGATAACTGTCAAACAAATTTTTACGGCGTATAAAAATAAAAACCGTCAGTGTTAATTCATTTCTTTTCTGTCATCAGTTGAAACTGAAAAGAATCCAGAAAAAGAAAATAATTTCTGAAGGATTTAAATTAAAAACTTGAAAAATTTACTTTAGAAGACTAGTCCTTGAAAGTTTTAAATGTAAATTAAGGAATTTGGGGCATTTTATTTCCAAAAAAAAATTTGCAAGTCAGTACCCGCATTTTTTCTCTCTTCTTTCACCTCAACCTTCTCGGCAATTCCAAAAAAAAACAATATTCCAATAAGCATGAGTGAGTATACCTACTGTTTTCCTTCCTACAAACATTTTTTTTTTAATTGACGCGCCAAATATATTTAATTTATGTAATGAATGAGGTACTATTAAGAAAATAATAAAAGAATAAACGTCGGGAAAAGAGGAAAAAGGTATAACATTTAGTATATTTTTTTTCTGTACATTTGCCATTCATTGTCTTCCTCTACTTTCTTTCTCGTCTCTAAATTAACTTGTAAAGTGTAATAATTATTTAAAAAAAAAACTAACAAAAGGATACATCACATTGGTCAAAATAAAAACATTGGCTTAAAGTGCAGACACAAAAATTCGCCATTTCGACAGGTAAAACACGGAGGAACTTTAATCGGGGAGTGGAAGTTTTTTCTTATGTATTTTTTTTTATTTTCAAGATAAAATCTCACCTGATTATTGTTGGGTCAGAGAGTGGTCAAAGGTTGTAAAAGGGATCGATCCATCGTGGATGAATAAATAAATAAAAAAAATGAAGAATTAATGCCTCCTGCCGAAAGGTTTAGCGCTGTGTAGCGAAAGAAATTATTAATTAAAAAAAAAAGGGAGAATAGGTTTATCTAGGCCGGCGTGTGCTGTGACGAGGATTGCGATGCATTTAGGCCAATATTGGTGCCACCACTGAGATGTGTTGTGGGTGGATGGAAACCCGTAAAATTGGTCGTACAGCACTCGGGCTGTGTCACAATTGGACGCACACTCGCATCACCATCGATCACCTGATGCTCCTCCAGTGTTGCGCGACTCTGTGGCTGCGTCGCCTCCGCAACGGCTATCGTCGACGCATTCGACTCGGAACTGAGACTAATTGTTGTTGGTGTTGTCTGTGGTGTAAGGCAATCATCTGTAAGCCGTAGTGCCACCTCCAGATCTCGCAGCACTTCCGTCTCTTTAGATTCGATTAAGTTGAAACGTCTGAAACAATCAAAAGACATTTTCAAGCAAAATTCTTCTTTGAAAATTTAATACAACAAAATCTTTCAATAAAAATTATAAACTTCTGTTTCTTTTCCTTGCAACACACGTTGAAAGGGACTTTACGATGATCTTAACATTTAATTACCCCATATTAAAGTTGTGGGTGACTGTATAAAATATATTTCGCAACATTTTATTACTTTATCAAGAAAAAAAATATTATTAGCTGAGTCAATTCTGTGAAAAAGAAAACATAAACCATGTGTCCCAAAATAAATCCATTAATACCTTAACACATTCCAGACCAATAGACGCCTCACGATCCCCACTGACTGTTTCTTATTTTTATACACGATGTAATAAAATGTCAAAAAAAATTTCATTTAACAAATTACCCAGCTGGCACATAAAATCAACAAAAAATTCTTCCCTGTTTTCAATTTTAAATCTTACGTTAAAAAATAATTTAAAAAAAAATTGTCTAGCGGAACATAAGAACGGCAGTTTACGTTTCGTAAAACGTAAACTGCCAGGGCTATTTTTCTGATATATTCCATTTCAGAAACTTTCACGTGAAAACTATGGCTCTTTTCTCGTTAGCCTATCCTCTCTGACCTTCAGATCGTCTACTTTTATAGCTGTTCGGGCCACAATAACTTTTGTTTCGTCTACACGGTTTTACTTCACTCACCGAACGTTAACGAAACTAATTTCCCTTTTATTCTTGTTTTTTGGGGGTAATTAGTAGTTTCTGGTTATTCAAAGCTTCCCACTTCTCCTAGTTTTTCATGTTTCGTCTAATCGTATCTTTTACTTTCTGCGGAATCTTTAAGGGGGGTCTCTTGTGAAAACTGTTAGAATTTACACATTATTAACATTGTCATTTTTTGGGGTTTTTCTTAAACATGGTTTTCAGATGTTGGTTACATTTGAAGCTTAATTATTGAAGTGTAAGAAAATCACTTTTCGCCATTTTAAGTGCGACGCCATCTTGTGATTTTCCGACTTTTCCACAAAACTGTTCTAAAACACAAAGGTAGGTTTTTCTCAGGATCTACTGGATGGATTTTGATGGGGTAAAAAGCAAATGGAAGAAGGAAATACCAATGCAGATTTTGATGTAGCAGAATTTTGAATTTCCACTCTGGGGCTGAGAAAAGTGCAAAAATGTCAAAAACTTGTAAACAAAAGTCACATTTTTCCACTTTTCTCAGCCCCAGAGTAGAAATTCAAAATTCTGTTACATCAAAATCTGCATGGGTATTTCCTCTTTCATTTGCTTGTTACCCCATCAAAATCCATCCAGTAGATCCTGAGAAAAACGTACCTTTGTGTTTTGACGAAAATCACAAGATGGCGTCGCACCTAAGATGGCGGAAAGTGATTTTCTTACTCTTCAATAATTATGCAACAAATGTAACCAATATTGGAAAACCTAGTTTAAGAAAAACCCCAAGAAAAATAAAAATATTTAATTTCACCAGCTCTCAAAAGAGACCCCCCTTAATAATTAATGTATTAGCTAAATCGGATATGGGTCAGCCGGGTAAACTTTTTCTACTTTTTCTACATTGTTTTTTTTTACATATCGCGTATAAAATAATTTTAATTGTATATACACTAGTTCTAAGCGAGCATAACACTTACAGAATCCAATATTTCTAACCTCAAACTTTGACTTTAATTTTCTCTAAAAAAAAGGTTTTTTTTTTCTTCAAACACGACCCTGAAGTAATTTATATTTCCATATTGTGACCTAGAATTTATCTCGATTAGTTAAATAAATTTTATTCTGAGACGATTAAAAAAATCGAATTGACCACAGTTTGGAAACTGCTGGAGCAAAAGCCCTTCAAGGGTTAATTTATTTTCCATATTTTTATGTATTAATATTTTTTCCATTAAAATTGAGACACCCTATAAAATTCTATTGAGTGCGTGCATTTCATGGTCCTTAAAATTCAATAAAACTCAAAGTCCTTCAGAATGAAAAATAGAATTGACAATAATAAATTGAAACATATTTCATTAATTTTTATTTGAAAAAGATTTTTCTGTGAATGTCGTTAATTCTTTTTTTTTTTAATAATATTTATTATCTTCAAAGAAAATAATAAAATTCTTGTTCTTTTCATCTTCCCCTCCTGAACAATGAATATTTGTCACGGAATTGTCTAATTGAATGGATATGACAGCAAATTAAGTTAAATTATTGAACAAATAGAATTAACTTTGCAAATAAAGTCTTAAACATGAGTCACATAGAGCTCGCGCTTAAACCCCGCTCCCCTATGTAATGCTGAAAATTTTAAATTATAATTTTGTTCTTGTTTGTTGTTCTTTTAAACATTTTTTTTCCTCCCTGTGTGCACACATGAAAACACAAAACAAAAACACATTCAATTGAATAAACGTAAATTTACATAAAATTTCTCATCGACTTCGTTAAAAAAAAAAGATAAATTAAAATTTATGTTTATCACAATTTTTTCGTATGAAAAAATAAAAGACGTTGAACAACAAAAATAGATCATTGTGCATTGTTATTTCACTTTGGATTATAAAAGGTGTTTCGGGCCAATTTCACACCATTCCAGCCACATTCCCAATTTTCACTTTGAATTTTAATTTATCTTTAAACAAAAAATACATAAATTGTATGCAAAAATTACTTCAAAAGAGATATTGAGAAAAATCTTTAAGGCGATAGCTTTGAATGTAAAAAAAAAGCGCATTTGAGATTAATTTCAAGAATAATCATTATTCAAAATCTAATTAAAATATGTAGTGAATAAAGCTCTCTTGCCAAGATCAACCAGTCGTCTCTCTGTATCAATTAAAAGTTCATTTCTTCATCATGCTCAGCAGACGCCATGCTGCTGTGAGCACTGAAGAGCGATGAAAATTTAATTGAGATTATGCAATATTCACCGGCAAACATCAAAAACAAACTTTTTTCTTGCTTCCTTGCATCATCCCCAATTCATCATCTTTTTCCTGTCCATGACTACATCACAACGTCTTCCGAAATCCCACTCCAAACACACAAAAAAAAACAATACAAAAGAAATGTTTCTTCTTCTTCATTAAATTCATTCTCTTACTTACCTATGTAATGCAGTTAGATGCGCAAATGTTAAATTGAGATGCGCATGAAGGCCGAGCAATGCAATTTCACGAAAATGTGCCGCATACAGGTGAGCAATCACATGAAAAAGTAATCTGAGGATCTTCCTTGCGATACTTTCGAAGGAGCTTGGAAATTCATTGGCATATTTGGTGGGGAAAATTGATTCATCGCTCACTGTCTTCTGGGTGAATGTCATTACATAGTCGACATACTGTGGTGCTGCCACACGAGTCTTTTTGCCCTTCTCATCAAACCATAAGTACATTCTGCAAAAAGACAGAAAAAACAACATTAGTTTGAACAAAAATTGCCCAAAAAAGACATTCAGGAAGCTTTTCGACAAAGTTCAGTGATAACAAATTGATTTATGCTGCTGATCACAAATACGTCAAAAATGATAACGATTGAGCAGAATGATAACAGCATGACCCCTTTTTGTAGGCAACTGATTCAATTCCCAGTCGTTTATGGAATATTTCGTAGATTTTTCATATTCGGCGAAACATTTTTCTGGTTTCTCGTGTTCCCCAAACTGTGTCGCATTTTCCATATTTGAATTTTTCAACAAAAGAGAATTTCCAATTTCTTGAGTTTTTCATCACAAGTTGTTTAACCCTTTCAAGTCCGCGATCAATCAAAGCAAGCTGATCGAACTAAAAATGTACTGGTAAGCTGACCAAGCTTACGGGAGCTGTGTTTCTTTCAGTCTACCAATTTTGTGAGAGTAAACTAGAACGCGAATTAATTTAAATACGCGCAAAGTCGGAAAATGTAGAAAAGTCATACCCTAAGAAACCTTTAGAAGGCCATATCTCGAGAACGGATCCATAGATTTTCGTAATTTTTTTTTGTTTGAAAGGTCTTGAAGTCAGCTATAAAATATCGAAAAATAAAAAAAAATTATGTCGCCATTTTCCAAATATTCATCGAAAACTCATCGAAAATTTTGTTTTTGATTTTTGGCCCCCTAGCGGTCATTTTTGAAACTTCCGATGTTCTAGAGAGTTGTGGGGTTTGTTGAGATCTTTCATTTGACCCCGGGTTGATCAAAATCGGGCAAGCCGTTTTCGAGTTACGGTCGATTTTCGATGAAAAATTTTGGCGGCCATATTGACTAAACGGCTTGACCGATTTTCGAAAATGAGGTATCGTTGGAAAGGTATTGATGTCCCCTACAACTGCTGTAATAGGGGCTGAGATATAGGCAAAACAAAATTTTGAGGTTATTCGAAATGGCGGACGGAGGAGTGGGGGGGGGGGTGGATTTGACATCATATTCGGATTTCTTCAGGTCGATATTTAAACTTTGCCGTTTACCGCAAGTCTCTATCTATCACCGTTCTCTTGCAATTTAAGTTTATGGTTCGGCTGGCCGGAAAAAAAATTTTTTGGCGCATACGTTTTTTGGAATGTAGGGAACCTAATTCGTGCTCATCCCAAGTTTGAGCCCGATCTGACGACTTTCAATTTTGCTCGGTACACAAAAGCTGTGTCTGAAAGAAACACAGCTAATAATTTTTATGTATTCCTTTGAGCACAAATAAGAAATTTTTAGCAAAAAAATCCCAACTCAAAAATTTTAAGTTTTTCGTTATTCCTGATCCTATGAATCCCTGAGGATCTCCATTAGCGATTATAAAATGATCAGGGATTGTAAAGACATAGTCCTGTACTGATTTGAACTCAATATTTAAAAAATTAATTATACAAAATGAAATATTTTCATAATTGAGTCTTTGGGTCGGCGTATGACCCATTGGACCTAAAGTATTAAGTTTTGCTGATCTAACCTCGAACTTTTCACATTTTGTGGAAAAATTTTCTGGTTTCTTGTTTTTTCGTAGAATTACTTGTTTGTTTCTCATGTTCTTCTTAACCTGTTTCGATTTTTTATGTACTCAGAACTATGTTCTGATTTTTTGAAGAATTAGTTTTATTCTTTTCATGTGCTGCATAAACATTTTCTGATTTTTTTTGCTCCACAGAATGAGTTTCGCCAAATGTTCCGTTTTTTTTTACATTTTACAAAACCGTTTTACGGTTTCTTAGGTTCTGAATACCCTGTATTGAATCTTTTCATGTTCTCTAGATTTTTTCTTATGTCCAGTGTTTCGCAATGTTAGTTTAAGATTTGTTTTTTTTTTAATTCTCTTGACCAATTTTCTGGTTTCTGATGTTTCGCAAAACTAGCTTATGGTTCTGTCTTTACCATAAACTATTCCACTGATTTGTCGTGTTTTGCATAATATTTTTTGCTTACTCAAATCAAATTCTACGGAACCATTTACTGGTTTCTTGTGTTCTTAAGAACTTTTTCGTATTCTTGGGTATTTTTTGTTTTTTTCGGTGTTTCGCAAAAATTAATTAATCGGGTTTTGTCGTATAATGCGGAATAAAAATCCGATTTCTTGTATTTCGCGAAGCTAGTTCCAGATATTTTTTTGCATTCTGCGAAACAATTTTATGGTTTCTTCAGTTCTAAAGAACTAGATTCGCTTCAAAATTTTTTTCCCGCCATTTTCTTTATCGAATTCTTTAACAAAAACCTTCTAATTTAAAACGGATAATTCTACTATTCTTAAAATATTTTAATTAAATCTAAATTAACTATTTCATTTAATGCAAATTTATTATTTCTTTGCAAACAACGAATCAGTAAAAAAAAATGTCCATTAGCTCATAATGCCCACAATGACGCAGCAATGAGAATGTTTGAAAACTGGGAAGTCCATTAATTAAACAATTTATTACCATTATTGTGTAGTTACGAAATCTTAATTAAACGTTTTAACGAAAAACATCTTTCTCACTATCTCTGGCGTTTTCTCTCTAAATGTCTTGTAAACAATTTGTTTGATCGTTGAAAATAAAACTAATATAAACCCATCAAAAATACAAAATATTCCTCTACCTTTAAAAAAAACGACTTTTCATTCCAACTCAATGGCAAATTAACAAGAGAGATGACTCACGAAGTGATTGAAGAAATAAATAAACGAAAAATTTCTTCAGTGAATCTCCATCATCATCCTACCTAAATTACTTTCGTCATATTGGGATGTTTTTTTTAAAGCTCTTTTCTATTGTTCAAATAAATTCAAACGACGTCAAATTACTCCTCAGAAGTGGTACAAAGACGTCTTTTCCCTTTCACGCACGATAATTTTGTCTTAAAGTTTTTTTTCTGGCGTAGAAAATGGCGAGACAAAAGATGATCTGACGAAGAATGAAAAAAAAACAATTGAGATGTTTTTTTTTTGCAAAGAAGTTGTTTTTTTTTTCACATTATACTTCCTTCAACATCTCCACGAAAACGTCGGTAAGAATCGCATTGTTGAAGTGAACAACCGAAAAATCATTTTCATGAGCCAATGTCGAGGTTAAAGAGACATTTTGGCGCAACCATTTAGCCAAAAAATGATTTCATTTAGCTTTTTTTTTCTCTTTCAAGCACATAGGTAATAAAATGATGTGGACAAGTAAATAAAAATCAACCACGCGGAATTTAAATGCTATTTGTGCATGCTCACCTTGTTCCTGGTCCAGTCATATCTGGACATCCGGATGTCGTACAAAATTCACTTATAGTTCCATATACCAAATTTACGTGTTCAAAGAGTGCCAGAGCTGAAATGGTGGCAGAAAAGAGATAAAAAATTAAATTATTTTTTAATTCAACGCATGAGGTGATAATGAAAGAAAAAAATAAAGGACTTGTTATGGTTAAATGCCATCACATAAGTCATGAAAATAAAATACTTACTGTGTGACGCTAGCCATTCATTATAGTCTAAGCCAGGCGGTAGATCAACTATTGCTTTCAAATCGGCATCCGGCAATTTTCTTTCGAGAACATTTTCTTCTAAATATAGCTTAGTATCACCTGCGTTTTGGTCACCGTCTCTCTCTTTGCGGCGGGCCTTTCTGCAATGATAGATGGGAAGAACCGAAAAGGGAACCATTAGACAAACCTAAATGATTTTAAATTGTTAATTCAGTTATATTTTAATTAATAAAATTTCACATATAATTTTACGAATTCTGTTACAAAAAGTAACGAGATTATGTCCATTAAGAAACTGACTATAAACCTATAGAATTCAAGAATTTCAGGGGCGTAGCCGAAAATCTATTCCAAGAGGTGTTTTTATAGATATTTTTTAAATAAATTTATAGATATTGAAAAAGTATTTAAAACAAATAAACTTTAGTAGAGTTTTATAAAGATCTGAATGTACTAAATCATATTAACAACTGCTCTATTCGAAGTAACAGCTTACAATTAACCACTGACGTTTATTTTCTAACGTATGATGTTTCTGTTCAAACGTTTGGCATTTTTATTTAATTTCCTTATTTTTTTTGCATTTTGTTTGTTTTTTTTAATATTTGATGTTTCTCTTTATATGTTTGACATTTATTTTCAAACGTTTAACATTTCTTTGAAATACGTTGACGTTTGACGTTTCTTTCTATGTTTGACATTTCGTCACTTGTCGCTCCATTTGTCGTATCTGCCTCAAAACTTCAGGTAAAAATATTTATTTTCAAACACTTGACATTTTTTTTTTCGAACGTTTGATGTTTTTTTTTTTAAATCATTTGACATTTCCCTTCAGAAATTTGACAATTCTTTTTAACACGTAAAATCTTTCTTAATCTTAATTTTTATTTTCTTATGTTTGATGTTCATTTTAACCCTTCTTTTCAAAAGCTTGACAGTTCTCCCCTTAACGAGTGACGTATTTTTCTTAATATTTTATATTCGCTTTAACGTCTGAAGTTTATTTTTTTTACGTTAGAATTTTTTTTGCTATGATATTTCTGTCCCCTTTTAATTAACTTTTAATGTATATTTTAGATTGGAAATTACTTTTTTGACAACAAAAGAAAAAAATGAAAACTTTCAGACACCCAAACACCACTCCTGGCTATGCCCTTGACAATTTTATAGATCTAAATCAGGAAGTTCTGAACCACCTAACATTAATTTGTTGTTTATCTCTTTTTTATTATTTAAATTCCATTTAATTCGTAATTTAATTTCATTGCAACCATAATTTTTGATAGTGTCCCCATTATGGCTTAATAAATTTATTTACGTGTTCTTTTAAAAATTGCTATATCCTTCGTATGAAAAGCAACTTAATACTGAAAGCACGAAACATATTTTCCATTGTTTTTAACAACAATAATCTTATGCGTGTGTAGTGTACGCCAAATGTGCGACATAAGTTCAGAGCGCGCACGTTAATGTTTTTCTTATAGGAGCCCTCCCCATCAATGACGAATAAAGTTTCTTCAACACGCGCATTTATAATTGCGTGGCAGAGATATTGGTTAACATGGCGCTGACAATTAGTTTTCAATTGAAATGAATTTTTTTTTCTGTATTACTGATTATCTCAAGTGTTTGAGAAGCGTCATTATCTTGAGAGTTCCTCACACCATTTGAGATCACTGACTCTTCCACGTGGACATTAACTCCATTATAAGTGAGAATTTTCAAGTAAATATCATCACGTACATTTGTCTTTTCATACAGAGACAAATAATCTTTTTCTTTAAGGTGGGGAGAAAAAAACTCCCACGAAGTACCACTGATGTTAATCTAATGAAGAGTATTGGAATCGGTTAAAGGTTTCCAACATGAGAAATCACTTATCATATCAATGATAATAATTTAACATTTTTCCTATACGAGACATCAAAGAATTTCCAATGAGAGAATGAATTTGATAAAATTCTCTGCTTGATAGATGAAAGAATATTTTAAACAAAAATCTATGTGATTTGCGTAAATAAAATGAATGAAAAAAAGCTTATTTTTTAAATAAAAACTGAGAGTTGTTGGCATTTCCGCGAAGAAGGTTTTCTTGACATCAATGATGTCACCCAAACGCTTAGTCATCAATCACACCCGCACTGAGGTCAGAAAACCTCTTTTTTTTTTATTTAGACTCTCTTTAGAGGAAGTATTCCACAACCAAATTGAGATTTTGTGGGAGAAAGTCACGCACAGGGAAACTGTTACACGGTGCAGCGCAATTTAACTTCAATGTGAAACAATGAAAAATTGCGATCACTAAGAGAATAATTTTCTCATAAAATGATTTTTTTTTTCAAGAAAAAAAATCTCTTGATGAATAAGAGGTTTCAATATTACCCTAAAGTCAAAAATTTTTATTCGTAAGAGAAGTTTAAAAAGGAATTATCCGCTCTGATGAGAATTTAACCGACCCAACAACATTATTACTTACCTACACCATAAATACCTCCGCAATTAACTAAACAATCCCCAAAAAAAATATTTACTAAACTTTAAAGTGGAACAAACGTTTCATAGAGAATATTTGTTTATTTTGAAATATCCAGGAACAAGCACCGGGGAGTTTGTGTGCTTCTTTAATTAATTAATTAAAATAGCCTCAAGAGACTACATAACAATAAAGTAGTCTCCTCATAAACTCGTCTTTCAGTACACAACACGACATACCCGTGGAGTGAAAGAGTTTTATTGTCTCCTCAAAAAGACAAAAAAAATACCTTCAATGTGATGAAAAAAATGTGCATTGAACGTCATTGTATGTCGAAAAGGTTTACATCACACGCCAAAGACGTGAATTTCAAATGGATTCGTGAAAATTTACATGGAAAAAAGGATACCTACTTGCATACCCATATAAATGTATTACATGCATATATGTATATGATGAATGTGCAAATTTTGTGTTCGGAAAGAGAACCTTCAAATAGTTTGATTGACTATACAATGCTATTGATTGAGAATTTGTTATTGGACATAGAAAGTTCACGGTAGTTGCAGGAACTTTATTTTGTACTTATTTCACTATTTGTCATATAAATAATTTTTTTCATTATTTATTTGTTGAATAAAAATTGCATAACTCATTGTATGGAGGAAAGAAAAATAATTAATGGCATAAAAAAACTTCAGATCATTTTTCAGGAAAATCTTCACTATTTTATCCGAATGTTTGTAAGTACTTAAATTAACCCAAAAGTTCAAGATTTTCTTTTGGAGGTCAAAACAAAATAATTTTTATGCTAAGAATTACATTAAAAATTTTGAAAGTGAATTTTAAACATTACAGAAAACGTTAAACATTAGAAAAAACGACAAGTATTCAAAAGAAGCGTCAAACGTTAGAAACACCACATGCAATTTTTGAATTGTCAAATAATTTTTCAAAAAATCATCAAATGTTAATAATTATCTAAATACATCTCAAGAGTAATTAATGATTGTCAAAATTTTTAAAGAAATGTGAAACGTTAAAAAAAAACATTTCAAACTTTGGAAAAGAAGCATCCGATCGTCGAACGGTAAGAAAAACATTAAAATTCAAAAACGTTAGATTTGAAAAGAATCATCAAACGTTAAATATAAATCATCAAACGTTAAAAATAAATCTTCAAACCTTAAGATGAAATATCAAACGTTTGAAGAGAAACGTCAAACGCCTTTCAAAAAAAACATCGAACGTTAAAAAACATGTCAAACTTTGCAAAAGAAGCATTAAATCGTCGTTAACATAACGAACGTTAAATGTCAAAAATGAAATGTCAGAGTTAGAAAAAAATTCAAACGTTAAAAAAATGTCAAACTTTGTAAAAGAAACATTAGATCGTCAGGATCGTCAGACGTTGGAAGAGAATTGTCAAACATCTGTAAAATAAATATCAATGTCAAAAACACCTCTTCGTTGTTTACATTAGAAATAATTTTATAATCCGAATTCTTTTAAATTTAGCTGCGCCTTTCCCAGACACAACTTTTGTGTTTTAGTCTGTTTTTTTTCGTCTCATAAAGTACATTAAAAAAAATAATTTTTTGACTTTAAATAATCGAAAGAAATTCAAACAATTGGCTTCCTGGAAGGGCAAAATTTCTATTTTATTGATCTATAAATCATAAAAGTTAAATCGTTTTTCTATTTTATTTTACTTTAGAAAATTAAGAACAAATTCATAAAATTTAAGATTTCCCCAAAGAAGGAAATTTAAAGAAATTCAACCACTTGTTGATTCTTAAATAAAGAAGGAAGGCGCACAACAAGAGTAGGTATGATACTTTATGCTTTAGTATGTCACACAGAACAACAATTTTCCCATATTGATTTAGGCTTTGCAGGGAATTACCAATTCCATAAATTACGCACCTCATTTTCTTTTTTTTTTTTTTTGCTTTCTTTCTTTTAGGGATTAACCAACATCTTTTGGCGTCACCTGAGTCACTCTGTCCGCAGTCACACCAAAAAAAGCGACACGATGTCGTACATTTTATTATTGTGAAATTGTACGCTGTGTGAATTTTATATAGTTCCAACCTATACCTATATAATTTTCTTTTTGTACTACAGCAAATATCAAGTCAATGTGCTAAATGTGAGAAAATCAAAGAAATATAATCCACTTCTACACCACACTATACAAATCCACATAAGAAACAATGAAGACAGTAAAGTACAATAACAATTATAACGGTCAAATACAGCTCATGAGCAATTTTTTTTTTTGCTTTATCCACCATCTTCAATTCTTTCCATCACGTCTCTGCCGACGTTCTTATTTTTCATCTTCGTTTTTCCTTTAAATATTCATGAGAAAAAGAACCTCATTGCTATGATTTTACCGTACAGTATTGCTTTGCAAACTTCTTTCTCAACTAATCCATCTATATATACGATTCTTTTGATTTTTCTTCCTCTCTCCGTCCAATTCGCTACTCTTCATTCTCATGATCTTCTCAACTGCATTTTCATGTATTTCATGTATGTAATCCCCTTCTTTATGTTTCAATACATATATCACGCAGTGCGGTGCAAGAATTAAATCACAATCTACAACTATATAGATGTAGTTTACTATATATATTTTCACGGTAAATAGTGAAAAACAAGAAATTGATGTAAATTGAGGAAATTTACTTTTCACTCTGTCTGCGCATTTTGCTAACATAACAACAATCTTTCAAAGAGACCTCCTGTATACGATAGAGAGAGAGAGTTATGAATGTATGTATTATGTTATGAAGACCTTGAATTTAACTAATGATGAAAACAAATAAATTATTGGTGTATGAAAACCGATAAACAAGATCCTGTGCGCGAGCTTTACGAAAAATAAAACATTTAGTGGAGACCTTTTCTTGTGAATCTCACTTTAAATATTTATAACTCTCATTAATTTTCACTCTAATACTCTCTATCTATCAACGTAATTATGTGTTGTATATATTGTAGGTAACTGCAACACTCGAAACACTGCTTATTCTCAGAATAACCAACATACACTGCATGACACAGTTATGCAGGGAAAAAATAAACATTTTTATACATAAATTCTATTTAATTGAATTTTCACAGTCAAATTTTAATTAATTGAAAATACGCAAATTATTGATTAATTTTATTTTTGAAAAATTGACAGCTTCATTAGCAACATGAAACGGTAATGAACATTGAACACAGCCCAAATTTATTTCTTTTTATTAAATCGAAAGTTTAACGAAGACAGGCTGGCCATTTTTGTGAACTACATTATAAAAAAATATTTTATGTACTTAATAGTAGAATAAACATGAAATAATAGAAAAAAAATGTTAGATCTTGGAAAAAAACGTCAAACCTTAAGAAAATGTCAAAAGAAAAAAGAATAAACGTCAAACTTGTATAAGAAACACTTCACACGCTAGAATTAACGTCAAATTTTTGAAAAAAGACTAAAACATTGGGAATATCTCAAAAAATGTCAAAAGCTGAAAATTCGAATAACTTCGATTTCTAACTAATATTTTAAAATTTCTTTTTGAATTATTTTAATTTAAAAAAAATCTAGAAATATAGCCTTTTAATATATTTCCGACTAGGCCTGTTATAAAAAGATCTATTTGGCGCCACCCTTCACTATTATTTGTTAAATTACCATATGCTAGATAAATTAAGAAGAATAAAAGCTTTTATTATAATTCAAAACAAAGATATAAACATCTTTGGCTATCAAATATCTTCGCTATGTACAATCTAATCTACTTATATTGTATACTTGAGAGTCACGCCGACATTATGACTCACAATTCTTCTCCGTCCGCATGATACATACATACATATACTACATTAAATTGAGAAATCCAAACTTTCACTTTTCATTCTAGCCATCATTTTCACCAATCATTGTTCCCTTGGTCCATTAAACAAGAAGTAGTGGTGTGGTTACATTATTTATGAAACTGTGAAAGTGAAATCATATCAGTGGACCAACTTATCAACCACTTCTCACCACATCGAGACACTCGCGGTAGACGCAATGATGAAATAATATTTGCGATTATGTCGAAATACTTCTTGTATAATTTTTTGTTTTTGTAAATTGCATCGTATATGATGCAGAAGCGAGTGAAATTTTCATAAGGACAAGCAGAGCTCTATACTCCCCAGATTTTTGCTCTAAATTCAAAATACCACCTTAACCTTTTCCACCCAATATCAATCACAGAAAATGTCGACGTTTGCTCGCATGTGTATAACATTTGAACGAAATTAATTTTTCACCAAATGGTGGAAGAATTTCGTTCAAAAACACACGTCAAGCATTTAACGATGGAAAAGCAAATATAATTGCCACGGACATATTTTTTTTTCTGCAATAACCATTAAAATGAGACACATTGGTCCGCCATTTGGCCAGCCTAATATTAGAACATCAATTTTTTATTTTCATTATACCTGAAATACATATTTCATCATTTTGTGTTTTGATGTTGAATTAAAAAATCTATAAGTTATTTCGTTCACAAAATGACCTTCAACAAGATATATTTTCTAGTCAGTTTTAAAGCTCAATAGTTTTTTTATTTATATATGTAGGCTATGTGTAGGTAAAACGAAAAATATAGAATAGAATAAAATTTATTCTGCCCTTTGCAGACTAGTGCTTAGAAAACGAAAAATATAAATCTTTTTTTTTAATCATTAAAGGTCAATGTTATGCAAAAAAATGTTGCAAAAAAATTAGAAAAAATGAAAATCACAATTTTCTCAAATTACAAAACTCAGAAAAGGCTTAGAAAATCTGAAAACTCATTTAGAATATTTTTAATATCTTTTTTGCATAAGTACACTGTAATTCAAATTTTATTTATTATTACTAACATTTTACACTGTCTTTTATTGAAAGGAATTTATTTATTTTTATTTCAAACAAAAAATTGTTTCGTCAAAAAAATTGAAGTAAAACCAATCATTTATCGCTTGGAAAGTATTTCCGAAAACTTCTCAAAACCACGCCATCAATGTTTAAATGAATGCAACATATGCTTCATTGCTTCAATTGCTTAAACTTTAAGGCAAAACTTCAAAAATTACAGTGTTTACGGGAGGAATAAAAGATTATCAATTGAAACCAGATGCATATGCTTCATGTGTTTGTAAAAAAAAGTAAAGCAAAATGGAGGCGTGGCTTCAAACTTCTAATAACAACTGCAGATGATTTCTGTGGAAAATCGTCATACTATTGTAGAATTCTTAAAAGTTTTAAAAAGTCTTTATTTAAAAGATTTGAAAAATAAATAAAATTCAAAATAAAAACGAACAAATGACCTAACCCAATAAAATCATTTTTTTTCAATTTTATTTTGTACCACAAAATTTTACAAATGTGATCTTGATAGATGTATCATCATTAATGACGCAAAATGGTGTGATCTTTCACATCCATGCCACGGGAGATCAAATCTTTTTGATCAGAAACCATTATACAGCATTTATTCATAAATCAGTGAACTTTTTTTATTGTTGTAATTTTTTTTTCACTTTTGTATTATTTCATAATCATTGAGCGCCAAAATAAAAGAGATCTTTCATAGTGTCCGAGCATGAGTGAACATACATAAATTGTTGGAATATATATTTTGCAAAATGATGTTTCTTTTTTTGTCTATTTGACCATTAATCTACGTCCCAAAAAAGGTGGAAGATTCCCCTATTGTTTTAACAATGTGGGACTGCAGCATAAAAGAGAGAAGATACTTACGCAACAAGCCCACCGAGAAATGCTACCGGTCCATTGCCGATTAAACGAATTTTCCGGTGGCAAGAATCAAACAGTGATGTTCTTGCGTGAGTCTGTGGCGATGGATGTGAATGAATGCCCACAATTCCACCTCCACCTGCTGATGGACCGTGACCCACTATGTGAGCTGGAGATCGCAACATTTAAATTTGGAACGAGTTGGGTACGAAATGTCTCTCTCTCCGTATGTTAATTTTTCCTTTTATTTTTTCTTCTTCAAAAATAATTTTTTTTTCAGTGGTGTGTGTAACACTCTCAGTGTCAACACGCACCAAGAAAAAAAAAGAGTACTCAGTTGTCCCCTTTTTAGCTCGTCGATGTTGTCTTCTTTGTATTCCAGAAACGATTGCACTATGGTAGCCAAACAAGGCGCGAGAAAGGTTTCATTTGGTAAGAATAATATCTTTTCTTCACACAAACTGTCACATATAGACTTTCTTTGTTCTACTTTTTCACTCTAAAATTTATCACACAATTTCTTGGTTCTTCTTTAGTTAGTTTTTCTTTTAAAAAGAAAAGGTACTTTGTCACATTGGTTTAGTATACTTATATTTTTTTTCTTAGGTCCTCATTACCATCACTTTATTTACTACACACGTCCACAATATTGCGAAATTCAATTTCCCTCTTTTTGTGCAAATTTTCCATGCAGGAAGAGCAACATGAGAAATTGTACGTGTTCACTTTGGCATTACTTTTCACTCAATTAGCTCATTGATAAGCACACTTTTGGTTTTTCCTGTCATTCTCCTCCTTATCGCTCATCCTTATCACACTCACACTGCCCCATTTTATTTAATTTTCTTCATCTATTTTCCGCGCTGAACCACACACAGAGACCCAAGGCACAGAGTCTTTTATCACAATACTGCAATATGGAGGGAAAGATTCTCCTAATTAGTCAATGTACATTTATTCTTCTTCCGATTTTGTATAGGTACGTTTTTTTTTCTTATCAACCTGTAGTTCTTTTCTCATTTAGTTAAGATATCTTTCTACTCTTTATCTCTCTTACTTTATTCCACTTCCTTATTATGCTCTTTTCTGTTTCATTCAACTTTTTGTAAATTTTTTTTTTTTCAAGAAAAAAATATTTGAATATTCCTTCTTGAAAATTTATCGATAAAATAGCAAAAACACTTTAGCAAATATTTATATAAACACCTTCATAATAAAACAAAAGATAAATAGTATTAAAGGATAAATTAAAGATATCTTTTCTTAATCTCTGGAATTTTTATTCCAAATATTAAGAAATTATTCAAGATTTATTCCCAAGATTCCATTCTGGAAGACATAGATGATTATTAAAAAATGGTAATGGCCGCCCATTTTTTTTTGCATTTTTTAATGAAATCTTTCTTGGCATTTTTCTATGTGATCCCAGTGGAAAATGGAATTTTTTTGGCGATTTCTTATCATTTTTAGATTCTCTACAAGATCGTATGGATCTAAATTGTTTTCTAGACCCAGGACAACTCCCATATATGACTGAATAGCCTCCTTCCTATTCCGAAAAAAATGTAAAATTAAATGTTGAATAAAATTTTCTGTTGAGTTATGTTCTTTTCGAACCATACGATTCAATTAAAATCATTTTGTTTTTATATTCACTCAGTTTTTTAATAAATATTTGCACAAGTGTTCACGCTACTGTGAATTTTCACTCGATCATTCCATTTAGTTATAAGGTGATAATGGAAGGAACAAAAGAATTATAGGTATTTAATCTTAACAGCAAGAAAATATTATTCAAACTGTCTCCCAACATATTTTTAAATCTCACTTCTCTCTCTCTCTCTCTCTCTACCCACTCATCAAAATTAATTTTCTTTCTCCTCCTCCCCCCTCCCCTTTCTATAAAGCTTCGCGCACGATCATGCCATAATTGACGTCACCTCGCGACATAACCCCCACCCTAGGTTGAGCTTTATTCGCACATCTGACGGCGCGCCACCTATTTACCGTCCAATATTTGTAATAATATTTAGTAGCTAGGAAAGATTTATGTGTTAATTTTATGTCTCTCACTCGTGTTTTTGGCAGGTTTTTTTTTACTTAGCAAAGCCTAAATGTACATAATGTACAATTTTTTTGTTGGATCACTTTTTTCACACTATATGTTCCGTGAGCATTTTTTTTTATATACAGCATAATATTTTCTTTTTGAATAGACAAAAAACCATACCATGTGATTAGATAATAGCTTGTTGTAATATACCTTCAAGTGTTGGTGTGTGCAAAGTGATCGGTAATACATCAACCGGCAACACGCTATATTATGTATAATATAATATGCGACACGAGCTGAGGTCGCTCAATAGCAAATTATTAATTTATTTATGAAAATATCGCCAAAGATAGCATAAGACACACACATTCGATCGCCTCTATCGATTTCACAAAACGCACCGCATGTAGAAGCATATTTTTTTTACAAAGTCATACCATCGTCGTCGCGGAGAAATGTGGGAAGTTGAAGGAGAAAAAAAAGTGTTTATAGGTAGGTACCTACATAGTATTTTTTTTTCATTCAACTTTACCAATCTCACATTACTTTTAGCAACACTGTCTACCAGTAAGCCCTACCCAAATCGACAAATAAACCACGAATGGTAATCAAGTGTGACATATCAAATTTACACTTTGCCATTTACTAGATAAGTGAGGTTTGTAATTAAAAATAAATCTTCTATATCAGTAAACACTTTCCAAGAAAAAGATTGAGGAAAAAAATGTTAATGCGTGTACGCAGATTAATCCGGACAAAAAAAGTAAGTAACAGTTAAGAAAGTTTTTTTTTTCCATTTAAGATCAATTGCGCTAAAACTTCTTCGCATTATGTGCATTAAAATACTCACAGGAGAACAGTGATGAAAGTAATGTAAATATCATAAAGAATGAGCTTCTTTGCTTTTTCATAAACTACTAACTGTTAAAATTTTACACAGATTCATACAAGAAATAATGTAACTGGTCCATCATTCTTCGTTTTTCTTACAATATTTGTAAGATTTTTTTTAATCTTTTGAAAAAAATATTCAGGAAACCTATTATAGCTGAAACACAATTTCTAATGTAAAAAAAAAGATCTAAAATAACATAGGAAAAGCTTAGAATCTTCATAGAAACGAAAAGGGCTTTCACAGATTATTTATTAATCTATCCAAGAATCTGTAAACCAGCGTTATGGTTCACATGGTTTGTGTCTAGGATGCCATAAAGTTTTATATTGTTATTATGCTATATTTTACATAAATCTTTTTTAGGATTAAATGAAAAATAAAGAAAAGTTTGTGTATTAAATTGTAGCCTAAGCCGTCCGAAAATCCATTAAAACGTTATTTTTAAGATTTATTTTTAACCTGAAAAAATATCACTTATTACAAGAAATTCTCATTATTTCTGGCATGGATCTGTAACTTTGTGCATTTTAAAGCTCAATGAGACTTCAATAACCGGTCAAAACCTACTTTTTTCATTAAATTGCGAGTGAATATTGGGTCAATATTTCTTCAGTTTTCTTGACAATTGAAAAGAAATTAGGAAAATAACGTTTCCGTGTGGGAAAATTAACATTTTATGTTAAGAGCTTTAGAGATTTATTTTAGTTTCATCGAGATGTCATAGATTCAATTGAACCAAGACTCTGAATAGATTATAGAACAATTAAATTTTACGATTCTTTGCTAACACTTCGAGGTAAAAAAAAATAATTCTGTCATTCATAAACATACTTATTCATTAAATTTTAATTGAATCGTTTAATTGCAAATAACATATCCAATATTTTCTTTTTCATTTCCTTCACTTTAAAGGAAATACTGAAATATATTGAAATTTATTTTTTGGAAAAATATATTAAAGTATTCATATCTAAACGAGAAATATTATGAAAAAATAATAGATTTCAATTTCAATAAAGAAAAAAAAATTAATGATAGTGTGATGAAATTCATTTTAATGGCTAAAATATCAATTGCCTCAGTCAATTTGCAATATAAAAGACATCATTTCATGCTGATTTTTTTAAAATATAAATTCACATTTTATTTACCATGAGATTGAAATCAAATAAATCGTTTATGAATACATACAATATACATTGAATGTCATATGTGACGTTTCCTCATATTCAAAGGCAACCAGGTATGTTTATATAGAAGCACCCTTATGTTAAATCAATATACATAGCAATATCATAGAAATGCTTATATTCTAAGAAAAATAATATACCTTCGCTATTTCTTTTTTTTTTGTAAAACATTTCCATTTTAAAAATAAAAAAGTGCAACAGCTGCTTCGCAACCATCTTTCTGCGTTGGAATACGGATATAAATATCTTCTTTTTTTTCTCGATGTATATAAATGCGTTTAAAACATTTTCTTACAATACACAACGCGCGATAGGCTATATGAAAATTTTTCCATCCACCCCAACCACCCACCCAGAAAATCTATATATATTGAAAAGCAGCCGGATATCAAAGCTGCGATACAAAATGCCTTCATAATGCTAAAACATGTGAGCATCGGTGGAGGCACACCAGCAGTGTGTGGAAAGTCTTTTTCGCAATTTCAGTACGCACTATTTAAAAAAAAAAAGAAGAGAAGTGAGAGAGAGAAGAGAAGAATAAGCCAACATTCTGTGAAATGAGATTAGTGAGAAGATCCACATAAGAAGTTACATATAGGTATCGTTGAAAGAGAAATAAAAGCAATAATGTAGATGAAAGGAACAGCAGGAAACTTCCGCATTAAATCAATATAGTTCAACCAATATTAATTTATGTTCTCATTTTTTAAAAATAAAAAAGGGAATGGAAAGAAAATTCAGCATCTTCATTTCACAATAAAATTGTTTTCTTTTGGGAGCATCCACCCACTAGTGCGTAACATTGTATAGCATAACTTTTCATGTATGATGAAAAATTAACTACAATGTGTCTCCCATTTATTGACCTTGTACCACATTTCAAAATAATAATACAACCACACAATTTTCATACTGCACCACTTAATGCAGTTACCCGGTGTTCCTTTTCAACTCAACGTTTTATTACCTCTCACCTATGTATACCAACATTTTTCCTATGTACCTACACATTCCACATTAAACTACATACCACCACCCCATAGCAAACTCAACTTGCACCCTTCTATTGGGTTTGTATCTACTAAATTGATTCATTGAAACCTCTTTTTAGAGGTCATCCCCAACATGTGCTTTTCTGTTTCACGTGAGATAAAAGCCCCAACAAACATGTGGCTGCTGATGTACGTTTTTTTTTTCTTTTTCAATTTACCATCAACCTTTCACAACACCTCACCACGATTCAATAGCCCACCCTGCGAGACAAAAAAATCCCCCGGAGAGAGGTGAGTGATTTAATAGTTAGTTTAAATGGCATTTGCGTCAGATAATTTTCGTGCAATGCAGAATGGATGTATCTCCTGCAGACTCCGCAATCTCTGTACCACCTAACAGAGCAGAAAAATCCTTACAATTTTTCTAAATTTTTTTTTTTGATATTTACGTCTGGTAAAAAATCGTTGATGTCAATCTCAAAGCAATATTCTTAAAATTTCCCAAAAGTTCTAAAACTTTTTTTTTATCAAATTCTATTTGACTTATGTGAAAGTTTTTTTTTAAGGAGTTTCTTCGTATTTGTATAGAAAGACACCTAATTCAAGAAAAATCTTCATAGAATAAAAAAAAGATAAGAAATAGCTAAAGAAGCTTTGAATTCTCCATTAAGGAATCATTTAGGAAAACCGAGAAAAAATTGTCTAAAAATGTAAAGAGGGACGTCATTGTTTAGATTTTTTTTACTATAATTCTTTGCAGTTATTTTCCAGCCTATCCCGATGAAATAAATGTTTCTTTGGCGATTTCTTATTATGTTTAATCTCCAATCAATTTACCCAGGTTCCAATTATTTCCTCGAAAGAGGAGTTTTTTTTTATATAAAATCGGATAAACTCCTTCCCTTTCACAATGACGTCTGTATATGAATTACTACAAATCTGTCAATAACAAATTCATAAGGGTGATAATGTAGCGGATAACCTCCTTTAGCGGAAGTTTTGCTAATTTTTCCTTCACAACGAAATTGGTTATTTACATAAAAACTTTTTTTTTGAAAATTTCTATGTACACAAAATTGACAAAATAAAATTGTCAAATGTACTAAATGTGGTTTATAATGGAGAAATCCGGGTTAAACTTGAAAATTATTTTTTCAACGACCTTTTACAACTCAAAAAATATATATTGTTGTTTTTACTACCTAGATAAAGAGCGCAAATACATACACACCCCGACCCTATTTTATTAATCTTGCAATACAATAAAATGAAATCTATAATCCTCTCCACCCCACTTCTAATACTTAATCCGGGATTACTAAAAGTTGCTATAGTCTTGTTTTCCCTTTTAGTTTTTCCCGGAAGCTTATTTCTTATGACGAGGGGATTTGTTGCGCTTCGCGCAAATTTTAGAGAAAATAAATTGTGAAGGTTTAAAGGTAGATTAGGACGATTAGGGCCACTTATCAATCCCAAAAGAAAAATTCGCAAAGAGAAGAAATCATTTTCATACAACATTTCAGGCGCCAAATTCAAAAATTCGCAAAAAAATGTATGACCTTTATATGGGGGCTAGCTGAAGGGGGGCTTAGGGGGGAAAATGAATACGGCCACTCGAAACCGCCTGATATAAGGAGCCTCTGTACCAAATTTCATCGCAATCGGTTAAACGGTGTAGATTTGTATAGCTGTACAGACACGAAGATTACCAACAAACAGACCTTTCTTTATTATATAGATAAGACATAGGTAGGTGTATACCTACTTACATTACATAGCGAATTTTTCACGTGGAAATCAATCGCAACAAAATTGATAAGGTGTGACACAATTAAATCATTTTTTAATTCCTTTATACTGCTGAAGGTATGAGATTTCAACCAAAAGACTACATGTTATACTTGTTTTTATGATACGAGACCACTTTAAAAAAATTTATTGAGTTGGTGTCGACAGAGGGAAATGTTCAAGAGTAAACATTTCACTGTGAAGTAGTTCAAAAACAAGTATTATATGGATTTATTGTTAAAACATAATAAATACATTTATCATGTTTAACATTATGCAAACACCACTTAAACTACTAAAAAGTCTATATATAAATTTTCACAGAATTATAAATAAACAAATTGGGCTGAAGAAGAAGAAAATTCTATATTATCTTTATTTGGTGATTGAAGAGGAAAATTTGACATATTTTCTTTTAATCTTTTTGTTTTCATGGAAAGGAATAACATTTATGTTGAATAAAATCACATAATTTAAATAAATTGAATTGATATAAAATGAAACATTCAATGTATTTTTTGCACCACATTGCACAGTGCTTTATAAGGAGATTGTTATTGCTGTGTGGCATTTAATTATAATATTTTTCTTATATTTAATTTATCATAATCTCTGCCTTGCAAAACTCAATGTAATATGTATATATTTTTCCACAGAGTGTAGGCGATCTTGCTTTTAATACAAAATGAATAAAGTGAAAAATTGATGAAAAACTCACACAATTGTTTCACTTAACATTACCTTTGAAAATTGACGTCTAATCTTTATTATTTTTTTCTCTTTTTGATTTTTTTCTTTAACCCTTTGCACACATATTTATCGCAAGAAAAATTGTCTCACCGTATGGGAAAATTTAAAAGCAAGTGAAATACATAGGGGAACGTGGCCCAATTCGGACCACCGCCCAATTGCGACCTCCCCTTTTTCTCGTAAATGACGAAATATTATAAAATTAGTTTCACTACAATATGAAGATATTATAGTAAGATAATGTTAGCGCCTAAAATAAATTATTTTGTTTCACAACAGGGCAAATTAAAAATCAAAATTCATTTTCAGCACTTGGTCAACATTTTCTGATTTTAGAAACTAAGTTGATATGAGTTTTTTTCCCACTATTATGTCTCATATTATGCCGCGTTTCTGTAGCTTAGAGGGTCTAGTTTATTACTTGATTTACAATTTTTTGAAAGATTTTAGGTATTTTAAGTAATTAAGTGAAAATGTAATACATGCAGAATGGTCTAATTGCGACCCCCAAAATGTTTCAATTCGGACCGTCTATTTCCACCACTCACCACGGTAAAGCAGTCGCGCATGCGTGTAGTGGTGTGGCAGTGTCTTCCTCACACAGATCGGCCTGTGTTTTGATTCCAGGAAAATCATTATTTTTTTACGTTTCTTGAAAGTTTTTTCGCTGTGAAAATGTTCTTAAAGCCAAAGGGGAGTGCAGTTAGTGTAATTTACGCATTCCTCAGAAGAATTTTCGTGGATTTTCTGCGAATTACGTCAGTGAGTGCGCAATTGTCTGTGTGTGTGAAATTCCGTGTAGTCACCTCAAGGGCGAAATGTCAAAACAAATGTGGGGAAAATTGAAAATAAATTCTTGATTTTCCGGCTTTTCCGTGTATTTCATGGCAGTTTTCCTATTTATAGTAGTGATAAAAGTGACCTACTAGTGAAAAACCAACAAATTACAGCAAAAAAAGGGGGTCGCAATTAGAACACTCGGGGGGGTCGCAATTAGAACACCGTGGTGAAAAAGTGCAATTTTAGCACTTTTTTTTAATTCGACTATTACTCAGAACAGGTAAGAGTTAGAATGTTTGCATCTATAGAACAAAGTTAGCTTATTAAATGACCTTTCCAATGGTACCAAACTTGGAAAGATTTAATTCATTTTAATATGCCTTTTTTCAATCCTTCTGAAACAGAATTTTGGGGGTCGCAATTGGGCCACGTTCCCCTAATAAATTTTCTCGTTGAGAAATTTTCTCTCAAAACATTGGAAAGAATTGGCAAAAAAAAAGAGAAAATATTTTTGTGGTTATCAAGATTTTCTTTTCACATTATTTATTTGTGAAAATTATTAAGCTACAAAAATATGTTTTCAATTCTTTTAGAGATGATTTTTTTAAAATTTATTCTTAGGTATCTCAAAAAATTCTTTACAGTGGTCTGTTGCTTGAAGTATTGCTTATAGCAAACTGCGGCAAGAACATTTCATAATTATATATTTTATTTAATTTGAAAGAAAAATCTACAAAATAAACAAAATACTTTTCTTAATAAACATAATTAGAACTTGTAAAAAAAAATCGACTCTCACATAAATTATTTTCTTATCAAAACACCAATAAAAACATTTTGTACAAATCCTTATTTGTTTTGCGACATTACTCAAGAAGAAATTGTCAAATATTTTTCACACGTGTTATGTATTGTTCTAAATTTAGTTTCTTTTTAACAAAACATACAAATAAAAAGTTCCTTAACAAAACATTTTATGTAAATGATAATTTGAAATTTATTACTTGCAACAAACAACATTTAATCAAGCAAATACATTAAGAATTTGTTGAACACCTTCGTAATAAAATTCAAAGATATGTTCTGAATATTTTGATGAAAATAGAAAGTATAAAAAGTCTTGTGTTGTCACTGAAATTAAGACAGTAACACAGTTAGGTGCCACCATGAAGGGAATCCTGGTATTTGCTGCTTTTGCAGCTTCGTCAATTCTATCCATACCACTAGCACCTAATGTAAGTTTATTGAAAGTTTCCTTTCTGTTTTCCTCTAAAAGCGGAAGTTTAATAATTTTTTTTCTTCTCATAGCATTTCCATAAGCTAATGGATTTTCAACAAGAGTTTCCAAGAAATAATATAACGGCTCTACAGCCTAGAATTATCAATGGAAGCCCAGCCGCTCCTGGTACTTTTCAATACCAAGTCGAAATAACTATTTATGGTTTACTCTTGAGTGCTTTCTTGCTCATTGGTTGGTGTGGTGGAAGTATTATTTCAGAAACGTGGGTTCTAACTGCAGCCCAGTGTGTTAATAGGGATCCTGTGAGTATATTATTTTAATCTTCATCATGAATATGCAGAAAATTAGTGGAACAATAGTCAGAGAACTAAGCTCGTAAGCAAAGTGTAGCCGGTTCGAGTTCAGAGTTAAACTAATTTTTTTTCTTTTTATGAAGAAACTTTTGTAAGTTTTTTAAGTTAAAAAATCTAATTAATTTTTACTTATTCATCCCTTAATTTCAGTCTTTGCAGAATCCCCTACCCTTCATAGTTGTTGGATTTTCAATTGAAACCCGATCTGGGCAAGAAACCTCCATCTCCCTTAATGATGCACACGTTCATCCCCTATATGATTCAGATACACGAGCATATGATTTTGCACTCCTTCACACGGAAACATTAATTTACAACGCAAACACGGGTTCAATTGCATTACCACCAGCAAGTACGGTTCTCGATACATATGTCAATGACGTAGTAATTGCATCGGGATATGGTCCAACAACAAATACCCAAACAGGAACACCGTCGAGTACACTTATGTGGATTCAACTTCAAGGTATAACACGTGCTCAGTGCCAAGCTGCCTACGGAAGTCGCTTTATACCCTTTTCAAGCTTCTGTGCCGTGGATACAACTGCACCCATTGGTTCAACTTGCTCCTACGACTCCGGAGGACCCCTGACCCTCACTGAATCGGGTTCAACTACACTTATTGGCGTTATTTCCTTTACACACCCCACGGGTGGATGTAATGGATCACCCCAAGGATTCGCAAATGTGGCTTTTGCTATTCCATGGATTACAACCACAAGAAATGCATTCCCAAATTAAATGACTAATGCCTGAGGAGTAATAGACAGAGCTTACAGAGTATTTAAAGCATCGTACAGAAAAGAATATAATTAAAAGATCTGTATTTATAAAAACGTCCTCGCGTTGTAGAATATCCCAGAAGCCCTCCTTTATTTCTCCGAACGACCTACAGCAAATTAACCAATTTTTGTCAACTCTTCTTTGGTAAAATTCAATGAAACTTTCAAGAATGAATAAATTATTTTATCATATTCAAGCAAATTTATGTGTTTCCTCGATTTATGTTATTTTCAGGAAAATTGAATAATTTTTCTTTGCAAAATTTTCCACTCTTTGATATCATTTAATTATTTTGTTTGTGAAGGAATATAAAAAGCAAATAAAGTGAATTTTTTCAAGTTAGTTCAATTCAAATCCTTTCTTTGAGTGCCATGAAAACATCTAAGGTTTCTTAAAGAATTTTAAATTAAAGTAAAATATTTTCCCCTTCACACAGAGAACCTTTGAATCAACAGGTAGGAATGGCTTAAAATAAAAAGTGAAGTGAAATAAAGAATTTTGCAAAAATGTAATTTGCAATTTCATTTTGTTCTACAACATTTTTTCTTTTTTTACATTAAGCAAGAACCTTGTCTGGTCTTGAAATCTCAATTATTACGAAAACACCATAAAGTGAAATATTGTCTTTTAGCTTCATGTATTTAGCACGTTAGACTAATTTGCAAGAGAAAAAATTGTGCGGATTCATGTTGAGATAATTTCTTAATTAGACAAATTAAAAGTCCACACAGCTAAGCAACAATAAAGTCATTGAAAGTCCTCGTGACTTGTCTTGAGATTTATGAAGATGGACACTCGTGCTTTTTTTTGTGAACATAATAAAGAAATTAATTCAAAATGTTATCAATTTTCTCGACATCAACAAATTATTCTATTACAAAAAAACATGTTTGCAAGGTAGGTAGGTAGGTAAAATATGTTGCTAAAGCACGGCTTTGTTCTTGATAAATGTATAGTTACATTAATTGGGAAAATATGAAAATTCCTATCAATCACAACACGATATCTACATCATTCTCTTTCCCATCAATCGCATGCCTTTTACATTGAAAATTAATTGAAAAAATAGGTATATATAGTGAGGAACTCAATATGCCTTTCTTTCCCATAAATACTCCCTTGATACAATTTGATAAAATAAATCCAATATGCGAGGAATAAATATACAAAAGATTATGTACATAAATTCACTGTGTGAAGAAAATTTTCTCATCGCATTGAATTTGCAATTTGCCGGTGATATAAATGTAAATATTTTAGTATATAGCATCCAGTTCATCTCCGTTCTCTATCCCATCTTTTGTAATTTATTGCTGAGAAAATAATTTCCGACTCAAACACTCCTTCACCGAAAAATTAATCTAAATCAATTCTCACGTACAGCGAAAAATAAAATTATTCATATTTTAAATAAGAAATGAAGATTTCGTTAAATAATAGTTAATTGAAATGCAAAAAATAATTTCCTTTATATAAATGATGTTATTGCGTTCGATGAATAAAAAATAATTAAATCAGATTCATTTTTACATTAATAAAACAGCTGAATTGTATAGATATTTATAAATCATTCCTCAATACAAATTACCCCTAAACGGTGGTGTAATAGGTAGAGCACTCAACTCATACCCAAAATGTCATCAGTTCGAATACAGGACCATTCTACCCTTTACACGCGGACAGAATTTTTTTGTACAAACTTAAGAAAAGATTCTTTATCAATATCTTCTATTCTACAGCAGCTAACTAACTAATATTTCGCATTATTCCATCCAATATAGGTAATTTAATGGGTGTTTCGGCAATTTAGGAATTCCTTTTTTGTTACTGCAAGAAATACAGACAAAACATTACGTAATTAGCACCCACGAAATCCCCTTCACTGTGTCTCTTCGTCTTCGTTACTATACCCAGCACTACTTATCTTCATTTAGCCACATGAATTGGTACGAAATTTCCTTTAGCGACAAATTATTGCAACACCAGATGCTCAAACTTTATATGGGTGACACGATGATAATAAAAGTAATTTCTTACTTTCGAAGATGTCTCGAAGAAGTTACAAATAATGGAGAAGATAAAGTATTTCAGTGACAATCTAATGCAATAATACATTGTGCTTTTATTTTAATTTAGAGGTGTTTTTTTTATTCTCTTTTTTTCTATACTCTCTTTGCTTCTCTTGTTTCACCATCATGGGTCTCCCGTATAATATTAATTCGCGGTCTGATTGTGCTAATAAAGCACTTTAGTGGTGTTATTTCTTCACCCAACTAAAATTGAACATTACTGAGTGAGTGAGAGGTGAGGTGCGCTATGATGAAAAGAGAGACCAAAAGAACTTACAAACTCTTATATCATAATACATATGGCATATAACTCCCCCTCCCATCAAAAAGACTTTGGGAGTTTAGTCCGCGCACTGGTCTACCTCGTGGTAAGAGTTTCATTTTAATACTTTTGGGTAAATTAATAGTTAACTTTTATGTATCCACAAACATCACATCGTCATTGTATACCACCTATATATAAAATGTTGGTGTTCAAAATACATTTTCAGCACACTTCTAATATACATTTGCTTGACCTTATTTCACATTTGTGACTTTTCAGAGTTCTACATAATTCTCTATCCTTCTTTCCCACATTGCTGTGGGATGTGTGTGTTGTGAGAAAGAACTAGTATAGCAGCAATGTAAGAGGAAATAGAAGAAAGAAAATTTATAGCTAGACAACCAGCTGATCTGTAACTTCCCCACCCCGCACAAAAAGATCCCGCGAGAACTTCTTATACGCCTCCTTACAAACGTTCTTTCTCTTTCCACCATTTTTTTTTATATTTGCGGCTTTTAGTTCTCAATTAATATCCCCACACGTTCAATATTCCCCCCATATAAATCCTCCATAGCTTACATTTTGTACATAAATCGCCGGTTCTGTTACCAACCGACCGCTCTCTTGCAACACATACACCTCAACACACACATTTCACGATCTAATGATGTCTTGATGAATAATTTACCTTTTTTTTCTTTAGAAAATATTTCCTATTACTTTTAAAATATTATTCTTATTGTAATAAATTCAATATTGCAATTTATAAATAAAAATAGGTAGCAATATAAATTCCCAAAATTCAATATATTGATAAACAAGCATGACAGCATGTTTTTCAACAGTACGGAAAACCTTTTTTTATTTATAGAAATTTTCATAAAATTTTCCACGACACATTTCAATAGGAATGGCTTTTCAAAAATTCCTCACAATTCGTGAGACAGCAAATTGTTTAACTCTTTTTTTATACCCCTTAATGTTCATTGATTGTCCATTGTTATTGGTTAATTATAGTTTGAAATTGATTTTAAAAAATTATTCTTTTTGATAAATTAAAATTTTTGAAACTGAATAAAATTCAAAGACAAATATTAAAGAAAAAGAATTAAAATTTTACGTGATGTTGTAATTTTTCCATTTATCGAATTTATTTGCTTTTCGAACAAGAGAAGAAAGTGGAATTATTATTAGCCAAAAAATCCCGATTGGTTTCTAAGAATTCCAATAGAAGCAAAAATATTTCTACATGCATTAAAAATAAATTCTTTCGGTAATTTTAGATAATCATCTTCTTCATCATCCTCATTCTGTCTATTTATTTCAATAGATGATAGATTTTATTCTGAAAATCATTGAAGCCGGATGTTTATTGAAGAAAACCCCCTAATTTCCAGATAATTTCGCAGGAATGCCACTCACGTGATTTTTTTTCTTGGATGGGATATAAAGCAAATTAAAGGAAAGCATAACTTCCCCCACAAATTCTCACATAAATTTATTTTTGTACACAAGAAATTATATTCATTCGCATGAATTTACAAGAAAATAAATATTTGTAGAGAACGTTTTAAAATTTTTTTATTTCTTTCCTTGTAAACAATTTATTCAATTATTGAAATTAAGCCACGGTGCTCAAGAATAAAATTCTTCATCAAAATGATAAATGAGAATTATCGCTCGGGAAAAAGAGCTGATAAAGAAGGGCCTGTATGGATGGTTTTCAAGAAATTTTCCACTCAATCACACCGAATTTTCTATCTTGATGATTATTCATAAAATACTTCTGAAAATACCATAATATCCTTTGGCAACTTGTGCTATTTACAAACCTACTAAAATACATCTTTTTCTTATGCTAAACACTCATGCGCAATCATTATCCACGCGCTTAAACTTTTTGGCATCATTCACGAAATTTTTAAATGCAGTTTGTAAAAGAAAAAAAAATGTGTCATCTATGTTACGAAGCTTGAGTTAATTTTGTAGAAATCTTTTTCTACCTATGTATTTTGTTCTTTCTTTACAATATAAAAATTCAAAATTCTTTGTAGAATTCCGTTAAAAAATTTTTTAAGATTTGAAAGGTCTAAAAAATTAGTAATTTTAGACCATCTAGCTAAGACACAATTCACTATGTTGAAGGAAAGCTTTCAAATTCTAGGCATATTTTGAATTGACTTAATGCGAAATAAAGACAGAGTTTGATACAGAAAAGATTTACTTTCCCTTATAAAAATAAATGTTTTTCTTAATAAAAAGAAAGTTCTAAAAATGTTCTAACCCATTTTTTAAATCTTTAATTCTCAAAATTGTCCAAAAAAAGCAATTTTTAATTAAAATTCCTGAAATTTCGCACAAGAAGTTCTAAGACTCTTGTTGTAACTAAATCTAATTGACTCTTTTAAAAATTAAAACTTTTAATGTTTTTATGCACTTCAAGTCGACAAAGAATATTTTCTAAGTGTACTAAAAGTAGTACAGCGTGCAAATCTTGGTTAAAACATTTTTTTAAAACACCCTAAAAGTCATTTTCTGCTGTTTTATTCTTAAAATTGCTTAATAAAATACTAAGAAAGTGGAGTAATCTTAAGGACACTTTCACTTGTCTTGGCTCCATCATTTCGTGGATGTTTAAATAGTTCTCAGACATTATGGAGGCAAATTAATCAATAATTTCTCAAAGATGGAATTAAGTCAACATTTATATAGGTAATACAGTTAATATAGAAATGTCTTTTAAAATTCCTTGGAATTGCTATTTAACGACAAAATGCGCAAAAAACTAATTTCTTGTAATTTTAAGAATAACTCAATGCTGTGTACTAATCCTTATGAGAACGTTTCTATATAAATTTCTTTTTATATACACAACATACAAAACCATGCTGCGTGTTCTATATGTCACATATAGAGAAAACAATTTGTATGTGTTATTTGCTAAAGTTCTCTTGTCTTTTCCAAGAGTCTCATATTATGTAGAAAGTACCTTATTCTCTCTTTCCTCTTTCTCTTTGATTCACAAGTTTTTTTTTTTATATAACTGTGCACTATTCATTACAATTGAGAAATGAAGGAATTAAGAAAAGAGCATAAATATTGTGTGAATGTGGGGGGAAAAGTAAGAGAGATACGGTGGGGTAAAAAAGAGCGAGAGAGATGTATAGAACTATACATAAAAGCTGTTACGTTATTAATAAAACGAAATAACGTGAAAAATTTACAATTTCTCACTGTGTCACCTCTCTTTCCTTTTTTTTCAATTAAAAGAAAGCTTTTTTCATTCAAATGAGCTTATTTTTCTTCGCACAATAATCCTCCCTTTATGCTGATTAACTTTTTTTTTTCACCTCCAAAATTTCTCCTAATATACCTTCACACTCATCTAATAAATTGCACAAACCAAACTTTTTTTTTCAGATTGGAGGTTATTCAGAAATGAAAATTTAGGCAGAATCACAAAAGATTTGTTGTGGATTTATTTCACAATTTTTTTTTACACATCACACACAACACTACATTATATAACTTTATTTATTGCAATTTTATGATTATTTTTTCTCTCTTCTATTTGGTTTTCAATATTGCCACATTTTCTGTCTAATTTATTTCTTTATGAATTTTATTTTATTTTTTTATAAAATACACTCCCACTCACAAATTTTCCTTTTTACCCCTCACTTCTTTCTCCTTAACCTTAAATGCAATTAACCACCGTGCTGCATTTAATCATAAATACACAACACGACGTCGTTCAGAAGAATAAATGTACAGAGACTAAAAGAATTTCTGATTGATAGAAAAAATATTTTTTAAAAAAGATTTTCATTAAATAAGAAAACTACTTCATTATATACTTTTATTTCCCGCAAGTAAAACCAGGCAACAAAGTCACAACGTAATAGCACTGGGGTTATAAGAAGTGTGAGCCAGAAGCAAAATCAATTAAATTTATGTGTAAGTCTCTCAACCGTTCAGATATAACTGAAAATTGTGACTTGAAGAAATTTTGCCATGAGCTCGGGTGCTCCAACACTGCGCCACATTGGCGCAAAACACACACCTCTCAGCTGTTGGCGCTCCTCCAACTTTACCACCAACTTCAATAGATGGCACTCATAGAGATATACAAACTAAAATACACATCGCGTAGGGGAAACTGGGGTAAATTGGTGAATTTTAAAAAATAAGAAAAAAAATTGTTAAAGAGTTACAAAAGGATTTTTCGTGATTATAATTGAAAAAAGATGGTAAATATTTGCCTAAAAATCTAAATAATGACGTCATTCATTAAATTTTTTGGTCAAATTTTTGCCAAATTTTCCCAATTAATCCAAAAGTGGAAAATGAAAAGTCTCTGAGCAAGGAGAAAATTATTTTCTTTTGAAAATGACTTGAAAACTCATTTTCCCATTGGAATAGACAGAAAATCTTATGAAAAAAAAGGTTTCTCTGCGTTATCAAAAGACGTTTCGAATTCATTCAAATTCTTCTTCAGGTCTTCAAGAAAAGTTTATCTCAAGGGGTGTTTATCTACTTTAAATTATTCGGATTTTCGGAAATATTCGGAATATTTCCTAATACAGTCATACCCCGCTTAATCAAGTCTTGGTTAAACTCTTCTTACGCATTAGTTTTAATGGGTAAGAAGAGTTTAACCAAGACTTGATTATGCGGGGTATGACTGTATTCGCATGATTCGCCAAATAAATCAAAATATTTATTTTTCCTCTCAAAATGGATCAGAGGAGCAGAAGCATAAAAAAATTAAATTAACCCCAAAAAGGAATAAAATCATGTAAATTCAAGCCAAAAAGTAGTAATTTTAACCTTAAAAAAAAGAAGAAATGGAAGACGAAAAATTTATATTTAGTTTATAGTCCTAAAACCGCACAGATTGAGGAACAAGAGGTTTAAAAAAATTAAATTTAAGCCTGAAAATGACTAAATTCGAGACGAAATTTAGTAAATTCAACCCTTAAAGGAGCCTATTCTTTTTTTTCGTTTTTATTTCATTTTAATTTACTTATTTTTAGCATGGCATGTTCATGTGAATTAAAATATTGAGATCTTCGGAAATATTCAGATGATTTGCCATAAAAACCAAAATACTCTGCGGATAAACACCCCTTGGTTTTTCTTAATCAAAAATTTTTTTTTCTAAAACCTTTTCTCCAAAAAAAATATCTCTCAGCCCCAGATTTCCCTACACTCTGGTATATACCGCTTACATTTGAAATGTTTCATTCCCCAACAAACATTACTAAACTTATAGCTGAGGCACGCTCACAATCTCATTCCTCCAACATTTCCCTCTCTCTTTCCTCAAAAGGCCAACTCCAAACATTGGCGTTTTAACTCCAATTTCCACACACAACAACACAACAATTTAGTTCCCCTATCTTCCTACTTTACACCACGCCGATAAATCACGACAGATTGCGGTATCATGTATCAAAAACATTATCCTTTTGATTGCAAATAATTAAATTAGGCACTCCATTGCTATATATACACATATCAGACAATTATTATGAGGAAATCCCACAAACGCATCAATTTAGAGAGTTATCGCATAACATAGGATATACCTCAATTTTATTTTACATCCTGCTGGCACCCCATCTCACATCAAACCACAAAATTCCACATGATTTCCACATGTATATAAACCACACAAGTTGTCCTTCCTGGACGGAAAATGTGCACGATTTATAGCAATTTGACCCCACAACCCCCCGTCGAAAACAATTGACCTATATATGATTTTTTTCTCCTCTCTGTCACATAGCTATAAATAATCCCAAGATCGTGATATCTGATTGTAAAGAGAGAGAGCAAGACTGCGAGAGGGAAAGGAGCAGTCAGATTGTGCTTAAATTGTAAATTTTTTCTTATCTGCAATGCATGTGCAAAGGACCACAAAACTAGCCAGGTGGATAAAAAAAAATCATAGAGGAGCATAGGGTGAATTTGCACTTTGTTTTTTATGATTAGCTGCAGCACTTACACAGTAGAGAATATAAAGGAGTTTATTCAGAGTTATTCGAGATATCACATCATTTAAAAAATATTTATTGACGAGAAATAAAATATTTTAGAAGATCAGAAAACATTTTAAAAATAAAAAGCTAATTAGGTCATAATTCCAAATAGAATTAATCAAGAAAAATCAGAAGAAATATTAACTCAAAAATTGCAACAAAAAACCTACGCTGACTACGCTTCTATTGTAACTCATAATCTATTTAAATGCATAAAGCATATGCGTTTAAGCATTATTTGATGGGTATTTTAGTAGAATTTCTTTCTTCGGACAGAACCAAACTTTAAAAGACTTTAAAGATATATATTTTAAAGATTTTACCGAAATTTAAAAGGTGTGACTTAATTTTCTTTCTTCAAAGAAAAAATAGTGAAATTGAATAAAAATAAATTATTACTTATTTAAATACAGTCAGGTCTGAACGGTTAAGAACGTAATAAAATCTTAGTCCAACTGGGTTTATTTTTGCGAGAAGAGTAATTATTTTTTACACTTAATTCATTGTTTTCACGTATGTTTTCCATATATTAATTACACATAGCGTAATACAATTTTTAGAATAAGCCGGACCTCAACGTAAAAAAAGTTATTTAAATAGGAATGTATATAGAAAACAATAAAACTATCTTATGTTGCATAATTAAATAAATATTTGAAAAATATATCAACAAAAATAAAGTTAACACCGGAGGACCAAAAACCCTAACCTCAAATTTTGACCGTAATTTTCTCTCAAAAAGGAAAAGTTTTTCCAAATTTTCTTTTGACGAATCTAAAGTAATTGATTTGCCTTACACAAAGATGTAAAGTTTATCACAATAAATTAGATAGATTAGATTTTATGTCTATATTGAAAGACGAATTGGCAGCGAGTACCAGTTTAGTCCTTACAAATATACACTTAATAAAAAGTAGTTTGGTTACTACCAACTAATTTTAAATACTATAAATCTAAATTTTTTACATCTTATTTGAACTAATAAATCGAATTTCAACGCAATCTTCAACAAGGAGAAATTTTTATTGGGTTACCCATTAACCAAGCAAATGTCAAACGGAAATTTTTTTTACTTGGTTGCGACATCCATTTCGAGATGACCCAATAGATAAGTTAAATGAGTTAAATTAGGTTGTTTCAGCTAAAAAAAAAATGCACGTATTTTTCACGATATTAGCGCCAGCTAGTGACAGCTCTGAAAAAGTACTTTAAAACCTTCTCAAATTACTAAATTCGATTATTACTCAGAACAGGTAAGAGTTAGAATGTTTGCATCTATAGAACAAAGTTAGCTTATTAAATGACCTTTCCAATGGTACCAAACTTGGAAAGATTTAATTCATTTTAATATGACTTTTTTCAATCCTCCTGAAACAGAATTTAGGGGGTCGCAATTGGGCCACGTTCCCCTATAACTCGAAAAGCAATGCTGAAAACAATTAATTATGATTTTATTATGATTTTTGAGAATCATTCCCAAGGTCAGAGTTCAAGATCATCTCACTTAATGGGCCCACAGGTCATGTTTGTAATGTATTCTAAGTTAGAGTGATTACCGCAGGAAAATAAGAAAAGGTGTTCAAATTAACGACAACGTGAGGAATTTACACGCATGATTTCCAGGCTTTTACCCAAAGATTAAACGGTGGTAGACAAATTTTGCAAGAACATGTCAAAAATAATTAAATTTCTTGATAATTGTGGCAAAGATGCTAATGTATGTGTCAGCTGGTGCTGCGGCTTTTTTTTATTTTAAATGAATTTCCCCGCCTGATCATCATGGGAGAAGAAAAATTGATAGCGCATAGAATTATATTAGCATTTATAATGAGAGAGGCTGCGTGGAGCCCGATAAATAATGGGGGATGAATCAGTTATTAGGCAGACACATCAGATGGGGGAATTGGAACCAATATTGGATGGAGATCATAAAATTTGCGCAATGCTCTGAACCAATTTGACCTTAATTCGATTAACGTGGTGATGTTGGTGAAAAAAATAAAGTTTAAACGATGTGGTGGAATGTCCCTGTTTTTCATGGAGGATTTCCTCCTGGGGGCGAGTTTTATTTACCTACAGAAACACGTAACAGTGTCATCAATGGTCAGGGATGTACCGCCACTACTGGATATCACGGAATACCTCACGGATGCCTTCGTGAAGAGTACTCCGGGTCGATTTATCAAATAACTAAACATTCTTTTTATTTTAAGAATCTCTAAGCGTGTTCTTCGTCTCACAGTGGCACAGAAGCAACTGAGGGGACAATTGTCACCCAAGCAGAGAGCCCAGAGGAGGAGTGCAAAAATTCTTAATGAAATATAAATGTTGTACGGCTTCTTCGACGTTCGCATCTGTCGCATTGTTACACTCCGTCAACATATTTTCACCCGGTTAGCAGTGATTCTCTCTTCAGCTCTGTGAGATGGAATTCCTTTAAATCTCTCAAAGGAATTCCTCGAAAAAAAAACAAAAACTCCCAACAGGGTGGACGACAACACAGTAACCCCATTCCCTCGTGACATCATCAAACATTGAGGATGAGGAGTACAAGAAAAAAAAAAGAAGGTAGACTCACCCCATAAACCAATCCACCGTATCCTTTAGATATTCCGGGAGGCGCTCCAGCTTGAATGTGTTGTCTTTTTCTGCGACACGAGAGCTCCCAAAAGGTGTCCTGTGCAGTGTCTGCAAAAAAAGGAAACAAAGACGTCCCTCCTTGGTGTGCGAAGTTCCTCTTCGGCAATGTAGCGCAAGTATCCTCCAATCAGGGTCACTCGGATGTTACGTAAGCCACCATAGCCTGCAAAGGAGGGAAGATGTCAAAGATTACCCCTGAGAGAGGTTAGTGTCCGGACAGCGGGGGGTATTTAAGTGTGAGGGGGACAACCTTGCAGGATCAAGCCAAGAGCCCCCCAATTGTTATGTCAGAATTTTGTTTGGTTCTTTGTGGTTCAGTTTTTCACGTAAATATCCCAGTTTCACCGTCAATTTCTCACCTATTCTGCACTAAAGGTCAAGATGAGGGGCCTAGTTGGACACTTTGCACATTATTTAGTCGATTAATTTAGTCAATAGTCAGTGATTTTTTAACATTTCGCAGCTGATTGATTGGAAATTATAATAATGAACAACCCGGCTGGAATCACAACTGTCTCAATGTGTCAGAATTCTCTATTATTCACATCACTGATACAAACCACATACGTACCCATTGCAAATATGGGAAAAATAGTAATTTTGATAAGAGCGGGCAAACAAAATAATTTAATTTTCTTTATTTTTCCTCTAATAAATTTTTGAATGAATTTAAGAAAATCATGAGACGTTAAATTAAATTGTGAAGGAATTAATTTTTCATTGAGAAGGTTTTAATAAAAGATTTGTTTAGTTTAGATTTAGAAGGCTTAGAACAAAATCAGGGTGAATGATCAGAATAAATGTGTTCTAAACGTCCTATTAAATTCATTGAACTAAAAGAACTTGATTAAAACTGTTTAAAAATCATCCAATTAATTAAAACTTTATTGAAAATCCTTTAAAAAAAACATTTAAAGCTAAAGAAAACTAAGAAAACTCTATCAAATTTTTCGAATTTTTTCTTTCAATCTTTAGATGATTTTTTACCGGATTTAGAATAAAAAATCTATTTACATGGCAAAAAAGCTCGGCACTCAATAAAACAAGAAAAGGTAGAAAATCAAATAAGAAAATCCCCAGAAATTCTCACAGACTCGATAAAGGTTTATCTAAAAATTGAAACAATGACGTCATTATTATATTTTTTGTTTCTAAGATTTGAATTTAGCTGTTAAGACGAAAATTTTATTTTCTTTTCAATTTTTTAAAAGAAAGAGAGATTTCTAGCCTTTCCAGCAGGTGCCTGAAAAATGTGATTTTCTCGACTCCTTCATCAGGCCATAAATAAAATTATTAAATCTAATTAAATGAATTAAATAGAAGACTCCCAAGATTGCTAAACATTTTTTATATCCATAAAAACGTTCAAATAGGCATTGTTTTACTGTTTTTGTTTGAAATAAAACACAGATATTAATCACAAAGGTTCCATCGGAATTTACCTTTGGAGAGGCACTCCCAAAAGAATAATTTTATTGTTCTTATTTACAGAATTCTCTTTTGAATGTCTCACAGAAAGCTTTAACAATATAATACATTAATTCTTCTAATTCTCTATTTCCTCTAACATTGCAGCATGATCTTTTGGAATTTCAATTGCATTTTTTCGAGAAATTTATTCATAAAGCTTCTGAAGAAGCAGCTCAAATATTTTTTTTAATTTAAATTTATTTGCATTTTGTGATGTCAAAATATGAATTTCTTTCCATTTCCTCAACTTAATTAACACGCATACGTACAAAAAATAATTAATTTAAGCTGTGAAAAGAAAATATTAATATGGTATTTGTTTACCAAATGCGAGAGAATTTTTAATGTCGTGGGAGTTTTTTTTTCTTTCCTTTTTAGTCACATTTTACAAACTAATTATAAATGAAAATTAAAATAAATTAGAGCGATGATAAGAAGCATAAATACAAAATGTTGGAATATTTATTATTTTTTACATCTAATACCCGCTATCGCAGACTAAAGAATTAGTCTTAAAATAAATTAAGTAATAAATGATTCAAAAAATGATTTCATTTTCCTCTATAATTTGTGACTTATGAGGAAGACGAAAAATGTAAGAAGCCCCGTGAGGAAGCTCGTCTGGTAGGCCAGAGACCACCCTGTGCTCCTCCTGAAAATTAAAATGAATTAAAAAATATTTTTTAATATTCTTTAAATTTCTAAACAATAAAAATTAATTACTGTGATGAATATCTTCGCGAATTTGAAGATGATCCAAAGAAGTTTGGCATTGGAGGATCAATTCCTGGGACTCTGCTATCAAAGTACGTGATTATCCATGAGAAAGCAAATGCAGCCAATCCACAGAGAAGTGGCCAAATGAGATATTGCCCACGGAAGCCCGATTCCCAGTAGTATTTCATGTACTCCTGCCCCGTAGCTGGATCTATCCACATCGCCCTCACAAGTTGTCGCCACTCAAGTGCAGATTGAACGGATGACTCTGTAAAAAAAAAAGTAAATATTTTGCGGTGTACTTGAGCATCTGGTATGACCACGAAGCTATTTTCAATTTCCAAACGCGGCGCGATGACTTCATTCTGCATGTGGCGAGATAATTAAATTTTGCGCTTTTATCATTCACTATCGCGCGAAACACCTTCAGCCTCAAAAATCAGAATTTAAATCAATATTTGAGATATTTTTGGCATTTTATTGGGAGCTATTGATGAAGGAATTTCATCGAGAAATAATGATTTGTTTTCATTATAACGCAGCTTGTTTTGGGAGCATTTTGCCGAAGAAAATATTTGGGATTAAAAATAGATACGGATGATGCATAGGGTGGTCGATGATTACAGTAAAATATATTTATTCAGCCGTCGCAATAGAAAGAATTTAGGGGATACTGGGGTTGAGTTAGTCAATTCTAAAATTTTGTAGGTGAAAAAAAATATCTTAAGACTCGTAAATCGGTCAAGGTTTCAGTGTTCCATTCAAATATTTATAGATCTTTAAAATCTCTATAAATTTATTTTCTTTTCTATTATTTAAGTTTATTATTAAGAAAGGTCCGTTATTAATTAGTCTGATTTAAAAAAAAATGGCCTTAACTTCAATGTGTTTTTGTTGAAATTCTTTTTAAAAAATATTTATAAAATAAAAACTTTAAAGACTACCTACATGTTAACCCTTTCATGACCATTTTTTTATGATTTTACGATTATTTCTTTATTATATTCATTCGGTTTTTTTTTGTTTTTGCTTCCGAATAGTATTTAATAACTCTAATTTTCTAATTTTAAAATAATTAAAAACACAGATTTGTCCATTTTTATATATTTAGTATGTTTAGCAATTTTAGGGCCTTATTTAGTGTAATTTTTTTTTATTTTATGAACTTTTATTGAAAGTCGTCAAAAATTTTTTTTATAAGATAAAAAATATTTTACGCAGTATGGGTAAAACCTTTGAAATGGTCATTACAAATTATTCCACAAAATTGTGAAGAATTTATTGAAAGCATGAGGGGCACAATTGGTTTATATCGTTAATTTTTAAAGCTTAAAAAATAGCATAAGAATTTTTAAATTTCACTAAAGTCGAAAATTTAAATTTCAATTAAGTCGAAAAGATTCGGTTAAAGAAAAAATTTTAGAATTTTTTAGGTGAAATCTAAGAAAATAGCTTAAAAAATGACTTCTTGACAATTTAAAAATTAGACGTTAAGATAACTTCAAATATTACCTTAAAAATATGGGTCAAATGACTCTTATTAATTTTTATTTAAAAAAAAATGTGAAAAATCGTCTTTAAAAAACAAAGAAAATTTATAAAACTCATTAAATTTTCTTTGAGTTAATAAACAATAAACGGAAAAACTTTAGAATACAGAATAACCTTCGATTTCTACACATCCTAGAACTTAAATGACCTAGGTTAATTTTTAATACTTTTGGGGTCAAGAAGATCAATAAATAGATTTAAGAAATTGATCAAAAATGATCCTTTAATCAATAAGAATATTAAAAAGTCTTGTCGATCGTGAAAGAGTTAACGTAACTCTTACAAAAAAAATGTAAACAATTCATTAAATGATAAATTTTTAATTTTTTTTTCTATCTTATATCGTCTTATCTAATCTAATAAATTAATATGATGTCATCGATGCTATTTTGTGTATGCTCTTCTGCTCTTGTTTTCCCTACTAGACCAACAGACTACAAACAGATGGTTCTGAAGAGCGGGTTTACTTTTTACCGTGAATGACCTCTCGTGGCCCTTGACCCTTGCAATTCAGTGCATTTGGTTGTCTTCAGTAATATTGTCTGGTTGGTCAGTAAATCAAAATTCCCCTCTGATTTTATAATAATACAAATAAATGAAGAAACAACCACAATGAACTTTCACTTTCCACACTTTTTCAGCATTTTCAGCACTTTTGCGGTTGTGGTTGTCGTTGAAAATCGATTTGTTTGCCCTGCTACACAATGGAATAGATATACAGACACATACGGGAATGCTATATAGCAGCGATGAAATAATAATTGAACCTGCGGTGTTGGGAGCACAAAATACGCACCACAAATATTCCTTCTTTACGAATAAATTGGAAAAATGAATTTTCTGTTTGCTCTGAAGGTTTTTCATTTTGGAAAAATTGCGCGCGGATTTTTAAAAATAGCCCAAGCAGGATGGGGGATGTTATTTCAACAGAAACTTCCATACTTAACATGAAGGTCAGCTTTCCGATGAGAATCAATACGGTGATGAGGAAGAGAACCCCCGCGAGGCTCTGCTCTGTGATGCGGGGTTTGAAGAGGGGCTCCTCAGTGAATGTTCCCACGACCCTCTTATCCATGCCCCCATTGCTGTGTCCATTGCTGCGGTGCAGCACTTTCTTCCCATTTTGGGAAATTAATCTGTCGGTATCCTCCATGTTGTGGCTGCAGCAGCAGAAAATTGTACGACTTCACGGCACTTCCACTCTCAACTGCACGCCTGTGAAGCTTTCCGCTTTGATGGTGCCTCACAGGCGACCCACTCCCGCCGCTCTGTGGCTCTGTTGAAGTCAACACACGGCGGGCGATGACGAAATCATGCTGATGAGTGGACTGCGCACACTTTCAGCCAGCTGTACGGGGAGGGGGCTTCCTTTGCCCAATATTTAACTAAGCAAAACAGCCCAACTTCTCTCCAACAACATGCAACCATTAGGATAGAATTTCCTGCTGCATCCAGCAGTGGGTGAGGTAAGTGAACCTGAGAGTGCCCTGAGGGGGATCCCAATTCAGCTCTGGGCGACCTTTATTAAATTACAAATGAGAAGTGCATGACTAAGGGGTGTAGCATTCGAAATGCAAAATACCATCGAAAATTCTAAACTTTTAGAAAAATAAAGAAAAGTTAGTTATTCAGTATCTTCAATGTAAAATTAGTATATCGGAATGATTTAATGATTTTTTTCTAATTTATTCACACAACGAAGAGCAAAGTAAGAATCAAACTTATGCAGAGGACTGAAGTTGGCCACGGTGGCCAAAATAGAAATTATTTTTAATATTTTTTGTTATTATTTCTTTTCTTTCTTTTACTTGGTTTTTCACACTTTAGTGCCACAAAAATTGTAGGTACACAGAAAAAATCTTCTATAAAAACGTTAACCCTTTCATGACTCAGTAGGCGAATGTGAATTACTTGAGAACTCAAAAACATAAATTCAATCGGATATTTTAATCAATTAATTTTTATTTAAAAACCGAAGTTGCGCAACCGATTTTTCAAATTCCTAATTAACCCTTTCACGTCTAAAATGAGAGTTAAGAATATTGTAACATTGATCTTTTCAACATGATTTTATCCTAAGGATATTTTTAGAGAACATTTCTCAGTCATAACATCCCTTCAGTGGATTAACACATTTATAACTTATAAAACAATTTGAATTAATTTAAATTCTGAAACATAAATAGTTTCATGTTTAGGTCAGCATAAGATCCTGTTGACGTTAAAGGGTTAATCTTATACGCCTATAGTTTCCCTTTTCTTTGTAGAGCCTAAATTTTTTGATTAAATTTCTTATAAGAAATTCCTAAAATATTCGTCAAAATTCTCCTATAAATGAACCCTTTCGCATTCTATAGGGTCATACATTGGTCTAAACGTGAAATATTCTATCGTTTCCTTGAGATATTTTATTCTCATGTTCTATAGAGGACCATTTCTTAATCAAAATGTTTTCTTTGACTTCTTTTGCGTAATAAATTTTCGAAATTTTCTATTTGGAAAATCAATTTATTTAGGAAAATCTAATATTTAACGTTTAACCCTTTCGCGTCCAATGAAACATGAAAATATTGAAATATGCGCTCATTTATTCTATGAATTTTCTCAAAGGACATTTATCAGGCAAAACGCCTTCTTCGACTTCTTCTGCGTGAATTACATGTCTTTCTAGCTATAGGAAAAACAATTGAATTCATAATAAAATGGGAAAGTAAAATGTTTCACGTTTGGGTCTACGTACGATCCATAAAACGCGAAAGGGTTAAATCAGTCGAATCAGTATTATAAATATGTAAAATCTTGAAATTGTGCCGAAAATTCTTTAAAAAAAATCGAGAGAAAAAGCAATAAAATAAACAAAAGGAAAATAGATGAAATGGAAAGGAAACTGGAAAAAATAAATAAAATTTTGAATGATCAAAATAAATTTTGTCAAAAGAATATTTTATATTTCTAATAAATTCTTTATATTGATTCTCTTAAAAAAAAAACTGTCAAAAACTCTTACATTAACCGTTCTAATGGTTCTAATGAATTCAATATTTTAATTAAAAAATGATAAAAAGAAATTGAATAGTTTTCATTCAAATAATTTGTGAATTTTGTTTCAAAGAAAATTTTCTATTTTTTTTAATTAATTTTGAAAATAAAGAAAAAATAAAAAAAAATTGACCTTTAAATTTTGCAATGCTGCACCCCTTGTTGTGAATGACTCGCGTAGGTGGTTTGTTATTAAATAGTCCATTGCGCAACTGCACGAGAGAAAGAATACGATGAAAAGAGAATACAGAAATATGCGGAGAAAAGGTACACTGTAAAAAATCGTTTTGTTGAAATGATTTTTTTTCTGTGTATTCTTGGGAGCTTCTTGGGGGACTTTCTGACCAGATTTATGATCCCAGAGAGACTGAATAAAATGCAGAAAAATGAGATTTTTGATTTCAAAGAGATTTAATGGATATTAAAGCAAATTTTAATAAAATAGAGAGAGCCCTCATGATATTTTCCTGTTGGATCGACTAATGGGAACAAGTGGTGGTGGTTCCTGGGGGTACCGTGACACCCGCTGCACCTTCTGCGGGGAGGAGACTTTGGGGAAGAATGCCAGTGGGGGTGGATCAGATGAAATGTACCTCGTCGTTGTAATTTGTGGGGCTTCAATGAAGGAAACATTGCTGAAGATGTCAATGATCGGCTCTGCCGGGGCTTTCCTCTTTGCAGCTGGGGCTGGTGGTGCATCCGGGGCATCAGGTGGGATGGACACTGTACTCACAATGACCGAGTAGTTGCTGTCATTGATACAATGGCTGGCCATCTGGAGGAATTGGAATGGTGAGCGAAGGTGCAATGGGGTACGAATCCACTGTTCCGTTGCCACACGGATAATTTCCTCTGTGGCCATTTGAGTTTTACGCGGTGGCTTGGGGCCCGGTAGTCCGGCATCCTTGCCGCGTCGCATGAGTTTTGTGTAGGTTTTGGTGGCAATGTGCGTGAGGGCGTCCAGGAAGTGCCAAATGATCGTCGTGCGCCCATCCATTGTGTCCATAAGTTCACGATTGAACGTCTGCACGTAGCTATTTGTGCACCGGGATTCCCCAAACATTGACATCTTCTCGGGCCCAACAGCCCGTAGCCATTCGTGCTCGACGTACGTGCAGATGGATGAAAGTCCCACCGTGTAGACTTTCTTCTCCTGCATCCACTTCTTCAGCGCCATCAAGCCAGCTGCCATGTGATCAGCTGGGAGGAAGGGCAAGACAAGGAGCATCCGGAGGGCACACGCCCCATGTCCTTTGGCTATTTCACGCTGCAACCGCAGTGCCTTGAGGCGCCCAACAACGGCGTCTGTGTAGTGAAACCACGATGCTTTGATGTTAGCCTCGGGGAATGTGTAGACCAAACCAAAGTGCATTGCTGCATCAAAATTAGCCAAAATTATCGTTGGAAGCACCTGAACGGGGTAGTTTTCGCGCAAATATGCAAAAACAGCTGCAAACGATGACTGGGATTTAGTTGTAATGAAGGCAAACATCACCGGGACCCCCTTGTGCCCCTGAACTGCATGAATTGTCAGGAGATACCCTCGTGGCTTTGCCATACACTCCACAGATGCATCCACGTGCATCTCCTCAATCTTCCCAACAGCCTGCAGGGTTTTCCCATGGATAAAGATGACACAACTCCCCTCCTCCAGCTCTATTGTCGTTCGATAGAATTGCTCTTTGCGATTGCCACAGGTAACGCGAAACAGATCCGACACTTTGAGTGCTTCCGTCAATTCCCGGATTGTCGTTGGAATCGTTGGGAGTTGCTTCCGTCGCGCCTTTCGCATTGCACTCTCGGCAAGATTGTAGCTATACAGCAGAGCTGCCTCCCCATGCCTGTGCGATGCCTCCTCCCAGTAGATATTGTGCAGATCCGTTGTCTCCGTTGCTGCTCGTCGTGTTAGGACTTTCCGGAACTTCTCCACGACTATTTTATCCGGTTCCGGATCATGATTGTGCTCTGTTGTTATCCGTACTGTTCGCCCATCCTCCACGACACACCTCCCGGGGCATTGTTTCTTGTGTAGGCAGCAACGGTAGTACTTTATATCATTTTTCGAATAAGCCAACCAGTATTTAAAACCATCCGCGTACATTTTTCTTTTTTTCACCTGAAAATGAAAATGTTTTTCACTTAAGAACTCTTAATTAAATTTTTTCTTATGAATAATAACTCACTTTCTTCAATTAAAGCTTCCTTGAGTGGAAAAAAGTGAAAAATTTTGAGAAAAACTGAGAAAAATGTGAAAATTCTTCAATTTTTTGCATTTTTTTCATAATAAACAAAGTCAGCTGTCAAAATTGACAACTCAAGATTTTCCGGAATTTTTCGGAACTTTGTTTAGCATCATCGCGCCAATTTATCAGCTGATCGTGAATTTTGTGATGAAATACGGAAATTGTTGAATTTTCTTCGCTAAATTATCAAAAAATACGTGAAATTGTTGAAAAATTAATCTTAAAAGTAATAAATTAGAAACCTCAGTGTGCCTTGCAATGGATTCCAAGCGAAAATTTCCAAATAAACCGCAAAATGGGAATAAAAAGTTCAAGTAAAGTTTGCTCTGATTCCCCAATGTTTGATTTTTTTTCTTTAATTCCTTAACAATTTCCTGATTTCCCCACACACAGGGCCAACGATGAAGAGGATGCAGATGAAGATTTGGCTGATTTTGAGAATGACCTTGAATTGGAGGATCTTCCTGAGGTTGAAGAGCCACAACTGCAGAATGTAGAGGTTAGACTTTCCCATTGATTTTCTCCTGTGAAGAAAATTCCAATAAAAATCTTTAATTTCAGGGACCAGAGGATACAGAATCATGCATTAAGTGGACACGTCCTGCTGTTCCACCTCTGGACCCAAAGACAGACCCACTGATTTTTCAGCAACTTGAAATTGATCATTACACCGGGCAGCCAATGGCTGGGATGCCCGGCTCACAGGTGGGTCCTGTTTCCATCTTCCGGATGTACGGAGTGACAATGGATGGGAATTCCGTGTGTTGCCATGCCCATGGATTTACTCCGTACCTATATGTGGCAGCGCCGCGAGGATTCACAGCTGGACACTGTCAAATGTTCAAGGCAGGACTCGATAGGGCTGTTCTCAGCGATATGCGATCAAATCGCGAAAAAGTCCAGGAAGCTGTCCTGCAGGTCACCCTGGTGCAAGCTAGGACAATTATGGGTTACCACGGGGATGATCTCGTGCCATTTATCAAGGTCACCCTGGCCCTACCACGTCTCCTGGCCTCCGTGAAGAGAATCCTTGAAAGGGAAGTCATTTGCCAGGGATTTGACTTTCAGGATTGTCGGGTGTTTGAGAGTAATATTGACTTTGATATTCGCTTCATGGTGGACGCCTCAATTGTGGGGTGCAATTGGATTGAGATTCCCGCGGGAAAGTGGCGCCTCCGGACACGAGATGTGCCCCCACGCATGGAGTCCCGGTGCCAAATTGAAGTTGACGTCTCGTGGTGTGATTTCATTTCGTGGACCCCCGAGGGGGAATGGTCAAAAGTAGCCCCAATGCGTATCCTGAGCTTTGACATTGAATGCGCGGGGCGCAAAGGAATCTTTCCGGAGCCAAATCACGATCCAGTCATTCAAATTGCCAACATGGTCATCCGGCAGGGTGAAACGGAGCCATTTATCCGGAATGTCTTCACACTGGACACATGCGCCCCCATTGTGGGCACCCAAGTACTAACATTCAAGCGCGAAAGTGATCTCCTCACGGCATGGTCGAATTTTGTCCGGGAAGTCGATCCAGACGTCCTCACGGGGTACAATATCAACAACTTTGACTTCCCCTACCTCCTGAACCGAGCAAAGCACCTCAAAGTGCAGGGATTTGAATTCTTGGGGCGCATCAAGAATCGCCCATCTGTCATCCGGGACTCGGTGCTGCAGAGTCGTCAAATGGGCAGACGTGAGAATAAAGTGGTGAATTTTGAAGGACGTGTACCCTTTGACCTCCTGCACGTCCTCCTGCGCGACTACAAACTCCGCTCGTACTCCCTCAACGCTGTGAGTTATCACTTCATGCAGGAGCAGAAGGAAGACGTCCACCACAGCATAATCAGCGATCTTCAGCGTGGCGATGAGCAGACGCGTCGTCGTTTGGCCATGTACTGCCTCAAGGATGCCTACCTCCCGTTGCGTCTCCTCAATAAGCTCATGTGCATTGTGAACTACATGGAAATGGCTCGTGTCACAGGAGTCCCCCTGTCGTGCCTCCTTACACGAGGGCAGCAAATCAAAGTGATGAGTCAGCTGTTGCGCAAAGCCAAGGAGAATCACTACCTAATCCCAACGCACGGAGGCGGGGCGTCGGATGAACAATACGAAGGGGCGACGGTGATTGAGCCAAAGTGTGGCTACTACGGCGATCCAATTGCCACACTGGATTTTGCTTCCCTATACCCGAGTATCATGATGGCTCACAATCTCTGCTACACCACACTTCTCATGCCAAAAGATCGAGCACAACTCAGGTTAGTACAAGCAGAAAGCAAGCTAGAGGGTTGCTGCCTTCAGATTACGTATTTTTCAGATCAGTAAACCGTTCAGTATGTAATCCTCAGACGACTACTGCAGTTCCTCTACTAGAATCTTCTTCTAATCGTGACACAAGAACATATTACTGTCGAAATCTGATCTTAGAAACACTTCCTACACTACAAATCAGTAGAACATGCAATCAGATTTGTCTCTATTCGCAAATCTATGTACGAGTAGTCTTTGGAAGGTCTTATTCCTAGTTTTTCAAGTCGATAAACCTTTATTACAAAATGGCGGCCATTTTTAATAATCAAAATCGACTTTTAAGCAGTTTCCAACAGATTTCAGACAGATATCTAGCACAAAACCTACTTGAAGAAAAGAAACTTGAAAATTAAAATAAGTGTTAACTACAGAAATCTATATCTCGGGTTCTACTTCACCTAGAGCGGTCATCGACCTATCGTTGGAAAGATCTCAATGTCCTCTATAACATACTAAAAAATCACGACAATCGGACGAATAGTATTAAAAATATAGTCGTTTGAAAAATGTGAAAATCGCCCTCCTAATAGAAAAATATGACCTTCCATGACCTCTAGCGGCCAAACCGGGAACTGCCCCGGTCTGGGACCACCTGGACAGCAACTTGAAGTTTGTACACTTTTTGAATAAGTTTGTCTTCCCGGAATGGTTTGATGTGCTTCCCGGAAAGTGCCATAAGTGACTGGAGGTTGTGTAGTCATCCTGCCCATTGCATCAGGAAGTTTCTAAGGCATCTCAGGAAGTTCCTTTTCAACACCCGGCTAATCCTTGATGTCATTTAGGGGTCAAAATCTGAGTCTATAAAAATGCTTCATGCAATTGCAAAGAAAACTTCCTAAATGGACTGATTTGGACCCCTAAATGTAATCAAGGATGAGCCAGGTGTTGAAAAGGAACTTCCTAAGATCCCTTAGAAACTTCTTGATGCAATTGGCAGTCCTCCTGCACAACTTCTAGCCACTTATGGTACTTTCCGGGAAGCACATCAAACCATTCCGGGAAGATAAACTTATTCAAAAAGTGTACAAACTTCAAGTTGCTCACCTGGACTTTCTTTCTAATGCCTTAAACAAGATATCCTGCGATTTTGAGCGAAATCTAATAGGGGTACATTCGCTGAGCATTTGTGGCCATGTCCTTTCACAATTTTCCGACAATTTCACTCCATGACAAAAATTAAGCCAGAAAAGTTTATAGGTTATGTAATGGCGGAAGTATCCTTTTTGCAAAATATCCTATTTCCCATGATTTAATGGATTGAATATGAAACTAGGATGACTAAAAGAATCTAAAAAGTCACACCCAGCCAGAATTTGAATTTGAAAAGAATTTATTTTAGGAAAATTCATGAAAAACCATCAATTTTTTGCTTAGAAAACTACGACTGTGAGTCCCTAATGGGATGATCTCCATTTTTTCCTTTCATTGCAGCATTCCGGAAGAATCTGTGGCTAAAACCCCGGCAAATTGTTACTTTGTAAAATCCTCCGTGCGCAAGGGGCTCCTCCCGGAGATCCTTGAATCCCTCCTGGCGGCACGAAAGCGTGCCAAAGCGGAGCTGAAGAGTGAAACAGACCCTTTCAAGCGTAGTGTCCTCGATGGACGACAGTTGGCACTGAAAATCAGCGCCAATTCCGTTTATGGCTTCACTGGGGCGCAGGTGGGTAAACTTCCATGCCTTGAGATTAGTTCCAGCGTCACTGCGTACGGACGTACTATGATTGAGCAGACAAAGTACGAAGTGGAGCAACACTACACCGTTGCGAATGGGTATGAAAATGACGCCGTTGTCATTTACGGGGATACGGATTCGGTGATGGTGAAATTTGGGGTGAGTTCACTGGAGAGGAGTATGGAATTGGGTAGGGAAGCAGCGGAATTTGTGAGTAATCGCTTCGTGAAGCCGATCAAGTTGGAATTTGAGAAGGTCTACTTCCCCTATTTGTTGATCAATAAGAAACGCTACGCTGGGTTGTACTTCACGCGTGCCGATAAGTACGACAAGATGGACTGCAAGGGCATTGAAACAGTGCGCCGGGATAATTCGCCGCTCGTGGCGAATCTCATCAATACGTGCCTGCAGAAATTGCTGATTGATCGCAATCCCGATGGGGCTGTGGAGTATGCGAAGCAGGTAATTGCTGATTTGCTATGCAATCGCATTGATATCTCCCAGCTGGTGATCACCAAGGAGCTGGCAAAGACGGACTATGCAGCTGCACAGTCACACGTCCTCCTGGCGGAGAAGATGAAGAAACGCGATCCGGGAACGGCGCCAAAGCTAGGGGATCGTGTTCCCTATGTGATCATTGCTGGGGCTAAGAATCAACCATCATCAGCACGTGCTGAGGATCCCATATACGTGCTGGAGAATTGTATTCCCATTGACTACAAGTACTACCTGGAGAATCAACTGTCAAAGCCCCTTTTGAGGATTTTTGAGCCAATCCTGGGGAAGAAAGCTGAATCGATTCTCCTTCATGGCGAACATACGCGCACAAAAACCCTCGTAACGTCCAAAGTGGGCGCCTTGGCGGCGTTTACGCGTAAAAAGGAAACTTGCCTGGCTTGTCGGGCTGTCCTTCCGGAGGCAGATCAAACCAAGGCTCTGTGCAAGCACTGCAAAAGCAAGGAGACGGAATACTACTGGAAGGAATTGCGATTGCAGCAGTCACTCGAGGAGAAATTCTGCAGACTCTGGACGGAATGTCAACACTGTCAGGAATCCCTCCATGAGGAGGTCATCTGCACAAGCAAGGATTGCCCGATTTTCTACATGCGCAGCAAGGTCCGCATGGATCTCGATACGCAAGTTAAGAGAGTTAAACGTTTTGGGGTCCTCTCGTGGTAAATTTTCTTTTTCACATAAATATTTTATTTGCTTCCTTCAACTACATCCCTTCAAAGGTGTTATTGGGGGAAAAGGATGAATTACTCTCTGAATCTCCATCGGAGCCATTAATTGAGAGATCAAAGGAGGCTGAAGCCTCTCCAAGGTAGTCTGTAACCATTTTGATTTTTGTTGCTTCATTTTCCAGTTTTTCTTTTGTCGTTTTCTTTTGTAGAAAAAATATGAAATAAAAATTAATTCTTAATAAAATGTCTTTCTTTGATTTTTTTGTGATGCTCTAGGGAAGAAAATCTTTCCCGTGGCCAGGAGGAAGAATATATTCCCATACTCACAATTTCAGCGGAAGATAACGGACTTCCATTGCTCTCCTTCAGCTTGATTAATTCTGCAAAATTACAAATACACTCCATGTAGGCTTTAATAGTTTCCCCTGACACCTCAGGCTCCTCATTCAGCTGAGCACTGAGAACAGCTTTATTCTTCTCCTGCAACAGGTTGACTTTCTTCTGCAAATTCTGCATCATTTCTAATGATTTTGGAAGCTTTTCGAGTTCCTTTTGCATTTCCGCTGCAAATACATTTTTTTTATTATTATTGATTCTTAGTTCCTTGTTCCAAGGAATCTTTACCCCTTGTCTTTTCGAAATCCTCCTGAAGTTGTTCCAGTTCAGTCTTTTGCATCGTTTCGCCGGGAAATTCTCTTATATTCCGGAAGATTTCTTTAATTTTGACGTAAGGAACTCTTATTTTAAAATCTGCTCGCACTTCCTGCCAGTTCTGTGGAGGAGGGACAATGTAAATTCACGAGGATCTCTCTGTACCAGGAAATTTTACTGAAGAAACACTCGCCCGGTAAAAACAAACAAACATAACCTCAAAATAACGACAATTATAAAATCTTTGTGGTGGCGCTGTAAGCGGGACGAAGATTTTGCGATTTCTTCCATTTTATTTTATACGTAACGTACGTAACGAACAACCAACAGATTTTACTCTAATTTTCTCATTTTTTTTCTATTTTCTCACAAAAAAATATCAATATATGAACGTTTTAGCTCTAAAAATACATCACCACAGCCCCCATTGACCATTCTCTGACTGAATATGAATACAAATCCGGAGGATCTGGAGGTAATGGGGGGGGGGGGTGGCTAATTAAAGCTGATGGTGGTATTCATCACGATGAAGGCTGTGAAGGGGATTTTTTGCCACCCCACCCACTAAAGGACAATGAGTGTGTTTGCGGAAAGCAAGCAGAAAAAAAATGTCCTACGAGTAAAAACCCAAATCAAACACCAAAACGAAATGCTCGTTTGTCACACACAACACAAATCTCCCCCTCGCCGCTATCTCTTCCCCTCTGCTTAGTTGTTCTTTGGGTGTCTATTTACAGGGAGCGCGAGGGTTGATCCTTGTGGTGCGAGACTGGCGTTCAGTTAATGCAGAACGAGTGGACGTGGACGGTTGTGCTGTACGCGATTGTTCTTTAACAAAGTGAGTAACATACATACAAACATAAATTCCCAACATAACCGCGATAAGTTTTTTTTATGTTTTTGCTTTATCTTCTGGTTGCTTTTCGCAGTGATAACAGGATGCTTCCTAGTGAGATGACTGGAGAAGCATGGGGCAGAGATGCAGCTGGGAATGATTGGGGGGAAAATCAATTTCCGGACATTGGCAGTCGATGTGCACCACTACGAGCCATAGACATCTACCACAGACTCGGGAATATGATGAGGGTGAAGGGTACAACGAGGGACCAGCATAGGGAGGGTGCAATGCGAGCCCAGCTGCTCAATGCTGCCTTCCTCGGATGCACACTCAAATACAATTTAAATGCGCCAAAGGAATAGCAGAAAAAATACTCCAAAGCCACGCAATATTCAGTCACAACTAGTCTTGTTTTTGTGTTTAATAAAAGAAATTTTCGACATTTTTTCTTTGCACAAACACCTGTATTTTTTTGGATCAATTATAACTTTTTTTTTACATTCAATCCATGGATTTTTTAATGCTTCCTTAAGGAATAGTTTTGGGGATGAATTTACAGTATTTTTATCCATTTGTTTTTCTTACAGTGAATTTACAAATTACATTTTCTTAGGGACTAGCCTGTATAGGGTGGTACAAAAGTTTTTGGTTTTTTTTTTATAAAATTCATATCAAATGATGATTTTTCTTGAAACAAATTTTAAAAGGGAATTTTTTGTAGGAAAAAAATGCGGAGAATTAAGATTTTTTGGATTTTTTTTAAAGAATTTTTAAACGTGAATTTTAATTTCCTTTATACACAAAATCGAACTTTTTTGTCAAATTAAAGTTTTCAAAAACAAAGGATAAAGAATAAAAAAGATTTTTTCCCTGGGGAGGTGAACAATCATTCAAAAACGATTTTTCCCACCCAATTGTCCCGCATATTCTTTAAAATAAATAATAGACAAAATTCTTCTTTGTTCTTTTCGTTTTCCATTATTCATAAGTAATAATGTTTTTCTTTGATATTCCAGTAATAAAACTTTTAGGATTTGATTGATCTAGAAAATTAGAACTTTTAGACCACATAGCCAAGACACAGTTCGCACCATCAAAATGTCGGTAGATTCACAGGAAAAGTCTACAATTTTAGAATGTTTAATAAAAAATTCTAATAATTTGGCGAATTTTGAGTTGATTGTGTGTTTGGAATCCTTTAAATCTTAAGCCGTTCCTGTGTCCCGAAATATCCAATTTAGCGGAATGTGTCTTGGCTATTTTTACCAAGAAATGATTTTTAAAGAATCCTTAAAAAAATCTTCTACAAATTAAAGAACTGCTTATCATTCAATAAACTTCCTCTTTAAAATTAAATAGTGACATTTAAATCACATATTTAGAATCGTTTGAGCCAAGAACTTTTGAACCACCCTTTTAATCTTTGTTTTTTTTTGCTACCATGTAAAAAAATGACTAGAATTCTTTGAAGGCGAGAACTTTCTCACTCGAGTAAAAAGTACTTTCGGGGTACTTCCTTAAAAAGTCCTTACACCATTTTTTCTTCGCTTTTTGGTCAACGCACACACAGTTCTGACTTTTTTTCAGCGCAGAGATATTTTTTTTTTAGAAGGGGAGTCCACGCATTCTGCCCACAAGACGATCCTTGAGCGCCTGGATGAGCCCACTGTTTGCGGAGAAACCTTCATTGATGAGAAATGAAATGGTCTCACGGGCACACATGGCAAAGCCCAATGATTCAGCATCCATGCCCAGATCATTTATCTCATCCCCATCAATCTCCTCCCCATCGGACTCACTGCCAGACTCGTTGAATGAATCATCCTCGGAGGTCACATCATCATCATCGGGTGCACCATGTGAAATTATGCTCTGAATGAGTTCAATCTTCTTGAGTGCCTCTCGCAGGAAGATGCCCCGAGACAATGCGGTGGATGTGTCCCCCTCTGTGGTCCCATCATCACCCTTTGGTACTTTTGCCTCCACCACACAAACGTCCTCCACGGAATGCGATCTTTTCAAATTCTTCACCACCTTCGTTGCCATCTGAGGAGCACACAACGCTATTTCCTCTGCTCAAGCAATCTCTCCGTGCACATAGCAAGAACACAACTGACTTTGTGAACAAGTCGGATGGTTCATTGTGGCCCTCCTTCCAGCCGTGCAGCACCTTTATGTAGGGCTCAGACACAGCCGCTACCTACCGGCGGTGAGCAGCGAGGTAGAAGGAGGGGTAGCAACATATCGCAGCAGCATTGCGGAGGGCTCTTGCCCGGCACAAAATGTGCGGCAGCTGCATGCTTTTTGATACTCTGCGGATGAGACAGATGCACAGAACTACTCTGGCAGTGCACACGCACGAATAAAATATAATAATGAATTGAACCCTCTCTCACTTTGCCACACACACACACACATTCTGTCTCTTTTCCCTTCTCCGCTAATTATCAATGGATTTTTGCAATAAAAGAAAAAATCTAAAATTATTTATTTGAATTAATTCTTTAAAGAAGAATGTGGTTGAGTGAAACAATTTGGATATAAATTCATTTTTGGTGCTTTCCTTAAAAATTAATCATTTATACCTAGGGGAGAGTGGGGCAAAAAAAGTCACTTAAGGGTGAAAAAAGAGGACAAAAACTTTTTTAAAGAAATGAGCTTATACATTTCGATGATTTCATTTTATATATTTGAGAAGTAATGATATTTTGAGCTTTTTCCCAACCCCTAAGTAACTTTTTTTGCCCCGCTCACCCCTTTTATTTAGCGCAGTAGAAATAATTGAAAATGTCCCCAAAACTGCAAATAAATCGGGCCAAGCCAAATTTTGCACCGTTCGATTCAGAAAATTATAAGAAACCCTTTTTATATTTACGAGAATGCTCTAAAACTAATGCTCATTTCAGAAAATGCGTTTAAAAATTTTTCATCGTTAAATGTTGAGCAATTTTTAATTTTGTTGACTTGGAGAGCAAAGAAAGTTTTTTTTTTTCAGAAAAATCAAAAAGGGAACAATTCTGTGAAATATCTTTTCATTTCTTACATTTTTTTAGAGTTACGATTTTTAGTATTCTGTCAAAAATATTTCAAGATTTTGACACTTAATTTTTTTTCTTTAGTCGTGTTTTAAAAGGAAAAATACTTCTCCTGAATTTTCTTACGAACTTTCTAAATGATTTTGAAAACGTAAAGCTCTTGCTTTTCTTCTAAAACATGGCAAAAGAACTATTCAAAAATATAAACTGTCAAAATCTTACAACAAATCTAGTTGTAAGAAAGAGAAAAGATTTTTCACAGAATTCAACCCTGGAAATTTGCTTGAGAATAACTTTTCTATAGATAATTTTAAAATTACATTTTTATAGTTAAGTTGTCAACAACCTGTCTTACCTGAATAGAAATAGAAAGAAATATGTATCTCAATGTTCTATTCAAATCAACTGAATCATGTGCTTTCTAGTAGTTGACCCAGAAAATGAAAATAAGAAATAACAACGATTTTTATTTCAAAAGAAAATGCATTAAAAGAGTATTTTCCCTCTCTCTGAATGTTATTTAAGGAAACCATCAACATTTTAGATAAACTGTGATTACGCGTCTCCTGTGGGACTTCATATAGAAGGAGAAAATGATTGACTTTTTCAAAAGAAAAAAATGTTTATGTCAACAACTTTCAATCCCTCCTCGAGTATTAAAGTCATCTCAAACCTTATTGATTGAACGTTATATACCTATAATGTGGTTTTCCGTGTTTTCCACATTTGTATTTCCTTCTGTCCAAGAAAATTATTTTTCCCACGAAGTACTCATTCTTTTTCTCATTTTATATTCATTTAATATGAAATTTTCAAATAAATTGGAGAGCATTTGGAACTTTCTTTCATCCCTTTGATATGATAAATTAAGAATTTTCTTAGGAGCAATTAAGCAGTAATTAGTTAAGAATATTTTGCATTCTTGTCAGTTTGGTTTCCAAAGATATACCTGCTTTTGGCTCAAAAGTCAAAATACGTAGGAGACACGTGAATCTTAAAATAGAGCTTTAGTAAATTATATCTATTTGTGAAATATTTTACACGCTTTGCAAAATATTTCGCTTTTAATAACTTAAAGAAACTTTTCTTCAGAATTTACATCCGTTTGAGTTAGTCTCATATGGAATTTTGCTGCTGTATTTCTTACAACGTAACTGGAGGAACTTGACGATTTGATGGTGTCTCCCCTTCATGAATTGATGTGGCGTCTAAAAGTTTTATCATAAATCCCTCATTGAAGTGAATTTCCATTTGTAAAGGAAGTTAAAGATTGATAATTCCAAAATGGTTCATTCAGAACCATCTTTGTTAACAAAAAAAAAAAGTTTTCCATTTAAATTAAATATAATTCATAACAATTTGCACTCGTAAAATTGTAGAGCAAAACTGTGGTGGCTTTCAATCAAATTGAGCAATTTTTTCAACCAATATAATGCTATTAAATTAAGCCAATTCAATTGATTTTCTTTTTATTTTCCTCTATGTGATAAAATGTCCTCCTTCAAAGATTTTTCTTTTACATTTTTCTTGGAATTCAATTGCAATTCCAACATCCTCAAGATTTTTGTATGCTAGACTTGGTATAAGGGAATGTTTAATGGTGCTTTTTCTTTCAAAGAAATTCCAATATAGGGAATATAGGCCATAAGTTCATTCAAGGAAACAATCGTGACACAAGTTATCTTGTAGTAAATGATCAGAAAAATAATAAAAAACCTCCGCAGAGTATTTCTATTTTCCTATTTTTATTACAAATTACAAAAAATAGTACAAATAATGACGTACCATTGTGCTTTTTTACCTCTTTTCTTGGCGGAGAGTACTTTACTGGCCACCGTGGCCAAATCGACTTTTTTTTAAACATTGTAGAATTAAAATTTATTTACCATAATAAATAAATAATAAATAAATTAATAATAATAATAACAAATTCTATATCTGTGTGTTAGAGAAGTTCCATTACTTTAAGTTAATGTAAAGAAAATTTGGAAAAACATTTTCTTTTAGGGATAAAATGAAAATCCAAGTTTTGAGGTTAGAAATATCGATTCCCATGGGCATGAAGCATAAAAATACCTTGTCAAAAATCATCAATGAAGCATCAGTATATGCTTCATGCATTAAAAGAGACAAAAAATACAATAATGACGTCATTCTTTGCACTTTTGGGCCATTCTGCAGCGTTGAAATGTTTCTTTGGAGATTTCTTAAACTCCTTCAATGAATAAACTCCTCCTTCCTAATACAAAAATTTTGCCCAGATATGACAAACTGGCAATCTAACCAAGAACTTATGCATTACCCCAATCTCCCCTAAAGAGAGCTATATATCCAATTTGGATATATTTTTAGAAAGCTCATCAGTAATGAACTTACACTACAATGAAAGCTCTGTGTAGTTTGTGTAGTAAAGTACTTAATCCTTAAAATAATTATTAATTCGGATATTTCAAAAATGGGATTCCTTAAAATTTGCATTTTTTTTAAAGAATTCTCAAAATCTGAATTTAATAACAAAAAATTAATCAATTAAATTTTATTACGTACACTTTAAGGTAATTTATTAAAATCTTGGTCCGAATTTAATGATTTCCTACATTAATTTTTAAAAAAATTGGAAAGTATTGAATTAATTATTAAAAAAAATGAGACACTTTTGTGCAACTTACTGTGTTATGTAAGTTATGTATTACATTGATCCTTTGCACTCTCTTTTGTAACTTTTTTTTAATTCTCAAAAGGAAGGAGTAGATGTTGAGCTTTCCCTCCACGTGGATTGAGTGAGCGTCAATGATTGAGTGAGCAAGGAATTTTATGTAGGTAGGTATGTGTGAAGATGAAGTGAGAAACTGGATGAGAGAAAATGATATTGGAATGGTCGATGGGGTCTCCCATTGGGGGTGGTTATATAGAAGGTGGATGGAATTTGTAAGTTGTGTGCAAACTTAGAGGAATACACTTTTGTCTGCTTTCCCGCAGTTGGCTTCCCGATGCGATGGCTTTCACCTCTTCCCCAGCGACCTAGAGCGGACGCATTGGGGCGATGGGGGGCACTCACTGCCGTTCCCATACCAATGGTTGTTTCCTTTTTCCGGGAGTTGGGTGCCGGGTGTTGTGGCGGCAGGTGGGATGTGAGTCGTTGTAGCACGACGCACGGTTGAGGTGAAGCTCGTATCACAGACACCTGTGGCTGTTGAATGCCCCGAACGGTGGGATGAGGGAGACCGTCGGCAGCACAGATAGCGATGATAGTACTGACGAAAGACACCGGAAACACAATACAGAGCCACGGGATTTGCACAAGAATTGAGGAATCTGTGCGAATTACATAAAACAACACAAAGGCATTTAATTAGATAAGAACTTTAATTTAAATCCTTGTAAAATATAACGAATTAAATATGAAAAAATCAATATAGATATGAAAAACATATTTATATATCATTTCTTTTCACCAAGTTAGCGAAGAGAATGATTTATAGTTAAATTTAAATATTAATCACAGTGAAATTAGATTTTGCAGGTTTCGCAATAAAAATCCAAGATGATTTATTGCAGTGAATACGCTCTTGCTATGACATATTCTAAATTAAAGCAAAATAAGCTCATTCATTCACCATTAATTCCGCATGGAAATGTTGTTTATGTACTATGCAGTATGACTCACAACATTTGTATATATGCAAAGAAAGGTAAATGATGATTAAAGAATTTATTTAATACCACAAGGCATTTTATTTAAAAATTTGAATTAATTTTCTAATCCAGAAAACATCCCATGAAGCATTGATGCATATGCCTTATGATATTTAACCCTTTAACGTCCAACGTGAAACATAAAAACATTGAAACATGCGCTCTTTTATCTCGATTTTTATTCTATGAATTTTTTTAGAAGACTTTTCTCACTCAGAACGTCTTCTTTGACCCCTTATGCGTGAATTTGATGCATTTGTAACATGGAAAAACAATTACATTCATAAATAATTGAAAAAATAAAATGTTTCACGTTTGGGTCAGCGTATGACCCAAAAAACCTTAAAGGGTTAAAGGAAAAAATAGTTACAATGTAGGCGTGGTTTGTAAACATTTTCTTTTGCATTTTCTTTGCATTGACATTGCAAGTCTATTTAGCTTATCTTGTAATTTTTATTTTATCATGACACAAGCAAGAGTGAATAGACTCCTTTTAATGTTTTAATGAATTTAAATAGAAAAGTTTTACTCAAAATTGTGCACTTTATCAAAAATAAACTATCAAGAACTATTACGGTAAATGTATCCTTTACAAATTAATAGGACACTTCAAAGATTTATAGTTTAATCCTAATAAATCCGATTAACTTGTTAGGAGCTTGGGTGCTACAACACGTGTAATAAAGTCATGGATTTGATGACTTTGCTCAACAACAAGAACTATCTAACTAAACCAATGGCAGGGGGAAATTGTGTAAGTTTCAATAGCAAATTCTAAGCATTTTTTGAGTGGAAAATCGTGAAAGTCCCTTTAAGCTTCAAATTAAAAAATCCACAAAACTACCCCACTAAACTCTACACACACAATGTCCTAAAATTAAAGAGATTTTCAACAAGAAAAACTCAAATCTTAAGACCCCTTAAAAAACTTAAGGAAAAAGAGATTTCTGTTAGTAAGTTCCCATCGTAAAAGGATACTGAATCCATGGGAGTAGGTATTAAATTGACAAAGTCACATAATAAAAAAAAATTTAATGTGTGAGGGCATGTGAAGTTAATTTGTATGGCATTTTGTGGTGAGATTTATGTACAGAGTGTAAAGTATGTTTATAACTGAATTTTAATTGCCAAACACACACCATTGCGAAATGGAAATAAATTCAATGAAACACATTACCCAAAACAGAATCCAATTATCCTGAAGACGTGCCATACTTCGTCGTACTCATCCTCCGCATAGGGGTACAAATGGAACCACATTTGGAATATGTGATGTGGGAGGAAGCACACGATGAAAACTGCAAAAGGAGCGAACAAGTGAGATAAAAAAAAACGAATCCATTTTGCCACACTTCCTCCCTTTAGGCTCATTGGGGCGGGAAAAATATTTCAAGAGAGGTGAGCGTAAAATATCCTCAACTTTTCTTTTTGTATGTATTCCACATACAGCCCCCCTTTCCACCCACAGCATCCCTTATGCGACCCCATTGTCAACTACCAGTGCGACAGGGATGAAAAAGGAGGCCCTTTTTGGACAAATTGAAATTTAAAGTACAATTGTTGGGGCTGAATAGCCTCGAAAATATACCCCAAAAGTATTTTTTCGCCCCCTCTCATAAAGTCATAGTCCCATAAAAATGATGCCTGGATGGTACTCTTTAAAAAAAAATTATTCCAATGAGATTTTCCTCACCAATAACAAAAGTCACCACCATTCGAGCCACATGTCTCCGTGCTCGTGCCTGAGAGCGACTCTGAGCTGGAAGAGGCAGCAAAAAAAAAGAAGAAAATGGAAAAATTATGAAAAAAAAAGATAAATTGTGTAAAAATATTTTTATTGAGCAATTAGTTAGACAATTTAACGACCTACCAGGCATTTCTCGTGCACTCAAATGGAGTCGTCTCGCCATTAACGCATACAAAATCCCAATAATTGTCAACGGAAGGAAATAATAGGTCACGGCTTTTCCAATTACAGCGTATCTGTGTGCGAATTTATTTAAGACAAACACGTAAATTAGATGAGAGAAAAAAAATGGAAGTATTCATGTTGATAAAGAAAATCTCAACCAGACGTGACATTCAAGAGAAATTATTCGCCAATGGCATTTTAATGCAAGTTAATTAATAAAGAACTTTTGCAGATTGTTTTGACAGAAGAAAATTAATTTGAAAACAATTTCTTTTAAAGAAAAATATTCCTTTTGAAGAAAAATTCAAATTACCTTGAATTATTAATTTCGATTAAAGCCACATATAATAATTTAATGATAAGGAGACAAGAACGTTGAAAAATGGACTAAAAACGTGTATTTTCAAACGTTTAATATTTTTCCTATCGTTTGAGGTTTCTTTAACATATTTGACATTCTCTTCTAACGTCTGACATTTCTCTTATAACATTTTTTGCTTTTATTCTAACCTTTAAACGATTCTGTAATTTATTTTTTTTTCTAATGATTAGCATTACACATTAATCTTAACATCTCATGTTTGGCATTATTTATTCGTTTAAAATCCAATTTTTGTCATCCTGAAAATAAATTCCTTTTAACATCTAAAGCAAAATATTAATAGAAAAAAATTAAAGGATATATTCAAAATTATCAAAAAAAATTATCAATAGGGGTAACTGGGATAAAATGGTGAACCGGGAAAAAAATTAAATTCAATATCTCATGAAATACTTTGTCCTAATCATTCTCATTCAGTTAACAGGTGCTTCTTACACCTCTTAATAATCCCAGAAAGCTTTAGTTATGTAGAACGAATACTTTAGATTTTATTGAAGAAAATAATATTACCCCAGGTTCCCCTATAGATATTTTGTTACCCCAAGCTTGGAGTAAGTTGGCCACTAGTTTAAGAGTTTAGGAAAATGGAAAATTCACACATATATATTCGAGATAGAGAAAAGTGTTAGATGAGAAAGTTGTAGGCCGGTAAATTTCCTACAAAATAGTGCTATGCTAATTTTTTTCTAAATACTACCACACTTACTTAATAAATTCCAAAAAACACCAAAGTGCCCAAATTACCCCATCTTCTCCTACTTTTTGTTTATTCTTCTAGTAGTGCAAAAAAAATTATTTTCAATAGGTAATAAAAATTTGAAAATCAAAATTAAGGCAGGATCCGCATGATCCACAATATTTAATGATTTTTAGGTAAATTTAAAAATTTGCTTCGATGAACATAGGCCTAAAATTTATGCTACGCACCTGCTTTAATACAAAACTGTTCCAGATGGTACGAAATTATGTAAAATATTTTGGGGTTTGGGGGATGATGTAACTTTTCATTTGATCCTTGATGTGTGTTAGTGAATTTCCTATCCACACAATATATATTCTTCCTTCCTACTTAATTCAAACAATTAATTCCCACATTGTTATTAATATTTATTTACACACACAATATGTAAGTAGATACATGATATTGATTTATTGTGTAGTCAACTGTCCCCATTTTATGGGTGGCAAAAGTGGAATATTTAACGCTGTGAGGAGGATGTAAAGACAGGAAAGACGCGCGTTGTGTGGATGTAAAGAAAATAATGTTTGATAAATTTTTGGGGGATGAGAGAAAGGGTTATAGTGAGCATGAATATTATGTAAAATATATTGTGTTTAATATTAACCCGCACACACGCACACAAGAGAGATAATAATCTTCATTATTATTTACTTTAATGTATTCAATCACATTTCACTGAATTTACCTAATGATACTTATAAATCTCATTTGTAGTACATATTGCTCATTTTCTCAAGCATTTTCCTCCTTTATATTACCCATATTAATATTTATTTGTCTGCCATGAATGAGCGTTAGACATACATATACATTTTGATGTGAATATAAGAAAAATTATATACTTTACTCCTCCTCCTCAGCGAGAGGACGAAAATTTGTAAGTGGAAAAATTCTCTCGTGGAAAATGCGTGACGTATGTTTTTACACCAATATATAGATAGTTGAAAGACTTTTCCACACAATATATATGTGTGGCTGTGTAGGGTCTCACAGTGCTTTTCCGTAGATTTAAATAAACACAGAAAGGATGACATAAAATGTTATTTGAAATGGATAAAAAAAAATCATGTAATTTTAATTTTTAAAAGCTCTTTGAAGGAAAATTCTCAATTTTATACACAAAAGTCATTAAATGTTTACTTTCACTTAAAAGGTTTTAGAGGGCAAATAAGTGAAAATTAGTATTTAATCTGTCTAAACAGACTTATCAAATATTTGCAATTGAATGCACCTACTGCCCTATTAGGGTAATATCAAAGTAGTGAAAAATCAATGTCAATAAATTTAGCTAATTTATTCAGAACCAAATCAACCAAAGTGAAAATTCATTTAAAACTGTGCAATGAGCATTATGCAAAACCATAAACCGAATTCAAATTTTCCCTCTAAATTAAATTTCAAAATTAATTAAAACACCTTTGAAGTTAAACAAAATGCTTGTAGATATTTCGTTCCTATATAGGGTCCTCAAACAATTTCATTTGAGAATATGTAAGATTTATTCATTTTTAAGTCTCTAATAAAACTTCCTTTGATTAAAAAAATCAAAAAACTTTATGAAAAATTAAAACAAACATTTAGGAAAAACTAAAGATTTTCCATTCATGAGTAGAAAGGTAGTGAAAAATAAAAAGTCTTATATGTATAAATCCAATTTTTGCAACTTTCTTTTGCTATATTTTAGATTGTGATTTTCAAGAATCAAAAAGCACAAAATAAATAAACGCCTTTCCTTTGTGGAAGGCAATTTTTTAACGTCATAACAAAAAAAATAAAACAAAGCGGGGCAAAAAAGTCATTTAGAGGTTTGTTAAAATCTAAGAAAGAGTTGTAGGACTAAAAAAAACGTCCTAAAGATATGAGCTACATTTCGTTTTATCTGTTTGTAAAATATGATATTTTGAGCTTTTTCCAAACCCTCAAGTTAATGTTTTTTATTTAACCCACTCTCCCCAATTTTTTTCAATAATTAAGTGAGTAGAGATAAACCGAACTACACCTGATATACATACCTACATATGTAGGAAGGTACATAAAATCGGAGGATTTTAAAGAAATTAGCTTTAAAGTATCAAAGTTAAAATTAAAAGGATTTACAAACTTTCACTTCAACCCCCTCCACAACAAGATGTATTTTCTTTCACCTAGAGTGTTAATCCGCTTTGAGCTCACCATTTTCTTTTTTACAAAGTACAGGGTAATTATTCGTTCTTATCTTTTAAATTAAATAACCGCCTTTGAGCTTTGTTCCGGCGCTTTATTTGCAAATGACATTCATTTTCTCTCTAGAAAACTAATTTAATCTATGGAAATTCCTTTCTGTGACAAAGTTCTTGAAGTAGTATCCGAAATATACTTGAATTTCATTAGAATGGAACCGAATCGTGGTGTGAAAAGTTCTCTCTTCCTGAAATCCTTTAAGTTTATTATGGGATTTGTTAGGAGAAAAAAAAGTACGATAATTTGCGAAAAACCGGGAAGGATTTAAGTTGAAAAGTTTTATCAAACACAACATTCTTCTTGAGACGGAAAATGTGCATGAAATATATTCGATAAACTTCTCGTATATAGAAATTTTCAACAGACTTAAGGTTTGAGTATCAAATATACCTACTGTTTTATCCATTTAATTGTTTTAATACCTTAAACTAATTTGAATTATTAGTTTGTAGGTATTTTATTATGTTTGCACAGCGTTTTGAAACTTTTAATATGTATTTTATGTACACTACCCTAAAAAAGTTTCCGGGCAAGCAAAAATGGTGTATTTTTGAAGGCAAATTTCAAGTGGCTCTATCTCCGGCTGTGGTCAACCGATTTTCAAAAATTTATTAGTTTTGGAAAGGTACATTTCTCACCTTTCCAAAACTGGCAAATTTTTGAAAATCGGTCAACCCGTTATTTATTGGCAGCCATTTTGGTAAAGCTAGGTAAAAGCCTATTTTTCACGATTTCACAAATTTTGACTTTGACCTCTT